>NW_026909158.1:9830946-10147803 GCF_033115175.1 Lepus europaeus | reverse complement strand
ATTTCTGTTTGTCTAGATGACATTTTATGCACTTGCCTAACGAAAAGACTTTGCTTTTTCTCCAATCCATTTTTACTGTGATTTTCTCGGTCCATTGCATACGAATTCCACACCAGTTTCTCCGGATATGACTGGATGAAAACGGAAATATCCAGTTTAGTTTTGGCTGACTCAATCCTAGATATTGCCACAGCCTCTGTGTTTGTGTATTCCTGATATTATCCATGGACTTTATTGGTTTGAATGCTTTTTATCAGGGAACATTTAATTTTGTGCTTGGAAACACTAATTGGTTCCACATGGAGACACCATCTCTACACATTTGTATTTTCTAGGGAGAAAGCTAGAGGAATTGCGGTAAACAAACATGATATTTCTGTTTGTATAGATGACATTTTATGCAATTGCCTAAAAAAAACTTTGCTTTTCTCCAAAACCATTTTCACTGTGATTTTCTCAGTCCCTTGCATACGAATTCCACACCACTTTGTCAGGATGTGGCTGGATGAAACCGGAAATCTCTTTTTTTTTTTTGGGCTAACTCAATCCCAGATTGAGTTTGTGTTTTCCTGATATTATCCACGGACTTATTGGTTTGTATGTTTTTTATCAGGGAACATTTAGTTTTGTGCTTGTAATACTAACTGGTTCCAGTATTGTGTTTTGGCTAACACAATCCGAAATATTGTGAAAGCCTCTGTGTTTGTGTTTTCCTGATATTATCGATTGACTTTATTGTTTTGAATGTTTGTATCAGGGAACATTTAATTTTGTACCATTGAAACACTAATTGGTTCATCATGTGGGCACCAGCTCTACACAATCCTATGTTCTAGAGAGCAATCTAGAGAAACTGCGACAAACAAATATCATATTTCTGTTTGTATAGATGACATTTTATGCACTTGCCTAACGAAAGACTTTCCTTTTCTAGAAAACCATTTTTACTGTGATTTTTTCGGTCCATTGCAGACGAATTCCACACCAGTTTGTCCAGATATGACTGGATGAAACCGGAAATACCCAGGATTGTTCTGGATAACTCAATCCCAGATTTTGCTACAGCCTCTTTGTTTGTGTTTTTCGGATATTTTCCATGGACTTTATTGTTTGAATGTTTTTTATCAGGGAACATTAAATTTTGTACCGTAGAAACACTAATTGGTTCATCATGTGGACATCAGCTCTACACATTCGTATTTTCTAGGGAGAAAGCTAGAGAAACTGCGGCAAACAAACATGATATTTCTGTTTGCTTCGATGACATTTTATGCACTTGCCTAACGAAAAGACTTTGCTTTTCTCCAAAACCATATTTACTGTGATTTTCTCTGTCCCTTGCATATGAATTCCACACCACTTTGTCCGGATATGACTGGATGAAACCGGAAATATCCGGTTTTGTTTTGGCTAAAAACCCAGATATTGCTACAACCTCTGTGTTTGTTTTTTCTGGATATTCAATGGACTTTATTGTTTTGAAAGTTTTTTTATCGGGGAACATTTTGTTTTGAGCTTGTATACAGTAATTGGTTCCAAATGGAGACACCAGCACTATATATTTGTATTTTCTAAGGAGAAAGCTAGAGGAACTGCGGCAAACAAACATGATATTTCTGTTAGTATCGATAACATTTTATGCACTTGCCTAACGAAAAGACTTTGCTTTTCTCCAAAACCATTTTTACTCTGATTTTCTCGGTCCAATGCATACGAATTCCAAACCACTCTTTCTGGATATGACTGGATGAAACCAGAAATATCCGGTTGTGTTTTGCCTAACTCATTCCGAAATATTGTGAAAGATTCTGTGTTTGTGTTTTCTGGATATTATCGATGGTCTTTATTGTTTTGAATGTTTTTATCAGGGAACATTTATTTTTGTACCCTTAAAAAACACTAATTGGTTCATCATGGGGACACCAGCTCTACACATTCTTATTTTCTAGGGAGAAAGCTAGAGGAACTGCGGCAAACACACATGATATTTCTGTTGTGTAGATGACATTTTATGCACTTGCCTAACGAAAAGACTTTGCTTTTCTCCAAAACCATTTTTACTGTGATTTTCTCGGTCCATTGCATACGAATTCCACACCACATTATCCGGATATGACTGGATGAAACCAGAAATATCCAGTTTTGTTTGGGCTAACTCAATCCCAGATATTGCTACAGCATCTGTGTTTGTGTATTCCTGATATTATCCAAGGACTATATTTTTTTGCATGTTTTTTTTCAGGGAACATTTGATTTTGTGCTTGGAAACATTAATTCGTTCCACATGGAGACACCAGCTCTACACATTCGTATTTTCTAGGGAGAAGGCTAGAGGAACTGTGGCAAACAAACATGATATTTCTGTTTGTCTAGATGACATTTTATGCACTTGCCTAACGAAAAGACTTTGCTTTTTCTCCAATCCATTTTTACTGTGATTTTCTCGGTCCATTGCATACGAATTCCACACCAGTTTCTCCGGATATGACTGGATGAAAACGGAAATATCCAGTTTAGTTTTGGCTGACTCAATCCTAGATATTGCTACAGCCTCTGTGTTTGTGTATTCCTGATATTATCCACGGACTTTATTGGTTTGAATGCTTTTTATCAGGGAACATTTAATTTTGTGCTTGGAAACACTAATTGGTTCCACATGGAGACACCATCTCTACACATTTGTATTTTCTAGGGAGAAAGCTAGAGGAATTGCGGTAAACAAACATGATATTTCTGTTTGTATAGATGACATTTTATGCAATTGCCTAAAAAAAAACTTTGCTTTTCTCCAAAACCATTTTCACTGTGATTTTCTCAGTCCCTTGCATACGAATTCCACACCACTTTGTCAGGATGTGGCTGGATGAAACCGGAAATCTCTTTTTTTTTTTTGGGCTAACTCAATCCCAGATTGAGTTTGTGTTTTCCTGATATTATCCACGGACTTTATTGGTTTGTATGTTTTTTATCAGGGAACATTTAGTTTTGTGCTTGTAATACTAACTGGTTCCAGTATTGTGTTTTGGCTAACACAATCCGAAATATTGTGAAAGCCTCTGTGTTTGTGTTTTCCTGATATTATCGATTGACTTTATTGTTTTGAATGTTTGTATCAGGGAACATTTAATTTTGTACCGTTGAAACACTAATTGGTTCATCATGTGGGCACCAGCTCTACACAATCCTATGTTCTAGAGAGCAATCTAGAGAAACTGCGACAAACAAATATCATATTTCTGTTTGTATAGATGACATTTTATGCACTTGCCTAACGAAAAGACTTTCCTTTTCTAGAAAACCATTTTTACTGTGATTTTTTCGGTCCATTGCAGACGAATTCCACACCAGTTTGTCCGGATATGACTGGATGAAACCGGAAATACCCAGGATTGTTCTGGATAACTCAATCCCAGATTTTGCTACAGCCTCTTTGTTTGTGTTTTTCGGATATTTTCCATGGACTTTATTGTTTGAATGTTTTTTATCAGGGAACATTAAATTTTGTACCGTAGAAACACTAATTGGTTCATCATGTGGACATCAGCTCTACACATTCGTATTTTCTAGGGAGAAAGCTAGAGAAACTGCGGCAAACAAACATGATATTTCTGTTTGCTTCGATGACATTTTATGCACTTGCCTAACGAAAAGACTTTGCTTTTCTCCAAAACCATATTTACTGTGATGTTCTCTGTCCCTTGCATATGAATTCCACACCACTTTGTCCGGATATGACTGGATGAAACCGGAAATATCCGGTTTTGTTTTGGCTAAAAACCCAGATATTGCTACAACCTCTGTGTTTGTTTTTTCTGGATATTCAATGGACTTTATTGTTTTGAAAGTTTTTTTATCGGGGAACATTTTGTTTTGAGCTTGTATACAGTAATTGGTTCCAAATGGAGACACCAGCACTATATATTTGTATTTTCTAAGGAGAAAGCTAGAGGAACTGCGGCAAACAAACATGATATTTCTGTTAGTATCGATAACATTTTATGCACTTGCCTAACGAAAAGACTTTGCTTTTCTCCAAAACCATTTTTACTCTGATTTTCTCGGTCCAATGCATACGAATTCCAAACCACTCTTTCTGGATATGACTGGATGAAACCAGAAATATCCGGTTGTGTTTTGCCTAACTCATTCCGAAATATTGTGAAAGTTTCTGTGTTTGTGTTTTCTGGATATTATCGATGGTCTTTATTGTTTTGAATGTTTTTATCAGGGAACATTTATTTTTGTACCCTTAAAAAACACTAATTGGTTCATCATGGGGACACCAGCTCTACACATTCTTATTTTCTAGGGAGAAAGCTAGAGGAACTGCGGCAAACACACATGATATTTCTGTTTGTGTAGATGACATTTTATGCACTTGCCTAACGAAAAGACTTTGCTTTTCTCCAAAACCATTTTTACTGTGATTTTCTCGGTCCATTGCATACGAATTCCACACCACATTATCCGGATATGACTGGATGAAACCAGAAATATCCAGTTTTGTTTGGGCTAACTCAATCCCAGATATTGCTACAGCATCTGTGTTTGTGTATTCCTGATATTATCCAAGGACTATATTTTTTTGCATGTTTTTTTTCAGGGAACATTTGATTTTGTGCTTGGAAACATTAATTCGTTCCACATGGAGACACCAGCTCTACACATTCGTATTTTCTAGGGAGAAGGCTAGAGGAACTGTGGCAAACAAACATGATATTTCTGTTTGTCTAGATGACATTTTATGCACTTGCCTAACGAAAAGACTTTGCTTTTTCTCCAATCCATTTTTACTGTGATTTTCTCGGTCCATTGCATACGAATTCCACACCAGTTTCTCCGGATATGACTGGATGAAAACGGAAATATCCAGTTTAGTTTTGGCTGACTCAATCCTAGATATTGCTACAGCCTCTGTGTTTGTGTATTCCTGATATTATCCACGGACTTTATTGGTTTGAATGCTTTTTATCAGGGAACATTTAATTTTGTGCTTGGAAACACTAATTGGTTCCACATGGAGACACCATCTCTACACATTTGTATTTTCTAGGGAGAAAGCTAGAGGAATTGCGGTAAACAAACATGATATTTCTGTTTGTATAGATGACATTTTATGCAATTGCCTAAAAAAAACTTTGCTTTTCTCCAAAACCATTTTCACTGTGATTTTCTCAGTCCCTTGCATACGAATTCCACACCACTTTGTCAGGATGTGGCTGGATGAAACCGGAAATCTCTTTTTTTTTTTTGGGCTAACTCAATCCCAGATTGAGTTTGTGTTTTCCTGATATTATCCACGGACTTTATTGGTTTGTATGTTTTTTATCAGGGAACATTTAGTTTTGTGCTTGTAATACTAACTGGTTCCAGTATTGTGTTTTGGCTAACACAATCCGAAATATTGTGAAAGCCTCTGTGTTTGTGTTTTCCTGATATTATCGATTGACTTTATTGTTTTGAATGTTTGTATCAGGGAACATTTAATTTTGTACCGTTGAAACACTAATTGGTTCATCATGTGGGCACCAGCTCTACACAATCCTATGTTCTAGAGAGCAATCTAGAGAAACTGCGACAAACAAATATCATATTTCTGTTTGTATAGATGACATTTTATGCACTTGCCTAACGAAAAGACTTTCCTTTTCTAGAAAACCATTTTTACTGTGATTTTTTCGGTCCATTGCAGACGAATTCCACACCAGTTTGTCCGGATATGACTGGATGAAACCGGAAATACCCAGGATTGTTCTGGATAACTCAATCCCAGATTTTGCTACAGCCTCTTTGTTTGTGTTTTTCGGATGTTTTCCATGGACTTTATTGTTTGAATGTTTTTTATCAGGGAACATTAAATTTTGTACCGTAGAAACACTAATTGGTTCATCATGTGGACATCAGCTCTACACATTCGTATTTTCTAGGGAGAAAGCTAGAGAAACTGCGGCAAACAAACATGATATTTCTGTTTGCTTCGATGACATTTGATGCACTTGCCTAACGAAAAGACTTTGCTTTTCTCCAAAACCATATTTACTGTGATGTTCTCTGTCCCTTGCATATGAATTCCACACCACTTTGTCCGGATATGACTGGATGAAACCGGAAATATCCGGTTTTGTTTTGGCTAAAAACCCAGATATTGCTACAACCTCTGTGTTTGTTTTTTCTGGATATTCAATGGACTTTATTGTTTTGAAAGTTTTTTTATCGGGGAACATTTTGTTTTGAGCTTGTATACAGTAATTGGTTCCAAATGGAGACACCAGCACTATATATTTGTATTTTCTAAGGAGAAAGCTAGAGGAACTGCGGCAAACAAACATGATATTTCTGTTAGTATCGATAACATTTTATGCACTTGCCTAACGAAAAGACTTTGCTTTTCTCCAAAACCATTTTTACTCTGATTTTCTCGGTCCAATGCATATGAATTCCAAACCACTCTTTCTGGATATGACTGGATGAAACCAGAAATATCCGGTTGTGTTTTGCCTAACTCATTCCGAAATATTGTGAAAGTTTCTGTGTTTGTGTTTTCTGGATATTATCGATGGTCTTTATTGTTTTGAATGTTTTTATCAGGGAACATTTATTTTTGTACCCTTAAAAAACACTAATTGGTTCATCATGGGGACACCAGCTCTACACATTCTTATTTTCTAGGGAGAAAGCTAGAGGAACTGCGGCAAACACACATGATATTTCTGTTTCTATTGTTGACATTTTATGCACTTGCCTAACGAAAAGACTTTGCTTTTCTCCAAAACCATTTTTACTGTGATTTTCTCGGTCCATTGCAAACGAATTCCACACCACATTATCCGGATATGACTGGATGAAACCAGAAATATCCAGTTTTGTTTGGGCTAACTCAATCCCAGATATTGCTACAGCATCTGTGTTTGTGTATTCCTGATATTATCCACGGACTATATTTTTTTGCATGTTTTTTTTCAGGGAACATTTGATTTTGTGCTTGGAAACATTAATTCATTCCACATGGAGACACCAGCTCTACACATTCGTATTTTCTAGGGAGAAGGCTAGAGGAACTGTGGCAAACAAACATGATATTTCTGTTTGTCTAGATGACATTTTATGCACTTGCCTAACGAAAAGACTTTGCTTTTCTCCAATCCATTTTTACTGTGATTTTCTCGGTCCATTGCATACGAATTCCACACCAGTTTCTCCGGATATGACTGGATGAAAACGGAAATATCCAGTTTAGTTTTGGCTGACTCAATCCTAGATATTGCTACAGCCTCTGTGTTTGTGTATTCCTGATATTATCCACGGACTTTATTGGTTTGAATGCTTTTTATCAGGGAACATTTAATTTTGTGCTTGGAAACACTAATTGGTTCCACATGGAGACACCATCTCTACACATTTGTATTTTCTAGGGAGAAAGCTAGAGGAATTGCGGTAAACAAACATGATATTTCTGTTTGTATAGATGACATTTTATGCAATTGCCTAAAAAAAACTTTGCTTTTCTCCAAAACCATTTTCACTGTGATTTTCTCAGTCCCTTGCATACGAATTCCACAGCACTTTGTCAGGATGTGGCTGGATGAAACCGGAAATCTCTTTTTTTTTTTTTGGGCTAACTCAATCCCAGATTGAGTTTGTGTTTTCCTGATATTATCCACGGACTTTATTGGTTTGTATGTTTTTTATCAGGGAACATTTAGTTTTGTGCTTGTAATACTAACTGGTTCCAGTATTGTTTTTTGGCTAACACAATCCGAAATATTGTGAAAGCCTCTGTGTTTGTGTTTTCCTGATATTATCAATTGACTTTATTGTTTTGAATGTTTGTATCAGGGAACATTTAATTTTGTACCGTTGAAACACTAATTGGTTCATCATGTGGACATCAGCTCTACACATTCGTATTTTCTAGGGAGAAAGCTAGAGAAACTGCGGCAAACAAACATGATATTTCTGTTTGCTTCGATGACATTTTATGCACTTGCCTAACGAAAAGACTTTGCTTTTCTCCAAAACCATATTTACTGTGATTTTCTCTGTCCCTTGCATATGAATTCCACACCACTTTGTCCGGATATGACTGGATGAAACCGGAAATATCCGGTTTTGTTTTGGCTAAAAACCCAGATATTGCTACAACCTCTGTGTTTGTTTTTTCTGGATATTCAATGGACTTTATTGTTTTGAAAGTTTTTTTATCGGGGAACATTTTGTTTTGAGCTTGTATACAGTAATTGGTTCCAAATGGAGACACCAGCACTATATATTTGTATTTTCTAAGGAGAAAGCTAGAGGAACTGCGGCAAACAAACATGATATTTCTGTTAGTATCGATAACATTTTATGCACTTGCCTAACGAAAAGACTTTGCTTTTCTCCAAAACCATTTTTACTCTGATTTTCTCGGTCCAATGCATATGAATTCCAAACCACTCTTTCTGGATATGACTGGATGAAACCAGAAATATCCGGTTGTGTTTTGCCTAACTCATTCCGAAATATTGTGAAAGTTTCTGTGTTGGTGTTTTCTGGATATTATCGATGGTCTTTATTGTTTTGAATGTTTTTATCAGGGAACATTTATTTTTGTACCCTTAAAAAACACTAATTGGTTCATCATGGGGACACCAGCTCTACACATTCTTATTTTCTAGGGAGAAAGCTAGAGGAACTGCGGCAAACACACATGATATTTCTGTTTGTGTAGATGACATTTTATGCACTTGCCTAACGAAAAGACTTTGCTTTTCTCCAAAACCATTTTTACTGTGATTTTCTCGGTCCATTGCATACGAATGCCACACCACATTATCCGGATATGACTGGATGAAACCAGAAATATCCAGTTTTGTTTGGGCTAACTCAATCCCAGATATTGCTACAGCATCTGTGTTTGTGTATTCCTGATATTATCCATGGACTATATTTTTTTGCATGTTTTTTTTTCAGGGAACATTTGATTTTGTGCTTGGAAACATTAATTCGTTCCACATGGAGACACCAGCTCTACACATTCGTATTTTCTAGGGAGAAGGCTAGAGGAACTGTGGCAAACAAACATGATATTTCTGTTTGTCTAGATGACATTTTATGCACTTGCCTAACGAAAAGACTTTGCTTTTTCTCCAATCCATTTTTACTGTGATTTTCTCGGTCCATTGCATACGAATTCCACACCAGTTTCTCCGGATATGACTGGATGAAAACAAAAATATCCAGTTTAGTTTTGGCTGACTCAAACCTAGATATTGCTACAGCCTCTGTGTTTCTGTATTCCTGATATTATCCACGGACTTTATTGGTTTGAATGCTTTTTATCAGGGAACATTTAATTTTGTGCTTGGAAACACTAATTGGTTCCACATGGAGACACCATCTCTACACATTTGTATTTTCTAGGGAGAAAGCTAGAGGAATTGCGGTAAACAAACATGATATTTCTGTTTGTATAGATGACATTTTATGCAATTGCCTAAAAAAAACTTTGCTTTTCTCCAAAACCATTTTCACTGTGATTTTCTCAGTCCCTTGCATACGAATTCCACACAACTTTGTCAGGATGTGGCTGGATGAAACCGGAAATCTCTTTTTTTTTTTGGGCTAACTCAATCCCAGATTGAGTTTGTGTTTTCCTGATATTATCCACGGACTTTATTGGTTTGTATGTTTTTTATCAGGGAACATTTAGTTTTGTGCTTGTAATACTAACTGGTTCCAGTATTGTGTTTTGGCTAACACAATCCGAAATATTGTGAAAGCCTCTGTGTTTGTGTTTTCCTGATATTATCAATTGACTTTATTGTTTTGAATGTTTGTATCAGGGAACATTTAATTTTGTACCTTTGAAACACTAATTGGTTCATCATGTGGGCACCAGCTCTACACAATCCTATGTTCTAGAGAGCAATCTAGAGAAACTGCGACAAACAAATATCATATTTCTGTTTGCATAGTTGACATTTTATGCACTTGCCTAACGAAAAGACTTTCCTTTTCTAGAAAACCATTTTTACTGTGATTTTTTCGGTCCATTGCAGACGAATTCCACACCAGTTTGTCCAGATATGACTGGATGAAACCGGAAATACCCAGGATTGTTCTGGATAACTCAATCCCAGATTTTGCTACAGCCTCTTTGTTTGTGTTTTTCGGATATTTTCCATGGACTTTATTGTTTGAATGTTTTTTTATCAGGGAACATTAAATTTTGTACCGTAGAAACACTAATTGGTTCATCATGTGGACATCAGCTCTACACATTCGTATTTTCTAGGGAGAAAGCTAGAGAAACTGCGGCAAACAAACATGATATTTCTGTTTGCTTCGATGACATTTTATGCACTTGCCTAATGAAAAGATTGCTTTTCTCCAAAACCATATTTACTGTGATTTTCTCTGTCCCTTGCATATGAATTCCACACCACTTTGTCCGGATATGACTGGATGAAACCGGAAATATCCGGTTTTGTTTTGGCTAAAAACCCAGATATTGCTACAACCTCTGTGTTTATTTTTCTGGATATTCAATGGACTTTATTGTTTTGAAAGTTTTTTTTATCGGGGAACATTTTGTTTTGAGCTTGTATACAGTAATTGGTTCCAAACGGAGACACCAGCACTATATATTCATATTTTCTAAGGAGAAAGCTGGAGGAACTGCGGCAAACAAACATGATATTTCTGTTAGTATCGATAACATTTTATGCACTTGCCTAACGAAAAGACTTTGCTTTTCTCCAAAACCATTTTTACTCTGATTTTCTCGGTCCAATGCATACGAATTCCAAACCACTCTTTCTGGATATGACTGGATGAAACCAGAAATATCCGGTTGTGTTTTGCCTAACTCATTCCGAAATATTGTGAAAGTTTCTGTGTTTGTGTTTTCTGGATATTATCGATGGTCTTTATTGTTTTGAATGTTTTTATCAGGGAACATTTATTTTTGTACCCTTAAAAAACACTAATTGGTTCATCATGGGGACACCAGCTCTACACATTCTTATTTTCTAGGGAGAAAGCTAGAGGAACTGCGGCAAACACACATGATATTTCTGTTTCTATCATTGACATTTTATGCACTTGCCTAACGAAAAGACTTTGCTTTTCTCCAAAACCATTTTTACTGTGATTTTCTCGGTCCATTGCAAACGAATTCCACACCACATTATCCGGATATGACTGGATGAAACCAGAAATATCCAGTTTTGTTTGGGCTAACTCAATCCCAGATATTGCTACAGCATCTGTGTTTGTGTATTCCTGATATTATCCACGGACTATATTTTTTTGCATATTTTTTTTCAGGGAACATTTGATTTTGTGCTTGGAAACATTAATTCATTCCACATGGAGACACCAGCTCTACACATTCGTATTTTCTAGGGAGAAGGCTAGAGGAACTGTGGCAAACAAACATCATATTTCTGTTTGTCTAGATGACATTTTATGCACTTGCCTAACGAAAAGACTTTGCTTTTTCTCCAATCCATTTTTACTGTGATTTTCTCGGTCCATTGCATACGAATTCCACACCAGTTTCTCCGGATATGACTGGATGAAAACAAAAATATCCAGTTTAGTTTTGGCTGACTCAAACCTAGATATTGCTACAGCCTCTGTGTTTGTGTATTCCTGATATTATCCACGGACTTTATTGGTTTGAATGCTTTTTATCAGGGAACATTTAATTTTGTGCTTGGAAACACTAATTGGTTCCACATGGAGACACCATTTCTACACATTTGTATTTTCTAGGGAGAAAGCTAGAGGAATTGCGGTAAACAAACATGATATTTCTGTTTGTATAGATGACATTTTATGCAATTGCCTAAAAAAAACTTTGCTTTTCTCCAAAACCATTTTCACTGTGATTTTCTCAGTCCCTTGCATACGAATTCCACACAACTTTGTCAGGATGTGCCTGGATGAAACCGGAAATCTCTTTTTTTTTTTTGGGCTAACTCAATCCCAGATTGAGTTTGTGTTTTCCTGATATTATCCACGGACTTTATTGGTTTGTATGTTTTTTATCAGGGAACATTTAGTTTTGTGCTTGTAATACTAACTGGTTCCAGTATTGTGTTTTGGCTAACACAATCCGAAATATTGTGAAAGCCTCTGTGTTTGTGTTTTCCTGATATTATCAATTGACTTTATTGTTTTGAATGTTTGTATCAGGGAACATTTAATTTTGTACCTTTGAAACACTAATTGGTTCATCATGTGGGCACCAGCTCTACACAATCCTATGTTCTAGAGAGCAATCTAGAGAAACTGTGACAAACAAATATCATATTTCTGTTTGCATAGTTGACATTTTATGCACTTGCCTAACGAAAAGACTTTCCTTTTCTAGAAAACCATTTTTACTGTGATTTTTTCGGTCCATTGCAGACGAATTCCACACCAGTTTGTCCAGATATGACTGGATGAAACCGGAAATACCCAGGATTGTTCTGGATAACTCAATCCCAGATTTTGCTACAGCCTCTTTGTTTGTGTTTTTCGGATATTTTCCATGGACTTTATTGTTTGAATGTTTTTTATCAGGGAACATTAAATTTTGTACCGTAGAAACACTAATTGGTTCATCATGTGGACATCAGCTCTACACATTCGTATTTTCTAGGGAGAAAGCTAGAGAAACTGCGGCAAACAAACATGATATTTCTGTTTGCTTCGATGACATTTTATGCACTTGCCTAACGAAAAGACTTTGCTTTTCTCCAAAACCATATTTACTGTGATTTTCTCTGTCCCTTGCATATGAATTCCACACCACTTTGTCCGGATATGACTGGATGAAACCGGAAATATCCGGTTTTGTTTTGGCTAAAAACCCAGATATTGCTACAACCTCTGTGTTTATTTTTCTGGATATTCAATGGACTTTATTGTTTTGAAAGTTTTTTTATCGGGGAACATTTTGTTTTGAGCTTGTATACAGTAATTGGTTCCAAATGGAGACACCAGCACTATATATTTGTATTTTCTAAGGAGAAAGCTAGAGGAACTGCGGCAAACAAACATGATATTTCTGTTAGTATCGATAACATTTTATGCACTTGCCTAACGAAAAGACTTTGCTTTTCTCCAAAACCATTTTTACTCTGATTTTCTCGGTCCAATGCATACGAATTCCAAACCACTCTTTCTGGATATGACTGGATGAAACCAGAAATATCCGGTTGTGTTTTGCCTAACTCATTCCGAAATATTGTGAAAGTTTCTGTGTTTGTGTTTTCTGGATATTATCGATGGTCTTTATTGTTTTGAATGTTTTTATCAGGGAACATTTATTTTTGTACCCTTAAAAAACACTAATTGGTTCATCATGGGGACACCAGCTCTACACATTCTTATTTTCTAGGGAGAAAGCTAGAGGAACTGCGGCAAACACACATGATATTTCTGTTTCTATCGTTGACATTTTATGCACTTGCCTAACGAAAAGACTTTGCTTTTCTCCAAAACCATTTTTACTGTGATTTTCTCGGTCCATTGCAAACGAATTCCACACCACATTATCCGGATATGACTGGATGAAACCAGAAATATCCAGTTTTGTTTGGGCTAACTCAATCCCAGATATTGCTACAGCATCTGTGTTTGTGTATTCCTGATATTATCCACGGACTATATTTTTTTGCATGTTTTTTTTTCAGGGAACATTTGATTTTGTGCTTGGAAACATTAATTCGTTCCACATGGAGACACCAGCTCTACACATTCGTATTTTCTAGGGAGAAGGCTAGAGGAACTGTGGCAAACAAACATGATATTTCTGTTTGTCTAGATGACATTTTATGCACTTGCCTAACGAAAAGACTTTGCTTTTTCTCCAATCCATTTTTACTGTGATTTTCTCGGTCCATTGCATACGAATTCCACACCAGTTTCTCCGGATATGACTGGATGAAAACAAAAATATCCAGTTTAGTTTTGGCTGACTCAAACCTAGATATTGCTACAGCCTCTGTGTTTGTGTATTCCTGATATTATCCACGGACTTTATTGGTTTGAATGCTTTTTATCAGGGAACATTTAATTTTGTGCTTGGAAACACTAATTGGTTCCACATGGAGACACCATTTCTACACATTTGTATTTTCTAGGGAGAAAGCTAGAGGAATTGCGGTAAACAAACATGATATTTCTGTTTGTATAGATGACATTTTATGCAATTGCCTAAAAAAAACTTTGCTTTTCTCCAAAACCATTTTCACTGTGATTTTCTCAGTCCCTTGCATACGAATTCCACACAACTTTGTCAGGATGTGCCTGGATGAAACCGGAAATCTCTTTTTTTTTTTTGGGCTAACTCAATCCCAGATTGAGTTTGTGTTTTCCTGATATTATCCACGGACTTTATTGGTTTGTATGTTTTTTATCAGGGAACATTTAGTTTTGTGCTTGTAATACTAACTGGTTCCAGTATTGTGTTTTGGCTAACACAATCCGAAATATTGTGAAAGCCTCTGTCTTTGTGTTTTCCTGATATTATCAATTGACTTTATTGTTTTGAATGTTTGTATCAGGGAACATTTAATTTTGTACCTTTGAAACACTAATTGGTTCATCATGTGGGCACCAGCTCTACACAATCCTATGTTCTAGAGAGCAATCTAGAGAAACTGCGACAAACAAATATCATATTTCTGTTTGCATAGTTGACATTTTATGCACTTGCCTAACGAAAAGACTTTCCTTTTCTAGAAAACCATTTTTACTGTGATTTTTTCGGTCCATTGCAGACGAATTCCACACCAGTTTGTCCAGATATGACTGGATGAAACCGGAAATACCCAGGATTGTTCTGGATAACTCAATCCCAGATTTTGCTACAGCCTCTTTGTTTGTGTTTTTCGGATGTTTTCCATGGACTTTATTGTTTGAATGTTTTTTATCAGGGAACATTAAATTTTGTACCGTAGAAACACTAATTGGTTCATCATGTGGACATCAGCTCTACACATTCGTATTTTCTAGGGAGAAAGCTAGAGAAACTGCGGCAAACAAACATGATATTTCTGTTTGCTTCGATGACATTTTATGCACTTGCCTAACGAAAAGACTTTGCTTTTCTCCAAAACCATATTTACTGTGATTTTCTCTGTCCCTTGCATATGAATTCCACACCACTTTGTCCGGATATGACTGGATGAAACCGGAAATATCCGGTTTTGTTTTGGCTAAAAACCCAGATATTGCTACAACCTCTGTGTTTATTTTTCTGGATATTCAATGGACTTTATTGTTTTGAAAGTTTTTTTTATCGGGGAACATTTTGTTTTGAGCTTGTATACAGTAATTGGTTCCAAACGGAGACACCAGCACTATATATTCATATTTTCTAAGGAGAAAGCTAGAGGAACTGCGGCAAACAAACATGATATTTCTGTTAGTATCGATAACATTTTATGCACTTGCCTAACGAAAAGACTTTGCTTTTCTCCAAAACCATTTTTACTCTGATTTTCTCGGTCCAATGCATACGAATTCCAAACCACTCTTTCTGGATATGACTGGATGAAACCAGAAATATCCGGTTGTGTTTTGCCTAACTCATTCCGAAATATTGTGAAAGTTTCTGTGTTTGTGTTTTCTGGATATTATCGATGGTCTTTATTGTTTTGAATGTTTTTATCAGGGAACATTTATTTTTGTACCCTTAAAAAACACTAATTGGTTCATCATGGGGACACCAGCTCTACACATTCTTATTTTCTAGGGAGAAAGCTAGAGGAACTGCGGCAAACACACATGATATTTCTGTTTCTATCGTTGACATTTTATGCACTTGCCTAACGAAAAGACTTTGCTTTTCTCCAAAACCATTTTTACTGTGATTTTCTCGGTCCATTGCAAACGAATTCCACACCACATTATCCGGATATGACTGGATGAAACCAGAAATATCCAGTTTTGTTTGGGCTAACTCAATCCCAGATATTGCTACAGCATCTGTGTTTGTGTATTCCTGATATTATCCACGGACTATATTTTTTTGCATGTTTTTTTTCAGGGAACATTTGATTTTGTGCTTGGAAACATTAATTCATTCCACATGGAGACACCAGCTCTACACATTCGTATTTTCTAGGGAGAAGGCTAGAGGAACTGTGGCAAACAAACATGATATTTCTGTTTGTCTAGATGACATTTTATGCACTTGCCTAACGAAAAGACTTTGCTTTTTCTCCAATCCATTTTTACTGTGATTTTCTCGGTCCATTGCATACGAATTCCACACCAGTTTCTCCGGATATGACTGGATGAAAACGGAAATATCCAGTTTAGTTTTGGCTGACTCAATCCTAGATATTGCTACAGCCTCTGTGTTTGTGTATTGCTGATATTATCCACGGACTTAATTGGTTTGAATGCTTTTTATCAGGGAACATTTAATTTTGTGCTTGGAAACACTAATTGGTTCCACATGGAGACACCATCTCTACACATTTGTATTTTCTAGGGAGAAAGCTAGAGGAATTGCGGTAAACAAACATGATATTTCTGTTTGTATAGATGACATTTTATGCAATTGCCTAAAAAAAACTTTGCTTTTCTCCAAAACCATTTTCACTGTGATTTTCTCAGTCCCTTGCATACGAATTCCACACCACTTTGTCAGGATGTGGCTGGATGAAACCGGAAATCTCTTTTTTTTTTTTGGGCTAACTCAATCCCAGATTGAGTTTGTGTTTTCCTGATATTATCCACGGACTTTATTGGTTTGTATGTTTTTTATCAGGGAACATTTAGTTTTGTGCTTGTAATACTAACTGGTTCCAGTATTGTGTTTTGGCTAACACAATCCGAAATATTGTGAAAGCCTCTGTGTTTGTGTTTTCCTGATATTATCAATTGACTTTATTGTTTTGAATGTTTGTATCAGGGAACATTTAATTTTGTACCGTTGAAACACTAATTGGTTCATCATGTGGGCACCAGCTCTACACAATCCTATGTTCTAGAGAGCAATCTAGAGAAACTGCGACAAACAAATATCATATTTCTGTTTGTATAGATGACATTTTATGCACTTGCCTAACGAAAAGACTTTCCATTTCTAGAAAACCATTTTTACTGTGATTTTTTCGGTCCATTGCAGACGAATTCCACACCAGTTTGTCCAGATATGACTGGATGAAACCGGAAATACCCAGGATTGTTCTGGATAATTCAATCCCAGATTTTGCTACAACCTCTTTGTTTGTGTTTTTCGGATATTTTCCATGGACTTTATTGTTTGAATGTTTTTTATCAGGGAACATTAAATTTTGTACCGTAGAAACACTAATTGGTTCATCATGTGGACATCAGCTCTACACATTCGTATTTTCTAGGGAGAAAGCTAGAGAAACTGCGGCAAACAAACATGATATTTCTGTTTGCTTCGATGACATTTGATGCACTTGCCTAACGAAAAGACTTTGCTTTTCTCCAAAACCATATTTACTGTGATTTTCTCTGTCCCTTGCATATGAATTCCACACCACTTTGTCCGGATATGACTGGATGAAACCGGAAATATCCGGTTTTGTTTTGGCTAAAAACCCAGATATTGCTACAACCTCTGTGTTTGTTTTTTCTGGATATTCAATGGACTTTATTGTTTTGAAAGTTTTTTTATCGGGGAACATTTTGTTTTGAGCTTGTATACAGTAATTGGTTCCAAATGGAGACACCAGCACTATATATTCGTATTTTCTAAGGAGAAAGCTAGAGGAACTGCGGCAAACAAACATGATATTTCTGTTAGTATCGATAACATTTTATGCACTTGCCTAACGAAAAGACTTTGCTTTTCTCCAAAACCATTTTTACTCTGATTTTCTCGGTCCAATGCATACGAATTCCAAACCACTCTTTCTGGATATGACTGGATGAAACCAGAAATATCCGGTTGTGTTTTGCCTAACTCATTCCGAAATATTGTGAAAGTTTCTGTGTTGGTGTTTTCTGGATATTATCGATGGTCTTTATTGTTTTGAATGTTTTTATCAGGGAACATTTATTTTTGTACCCTTAAAAAACACTAATTGGTTCATCATGGGGACACCAGCTCTACACATTCTTATTTTCTAGGGAGAAAGCTAGAGGAACTGCGGCAAACACACATGATATTTCTGTTTGTGTAGATGACATTTTATGCACTTGCCTAACGAAAAGACTTTGCTTTTCTCCAAAACCATTTTTACTGTGATTTTCTCGGTCCATTGCATACGAATGCCACACCACATTATCCGGATATGACTGGATGAAACCAGAAATATCCAGTTTTGTTTGGGCTAACTCAATCCCAGATATTGCTACAGCATCTGTGTTTGTGTATTCCTGATATTATCCACGGACTATATTTTTTTGCATGTTTTTTTTCAGGGAACATTTGATTTTGTGCTTGGAAACATTAATTCGTTCCACATGGAGACACCAGCTCTACACATTCGTATTTTCTAGGGAGAAGGCTAGAGGAACTGTGGCAAACAAACATGATATTTCTGTTTGTCTAGATGACATTTTATGCACTTGCCTAACGAAAAGACTTTGCTTTTTCTCCAATCCATTTTTACTGTGATTTTCTCGGTCCATTGCATACGAATTCCACACCAGTTTCTCCGGATATGACTGGATGAAAACAAAAATATCCAGTTTAGTTTTGGCTGACTCAAACCTAGATATTGCTACAGCCTCTGTGTTTGTGTATTCCTGATATTATCCACGGACTTTATTGGTTTGAATGCTTTTTATCAGGGAACATTTAATTTTGTGCTTGGAAACACTAATTGGTTCCACATGGAGACACCATCTCTACACATTTGTATTTTCTAGGGAGAAAGCTAGAGGAATTGCGGTAAACAAACATGATATTTCTGTTTGTATAGATGACATTTTATGCAATTGCCTAAAAAAAACTTTGCTTTTCTCCAAAACCATTTTCACTGTGATTTTCTCAGTCCCTTGCATACGAATTCCACACCACTTTGTCAGGATGTGGCTGGATGAAACCGGAAATCTCTTTTTTTTTTTTGGGCTAACTCAATCCCAGATTGAGTTTGTGTTTTCCTGATATTATCCACGGACTTTATTGGTTTGTATGTTTTTTATCAGGGAACATTTAATTTTGTGCTTGTAATACTAACTGGTTCCAGTATTGTGTTTTGGCTAACACAATCCGAAATATTGTGAAAGCCTCTGTGTTTGTGTTTTCCTGATATTATCAATTGACTTTATTGTTTTGAATGTTTGTATCAGGGAACATTTAATTTTGTACCGTTGAAACACTAATTGGTTCATCATGTGGGCACCAGCTCTACACAATCCTATGTTCTAGAGAGCAATCTAGAGAAACTGCGACAAACAAATGTCATATTTCTGTTTGCATAGTTGACATTTTATGCACTTGCCTAACGAAAAGACTTTCCTTTTCTAGAAAACCATTTTTACTGTGATTTTTTCGGTCCATTGCAGACGAATTCCACACCAGTTTGTCCAGATATGACTGGATGAAACCGGAAATACCCAGGATTGTTCTGGATAACTCAATCCCAGATTTTGCTACAGCCTCTTTGTTTGTGTTTTTCGGATATTTTCCATGGACTTTATTGTTTGAATGTTTTTTTATCAGGGAACATTAAATTTTGTACCGTAGAAACACTAATTGGTTCATCATGTGGACATCAGCTCTACACATTCGTATTTTCTAGGGAGAAAGCTAGAGAAACTGCGGCAAACAAACATGATATTTCTGTTTGCTTCGATGACATTTTATGCACTTGCCTAATGAAAAGATTGCTTTTCTCCAAAACCATATTTACTGTGATTTTCTCTGTCCCTTGCATATGAATTCCACACCACTTTGTCCGGATATGACTGGATGAAACCGGAAATATCCGGTTTTGTTTTGGCTAAAAACCCAGATATTGCTACAACCTCTGTGTTTGTTTTTTCTGGATATTCAATGGACTTTATTGTTTTGAAAGTTTTTTTTATCGGGGAACATTTTGTTTTGAGCTTGTATATAGTAATTGGTTCCAAATGGAGACACCAGCACTATATATTTGTATTTTCTAAGGAGAAAGCTAGAGGAACTGCGGCAAACAAACATGATATTTCTGTTAGTATCGATAACATTTTATGCACTTGCCTAACGAAAAGACTTTGCTTTTCTCCAAAACCATTTTTACTCTGATTTTCTCGGTCCAATGCACACGAATTCCAAACCACTCTTTCTGGATATGACTGGATGAAACCAGAAATATCCGGTTGTGTTTTGCCTAACTCATTCAGAAATATTGTGAAAGTTTCTGTGTTTGTGTTTTCTGGATATTATCGATGGTCTTTATTGTTTTGAATGTTTTTATCAGGGAACATTTATTTTTGTACCCTTAAAAAACACTAATTGGTTCATCATGGGGACACCAGCTCTACATATTCTTATTTTCTAGGGAGAAAGCTAGAGGAACTGCGGCAAACACACATGATATTTCTGTTTGTGTAGATGACATTTTATGCACTTGCCTAACGAAAAGACTTTGCTTTTCTCCAAAACCATTTTTACTGTGATTTTCTCGGTCCATTGCATACGAATGCCACACCACATTATCCGGATATGACTGGATGAAACCAGAAATATCCAGTTTTGTTTGGGCTAACTCAATCCCAGATATTGCTACAGCATCTGTGTTTGTGTATTCCTGATATTATCCAAGGACTATATTTTTTTGCATGTTTTTTTCAGGGAACATTTGATTTTGTGCTTGGAAACATTAATTCGTTCCACATGGAGACACCAGCTCTACACATTCGTATTTTCTAGGGAGAAAGCTAGAGGAACTGTGGCAAACAAACATGATATTTCTGTTTGTCTAGATGACATTTTATGCACTTGCCTAACGAAAAGACTTTGCTTTTCTCCAATCCATTTTTACTGTGATTTTCTCGGTCCATTGCATACGAATTCCACACCAGTTTCTCCGGATATTACTGGATGAAAACAAAAATATCCAGTTAGTTTTGGCTGACTCAATCCTAGATATTGCTACAGCCTCTGTGTTTGTGTATTCCTGATATTATCCACGGACTTTATTGGTTTGAATGCTTTTTATCAGGGAACATTTAATTTTGTGCTTGGAAACACTAATTGGTTCCACATGGAGACACCATCTCTACACATTTGTATTTTCTAGGGAGAAAGCTAGAGGAATTGCGGTAAACAAACATGATATTTCTGTTTGTATAGATGACATTTTATGCAATTGCCAAAAAAAAAACTTTGCTTTTCTCCAAAACCATTTTCACTGTGATTTTCTCAGTCCCTTGCATATGAATTCCACACCACTTTGTCAGGATGTGGCTGGATGAAACCGGAAATCTCTCTTTTTTTTTGGCTAACTCAATCCCAGATATTGCTACAGCCTCTCTGTTTGTGTTTTCCTGATATTATCCACGGACTTTATTGGTTTGTATGTTTTTTTTATCAGGGAACATTTAATTTTGTGCTTGTAATACTAACTGGTTCCAGTATTGTGTTTTGGCTAACACAATCCGAAATATTGTGAAAGCCTCTGTGTTTGTGTTTTCCTGATATTATCGATTGACTTTATTGTTTTGAATGTTTGTATCAGGGAACATTTAATTTTGTACCGTTGAAACACTAATTGGTTCATCATGTGGGCACCAGCTCTACACAATCCTATGTTCTAGAGAGCAATCTAGAGAAACTGCGACAAACAAATATCATATTTCTGTTTGTATAGATGACATTTTATGCACTTGCCTAACGAAAAGACTTTCGTTTTCTAGAAAACCATTTTTACTGTGATTTTTTCGTTCCATTGCAGACGAATTCCACACCAGTTTGTCCAGATATGACTGGATGAAACCGGAAATACCCAGGATTGTTCTGGATAACTCAATCCCAGATTTTGCTACAGCCTCTTTGTTTGTGTTTTTCGGATATTTTCCATGGACTTTATTGTTTGAATGTTTTTTATCAGGGAACATTAAATTTTGTACCGTAGAAACACTAATTGGTTCATCATGTGGACATCAGCTCTACACATTCGTATTTTCTAGGGAGAAAGCTAGAGAAACTGCGGCAAACAAACATGATATTTCTGTTTGCTTCGATGACATTTGATGCACTTGCCTAACGAAAAGACTGCTTTTCTCCAAAACCATATTTACTGTGATTTTCTCTGTCCATTGCATATGAATTCCACACCACTTTGTCCGGATATGACTGGATGAAACCGGAAATATCCGGTTTTGTTTTGGCTAAAAACCCAGATATTGCTACAACCTCTGTGTTTGTTTTTTCTGGATATTCAATGGACTTTATTGTTTTGAAAGTTTTTTTATCGGGGAACATTTTGTTTTGAGCTTGTATACAGTAATTGGTTCCAAATGGAGACACCAGCACTATATATTCATATTTTCTAAGGAGAAAGCTAGAGGAACTGCGGCAAACAAACATGATATTTCTGTTAGTATCGATAACATTTTATGCACTTGCCTAACGAAAAGACTTTGCTTTTCTCCAAAACCATTTTTACTCTGATTTTCTCGGTCCAATGCATACAAATTCCAAACCACTCTTTCTGGATATGACTGGATGAAACCAAAAATATCCGGTTGTGTTTTGCCTAACTCATTCCGAAATATTGTGAAAGTTTCTGTGTTGGTGTTTTCTGGATATTATCGATGGTCTTTATTGTTTTGAATGTTTTTATCAGGAACATTTATTTTTGTACCCTTAAAAAACACTAATTGGTTCATCATGGGGACACCAGCTCTACACATTCTTATTTTCTAGGGAGAAAGCTAGAGGAACTGCGGCAAACACACATGATATTTCTGTTTGTGTAGATGACATTTTATGCACTTGCCTAACGAAAAGACTTTGCTTTTCTCCAAAACCATTTTTACTGTGATTTTCTCGGTCCATTGCATACGAATGCCACACCACATTATCCGGATATGACTGGATGAAACCAGAAATATCCAGTTTTGTTTGGGCTAACTCAATCCCAGATATTGCTACAGCATCTGTGTTTGTGTATTCCTGATATTATCCAAGGACTATATTTTTTTGCATGTTTTTTTCAGGGAACATTTGATTTTGTGCTTGGAAACATTAATTCGTTCCACATGGAGACACCAGCTCTACACATTCGTATTTTCTAGGGAGAAAGCTAGAGGAACTGTGGCAAACAAACATGATATTTCTGTTTGTCTAGATGACATTTTATGCACTTGCCTAACGAAAAGACTTTGCTTTTCTCCAATCCATTTGTACTGTGATTTTCTCGGTCCATTGCATACGAATTCCACACCAGTTTCTCCGGATATGACTGGATGAAAACGGAAATATCCAGTTTAGTTTTGGCTGACTCAATCCTAGATATTGCTACAGCCTCTGTGTTTGTGTATTCCTGATATTATCCACGGACTTTATTGGTTTGAATGCTTTTTATCAGGGAACATTTAATTTTGTGCTTGGAAACACTAATTGGTTCCACATGGAGACACCATCTCTACACATTTGTATTTTCTAGGGAGAAAGCTAGAGGAATTGCGGTAAACAAACATGATATTTCTGTTTGTATAGATGACATTTTATGCAATTGCCTAAAAAAAAACTTTGCTTTTCTCCAAAACCATTTTCACTGTGATTTTCTCAGTCCCTTGCATATGAATTCCACACCACTTTGTCAGGATGTGGCTGGATGAAACCGGAAATCTCTCTTTTTTTTTTGGCTAACTCAATCCCAGATATTGCAACAGCCTCTCTGTTTGTGTTTTCCTGATATTATCCACGGACTTTATTGGTTTGTATGTTTTTTTATCAGGGAACATTTAATTTTGTGCTTGTAATACTAACTGGTTCCAGTATTGTGTTTTGGCTAACACAATCCGAAATATTGTGAAAGCCTCTGTGTTTGTGTTTTCCTGATATTATCGATTGACTTTATTGTTTTGAATGTTTGTATCAGGGAACATTTAATTTTGTACCGTTGAAACACTAATTGGTTCATCATGTGGGCACCAGCTCTACACAATCCTATGTTCTAGAGAGCCATCTAGAGAAACTGCGACAAACAAACATCATATTTCTGTTTGTATAGATGACATTTTATGCACTTGCCTAACGAAAAGACTTTCCATTTCTAGAAAACCATTTTTACTGTGATTTTTTCGGTCCATTGCAGACGAATTCCACACCAGTTTGTCCAGATATGACTGGATGAAACCGGAAATACCCAGGATTGTTCTGGATAACTCAATCCCAGATTTTGCTACAGCCTCTTTGTTTGTGTTTTTCGGATATTTTCCATGGACTTTATTGTTTGAATGTTTTTTATCAGGGAACATTAAATTTTGTACCGTAGAAACACTAATTGGTTCATCATGTGGACATCAGCTCTACACATTCGTATTTTCTAGGGAGAAAGCTAGAGAAACTGCGGCAAACAAACATGATATTTCTGTTTGCTTCGATGACATTTTATGCACTTGCCTAACGAAAAGACTGCTTTTCTCCAAAACCATATTTACTGTGATTTTCTCTGTCCATTGCATATGAATTCCACACCACTTTGTCCGGATATGACTGGATGAAACCGGAAATATCCGGTTTTGTTTTGGCTAAAAACCCAGATATTGCTACAACCTCTGTGTTTGTTTTTTCTGGATATTCAATGGACTTTATTGTTTTGAAAGTTTTTTTATCGGGGAACATTTTGTTTTGAGCTTGTATACAGTAATTGGTTCCAAATGGAGACACCAACATTATATATTCGTATTTTCTAAGGAGAAAGCTAGAGGAACTGCGGCAAACAAACATGATATTTCTGTTAGTATCGATAACATTTTATGCACTTGCCTAACGAAAAGACTTTGCTTTTCTCCAAAACCATTTTTACTCTGATTTTCTCGGTCCAATGCATACAAATTCCAAACCACTCTTTCTGGATATGACTGGATGAAACCAGAAATATCCGGTTGTGTTTTGCCTAACTCATTCCGAAATATTGTGAAAGTTTCTGTGTTGGTGTTTTCTGGATATTATCGATGGTCTTTATTGTTTTGAATGTTTTTATCAGGGAACATTTATTTTTGTACCCTTAAAAAACACTAATTGGTTCATCATGGGGACACCAGCTCTACACATTCTTATTTTCTAGGGAGAAAGCTAGAGGAACTGCGGCAAACACACATGATATTTCTGTTTGTGTAGATGACATTTTATGCACTTGCCTAACGAAAAGACTTTGCTTTTCTCCAAAACCATTTTTACTGTGATTTTCTCGGTCCATTGCATACGAATGCCACACCACATTATCCGGATATGACTGGATGAAACCAGAAATATCCAGTTTTGTTTGGGCTAACTCAATCCCAGATATTGCTACAGCATCTGTGTTTGTGTATTCCTGATATTATCCAAGGACTATATTTTTTTGCATGTTTTTTTCAGGGAACATTTGATTTTGTGCTTGGAAACATTAATTCGTTCCACATGGAGACACCAGCTCTACACATTCGTATTTTCTAGGGAGAAAGCTAGAGGAACTGTGGCAAACAAACATGATATTTCTGTTTGTCTAGATGACATTTTATGCACTTGCCTAACGAAAAGACTTTGCTTTTCTCCAATCCATTTTTACTGTGATTTTCTCGGTCCATTGCATACGAATTCCACACCAGTTTCTCCGGATATGACTGGATGAAAACGGAAATATCCAGTTTAGTTTTGGCTGACTCAATCCTAGATATTGCTACAGCCTCTGTGTTTGTGTATTCCTGATATTATCCACGGACTTTATTGGTTTGAATGCTTTTTATCAGGGAACATTTAATTTTGTGCTTGGAAACACTAATTGGTTCCACATGGAGACACCATCTCTACACATTTGTATTTTCTAGGGAGAAAGCTAGAGGAATTGCGGTAAACAAACATGATATTTCTGTTTGTATAGATGACATTTTATGCAATTGCCAAAAAAAAAACTTTGCTTTTCTCCAAAACCATTTTCACTGTGATTTTCTCAGTCCCTTGTATATGAATTCCACACCACTTTGTCAGGATGTGGCTGGATGAAACCGGAAATCTCTCTTTTTTTTTTGGCTAACTCAATCCCAGATATTGCTACAGCCTCTCTGTGTTTTCCTGATATTATCCACGGACTTTATTGGTTTGTATGTTTTTTTATCAGGGAACATTTAATTTTGTGCTTGTAATACTAACTGGTTCCAGTATTGTGTTTTGGCTAACACAATCCGAAATATTGTGAAAGCCTCTGTGTTTGTGTTTTCCTGATATTATCGATTGACTTTTTGTTTTGAATGTTTGTATCAGGGAACATTTAATTTTGTACCGTTGAAACACTAATTGTTTCATCATGTGGGCACCAGCTCTACACAATCCTATGTTCTAGAGAGCAATCTAGAGAAACTGCGACAAACAAATATCATATTTCTGTTTGTATAGATGACATTTTATGCACTTGCCTAACGAAAAGACTTTCCATTTCTAGAAAACCATTTTTACTGTGATTTTTTCGGTCCATTGCAGACGAATTCCACACCAGTTTGTCCAGATATGACTGGATGAAACCGGAAATACCCAGGATTGTTCTGGATAACTCAATCCCAGATTTTGCTACAGCCTCTTTGTTTGTGTTTTTTGGATATTTTCCATGGACTTTATTGTTTGAATGTTTTTTTATCAGGGAACATTAAATTTTGTACCGTAGAAACACTAATTGGTTCATCATGTGGACATCAGCTCTACACATTCGTATTTTCTAGGGAGAAAGCTGGAGAAACTGCGGCAAACAAACATGATATTTCTGTTTGCTTCGATGACATTTGATGCACTTGCCTAACGAAAAGACTGCTTTTCTCCAAAACCATATTTACTGTGATTTTCTCTGTCCATTGCATATGAATTCCACACCACTTTGTCCGGATATGACTGGATGAAACCGGAAATATCCGGTTTTGTTTTGGCTAAAAACCCAGATATTGCTACAACCTCTGTGTTTGTTTTTTCTGGATATTCAATGGACTTTATTGTTTTGAAAGTTTTTTTATCGGGGAACATTTTGTTTAGAGCTTGTATACAGTAATTGGTTCCAAATGGAGACACCAGCACTATATATTCGTATTTTCTAAGGAGAAAGCTAGAGGAACTGTGGCAAACAAACATGATATTTCTGTTAGTATCGATAACATTTTATGCACTTGCCTAACGAAAAGACTTTGCTTTTCTCCAAAACCATTTTTACTCTGATTTTCTCGGTCCAATGCATACGAATTCCAAACCACTCTTTCTGGATATGACTGGATGAAACCAGAAATATCCGGTTGTGTTTTGCCTAACTCATTCCGAAATATTGTGAAAGTTTCTGTGTTGGTGTTTTCTGGATATTATCGATGGTCTTTATTGTTTTGAATGTTTTTATCAGGGAACATTTATTTTTGTACCATTAAAAAACACTAATTGGTTCATCATGGGGACACCAGCTCTACATATTCTTATTTTCTAGGGAGAAAGCTAGAGGAACTGCGGCAAACACACATGATATTTCTGTTTGTGTAGATGACATTTTATGCACTTGCCTAACGAAAAGACTTTGCTTTTCTCCAAAACCATTTTTACTGTGATTTTCTCGGTCCATTGCATACGAATGCCACACCACATTATCCGGATATGACTGGATGAAACCAGAAATATCCAGTTTTGTTTGGGCTAACTCAATCCCAGATATTGCTACAGCATCTGTGTTTGTGTATTCCTGATATTATCCAAGGACTATATTTTTTTGCATGTTTTTTTCAGGAAACATTTGATTTTGTGCTTGGAAACATTAATTCGTTCCACATGGAGACACCAGCTCTACACATTCGTATTTTCTAGGGAGAAAGCTAGAGGAACTGTGGCAAACAAACATGATATTTCTGTTTGTCTAGATGACATTTTATGCACTTGCCTAACGAAAAGACTTTGCTTTTCTCCAATCCATTTTTACTGTGATTTTCTCGGTCCATTGCATACAAATTCCACACCAGTTTCTCCGGATATGACTGGATGAAAACGGAAATATCCAGTTTAGTTTTGGCTGACTCAATCCTAGATATTGCTACAGCCTCTGTGTTTGTGTATTCCTGATATTATCCACGGACTTTATTGGTTTGAATGCTTTTTATCAGGGAACATTTAATTTTGTGCTTGGAAACACTAATTGGTTCCACATGGAGACACCATCTCTACACATTTGTATTTTCTAGGGAGAAAGCTAGAGGAATTGCGGTAAACAAACATGATATTTCTGTTTGTATAGATGACATTTTATGCAATTGCCTAAAAAAAACCTTTGCTTTTCTCCAAAACCATTTTCACTGTGATTTTCTCAGTCCCTTGCATACGAATTCCACACCACTTTGTCAGGATGTGGCTGGATGAAACCGGAAATCTCTTTTTTTTTTTTGGCTAACTCAATCCCAGATATTGCTACAGCCTCTCTGTTTGTGTTTTCCTGATATTATCCACGGACTTTATTGGTTTGTATGTTTTTTATCAGGGAACATTTAGTTTTGTGCTTGTAATACTAACTGGTTCCAGTATTGTGTTTTGGCTAACACAATCCGAAATATTGTGAAAGCCTCTGTGTTTGTGTTTTCCTGATATTATCGATTGACTTTATTGTTTTGAATGTTTGTATCAGGGAACATTTAATTTTGTACCATTGAAACACTAATTGGTTCATCATGTGGGCACCAGCTCTACACAATCCTATGTTCTAGAGAGCAATCTAGAGAAACTGCGACAAACAAATATCATATTTCTGTTTGTATAGATGACATTTTATGCACTTGCCTAACGAAAAGACTTTTCTTTTCTAGAAAACCATTTTTACTGTGATTTTTTCGGTCCATTGCAGACGAATTCCACACCAGTTTGTCCAGATATGACTGGATGAAACCGGAAATACCCAGGATTGTTCTGGATAACTCAATCCCAGATTTTGCTACAGCCTCTTTGTTTGTGTTTTTTGGATATTTTCCATGGACTTTATTGTTTGAATGTTTTTTTATCAGGGAACATTAAATTTTGTACCGTAGAAACACTAATTGGTTCATCATGTGGACATCAGCTCTACACATTCGTATTTTCTAGGGAGAAAGCTGGAGAAACTGCGGCAAACAAACATGATATTTCTGTTTGCTTCGATGACATTTGATGCACTTGCCTAACGAAAAGACTGCTTTTCTCCAAAACCATATTTACTGTGATTTTCTCTGTCCATTGCATATGAATTCCACACCACTTTGTCCGGATATGACTGGATGAAACCGGAAATATCCGGTTTTGTTTTGGCTAAAAACCCAGATATTGCTACAACCTCTGTGTTTGTTTTTTCTGGATATTCAATGGACTTTATTGTTTTGAAAGTTTTTTTATCGGGGAACATTTTGTTTTGAGCTTGTATACAGTAATTGGTTCCAAATGGAGACACCAGCACTATATATTCGTATTTTCTAAGGAGAAAGCTAGAGGAACTGTGGCAAACAAACATGATATTTCTGTTAGTATCGATAACATTTTATGCACTTGCCTAACGAAAAGACTTTGCTTTTCTCCAAAACCATTTTTACTCTGATTTTCTCGGTCCAATGCATACGAATTCCAAACCACTCTTTCTGGATATGACTGGATGAAACCAGAAATATCCGGTTGTGTTTTGCCTAACTCATTCCGAAATATTGTGAAAGTTTCTGTGTTGGTGTTTTCTGGATATTATCGATGGTCTTTATTGTTTTGAATGTTTTTATCAGGGAACATTTATTTTTGTACCATTAAAAAACACTAATTGGTTCATCATGGGGACACCAGCTCTACATATTCTTATTTTCTAGGGAGAAAGCTAGAGGAACTGCGGCAAACACACATGATATTTCTGTTTGTGTAGATGACATTTTATGCACTTGCCTAACGAAAAGACTTTGCTTTTCTCCAAAACCATTTTTACTGTGATTTTCTCGGTCCATTGCATACGAATGCCACACCACATTATCCGGATATGACTGGATGAAACCAGAAATATCCAGTTTTGTTTGGGCTAACTCAATCCCAGATATTGCTACAGCATCTGTGTTTGTGTATTCCTGATATTATCCAAGGACTATATTTTTTTGCATGTTTTTTTCAGGAAACATTTGATTTTGTGCTTGGAAACATTAATTCGTTCCACATGGAGACACCAGCTCTACACATTCGTATTTTCTAGGGAGAAAGCTAGAGGAACTGTGGCAAACAAACATGATATTTCTGTTTGTCTAGATGACATTTTATGCACTTGCCTAACGAAAAGACTTTGCTTTTCTCCAATCCATTTTTACTGTGATTTTCTCGGTCCATTGCATACGAATTCCACACCAGTTTCTCCGGATATGACTGGATGAAAACGGAAATATCCAGTTTAGTTTTGGCTGACTCAATCCTAGATATTGCTACAGCCTCTGTGTTTGTGTATTCCTGATATTATCCACGGACTTTATTGGTTTGAATGCTTTTTATCAGGGAACATTTAATTTTGTGCTTGGAAACACTAATTGGTTCCACATGGAGACACCATCTCTACACATTTGTATTTTCTAGGGAGAAAGCTAGAGGAATTGCGGTAAACAAACATGATATTTCTGTTTGTATAGATGACATTTTATGCAATTGCCTAAAAAAAACCTTTGCTTTTCTCCAAAACCATTTTCACTGTGATTTTCTCAGTCCCTTGCATACGAATTCCACACCACTTTGTCAGGATGTGGCTGGATGAAACCGGAAATCTCTTTTTTTTTTTTGGCTAACTCAATCCCAGATATTGCTACAGCCTCTCTGTTTGTGTTTTCCTGATATTATCCACGGACTTTATTGGTTTGTATGTTTTTTATCAGGGAACATTTAGTTTTGTGCTTGTAATACTAACTGGTTCCAGTATTGTGTTTTGGCTAACACAATCCGAAATATTGTGAAAGCCTCTGTGTTTGTGTTTTCCTGATATTATCGATTGACTTTATTGTTTTGAATGTTTGTATCAGGGAACATTTAATTTTGTACCATTGAAACACTAATTGGTTCATCATGTGGGCACCAGCTCTACACAATCCTATGTTCTAGAGAGCAATCTAGAGAAACTGCGACAAACAAATATCATATTTCTGTTTGTATAGATGACATTCTATGCACTTGCCTAACGAAAAGACTTTCCTTTTCTAGAAAACCATTTTTACTGTGATTTTTTCGGTCCATTGCAGACGAATTCCACACCAGTTTGTCCAGATATGACTGGATGAAACCGGAAATACCCAGGATTGTTCTGGATAACTCAATCCCAGATTTTGCTACAGCCTCTTTGTTTGTGTTTTTCGGATATTTTCCATGGACTTTATTGTTTGAATGTTTTTTATCAGGGAACATTAAATTTTGTACCGTAGAAACACTAATTGGTTCATCATGTGGACATCAGCTCTACACATTCGTATTTTCTAGGGAGAAAGCTAGAGAAACTGCGGCAAACAAACATGATATTTCTGTTTGCTTCGATGACATTTGATGCACTTGCCTAACGAAAAGATTGCTTTTCTCCAAAACCATATTTACTGTGATTTTCTCTGTCCATTGCATATGAATTCCACACCACTTTGTCCGGATATGACTGGATGAAACCGGAAATATCCGGTTTTGTTTTGGCTAAAAACCCAGATATTGCTACAACCTCTGTGTTTGTTTTTTCTGGATATTCAATGGACTTTACTGTTTTGAAAGTTTTTTTATCGGGGAACATTTTGTTTTGAGCTTGTATACAGTAATTGGTTCCAAATGGATACACCAGCACTATATATTCGTATTTTCTAAGGAGAAAGCTAGAGGAACTGTGGCAAACACACATGATATTTCTGTTAGTATCGATAACATTTTATGCACTTGCCTAACGAAAAGACTTTGCTTTTCTCCAAAACCATTTTTACTGTGATTTTCTCGGTCCATTGCATACGAATGCCACACCACATTATCCGGATATGACTGGATGAAACCAGAAATATCCAGTTTTGTTTGGGCTAACTCAATCCCAGATATTGCTACAGCATCTGTGTTTGTGTATTCCTGATATTATCCAAGGACTATATTTTTTTGCATGTTTTTTTCAGGGAACATTTGATTTTGTGCTTGGAAACATTAATTCGTTCCACATGGAGACACCAGCTCTACACATTCGTATTTTCTAGGGAGAAAGCTAGAGGAACTGTGGCAAACAAACATGATATTTCTGTTTGTCAAGATGACATTTTATGCACTTGCCTAACGAAAAGACTTTGCTTTTCTCCAATCCATTTTTACTGTGATTTTCTCGGTCCATTGCATACGAATTCCACACCAGTTTCTCCGGATATGACTGGATGAAAACGGAAATATCCAGTTTAGTTTTGGCTGACTCAATCCTAGATATTGCTACAGCCTCTGTGTTTGTGTATTCCTGATATTATCCACGGACTTTATTGGTTTGAATGCTTTTTATCAGGGAACATTTAATTTTGTGCTTGGAAACACTAATTGGTTCCACATGGAGACACCATCTCTACACATTTGTATTTTCTAGGGAGAAAGCTAGAGGAATTGCGGTAAACAAACATGATATTTCTGTTTGTATAGATGACATTTTATGCAATTGCCTAAAAAAAACTTTGCTTTTCTCCAAAACCATTTTCACTGTGATTTTCTCAGTCCCTTGCATACGAATTCCACACCACTTTGTCAGGATGTGGCTGGATGAAACCGGAAATCTCTTTTTTTTTTTTTTTTTGGCTAACTCAATCCCAGATATTGCTACAGCCTCTCTGTTTGTGTTTTCCTGATATTATCCACGGACTTTATTGGTTTGTATGTTTTTTTATCAGGGAACATTTAATTTTGTGCTTGTAATACTAACTGGTTCCAGTATTGTGTTTTGGCTAACACAATCCGAAATATTGTGAAAGCCTCTGTGTTTGTGTTTTCCTGATATTATCGATTGACTTTATTGTTTTGAATGTTTGTATCAGGGAACATTTAATTTTGTACCGTTGAAACACTAATTGGTTCATCATGTGGGCACCAGCTCTACACAATCCTATGTTCTAGAGAGCAATCTAGAGAAACTGCGACAAACAAATATCATATTTCTGTTTGTATAGATGACATTTTATGCACTTGCCTAACGAAAAGACTTTCGTTTTCTAGAAAACCATTTTTACTGTGATTTTTCCGGTCCATTGCAGACGAATTCCACACCAGTTTGTCCAGATATGACTGGATGAAACCGGAAATACCCAGGATTGTTCTGGATAACTCAATCCCAGATTTTGCTACAGCCTCTTTGTTTGTATTTTTCGGATATTTTCCATGGACTTTATTGTTTGAATGTTTTTTATCAGGGAACATTAAATTTTGTACCGTAGAAACACTAATTGGTTCATCATGTGGACATCAGCTCTACACATTCGTATTTTCTAGGGAGAAAGCTAGAGAAACTGCGGCAAACAAACATGATATTTCTGTTTGCTTCGATGACATTTGATGCACTTGCCTAACGAAAAGACTGCTTTTCTCCAAAACCATATTTACTGTGATTTTCTCTGTCCATTGCATATGAATTCCACACCACTTTGTCCGGATATGACTGGATGAAACCGGAAATATCCGGTTTTGTTTTGGCTAAAAACCCAGATATTGCTACAACCTCTGTGTTTGTTTTTTCTGGATATTCAATGGACTTTATTGTTTTGAAAGTTTTTTTATCGAGGAACATTTTGTTTTGAGCTTGTATACAGTAATTGGTTCCAAACGGAGACACCAGCACTATATATTCATATTTTCTAAGGAGAAAGCTAGAGGAACTGTGGCAAACAAACATGATATTTCTGTTAGTATCGATAACATTTTATGCACTTGCCTAACGAAAAGACTTTGCTTTTCTCCAAAACCATTTTTACTCTGATTTTCTCGGTCCAATGCATACGAATTCCAAACCACTCTTTCTGGATATGACTGGATGAAACCAGAAATATCCGGTTGTGTTTTGCCTAACTCATTCCGAAATATTGTGAAAGTTTCTGTGTTGGTGTTTTCTGGATATTATCGATGGTCTTTATTGTTTTGAATGTTTTTATCAGGGAACATTTATTTTTGTACCATTAAAAAACACTAATTGGTTCATCATGGGGACACCAGCTCTACACATTCTTATTTTCTAGGGAGAAAGCTAGAGGAACTGCGGCAAACACACATGATATTTCTGTTTGTGTAGATGACATTTTATGCACTTGCCTAACGAAAAGACTTTGCTTTTCTCCAAAACCATTTTTACTGTGATTTTCTCGGTCCATTGCATACGAAAGCCACACCACATTATCCGGATATGACTGGATGAAACCAGAAATATCCAGTTTTGTTTGGGCTAACTCAATCCCAGATATTGCTACAGCATCTGTGTTTGTGTATTCCTGATATTATCCAAGGACTATATTTTTTGCATGTTTTTTTCAGGGAACATTTGATTTTGTGCTTGGAAACATTAATTCGTTCCACATGGAGACACCAGCTCTACACATTCGTATTTTCTAGGGAGAAAGCTAGAGGAACTGTGGCAAACAAACATGATATTTCTGTTTGTCAAGATGACATTTTATGCACTTGCCTAACGAAAAGACTTTGCTTTTCTCCAATCCATTTTTACTGTGATTTTCTCGGTCCATTGCATACGAATTCCACACCAGTTTCTCCGGATATGACTGGATGAAAACGGAAATATCCAGTTTAGTTTTGGCTGACTCAATCCTAGATATTGCTACAGCCTCTGTGTTTGTGTATTCCTGATATTATCCACGGACTTTATTGGTTTGAATGCTTTTTATCAGGGAACATTTAATTTTGTGCTTGGAAACACTAATTGGTTCCACATGGAGACACCATCTCTACACATTTGTATTTTCTAGGGAGAAAGCTAGAGGAATTGCGGTAAACAAACATGATATTTCTGTTTGTATAGATGACATTTTATGCAATTGCCTAAAAAAAAACTTTGCTTTTCTCCAAAACCATTTTCACTGTGATTTTCTCAGTCCCTTGCATACGAATTCCACACCACTTTGTCAGGATGTGGCTGGATGAAACCGGAAATCTCTTTTTTTTTTTTTTTTGGCTAACTCAATCCCAGATATTGCTACAGCCTCTCTGTTTGTGTTTTCCTGATATTATCCACGGACTTTATTGGTTTGTATGTTTTTTTATCAGGGAACATTTAATTTTGTGCTTGTAATACTAACTGGTTCCAGTATTGTGTTTTGGCTAACACAATCCGAAATATTGTGAAAGCCTCTGTGTTTGTGTTTTCCTGATATTATCGATTGACTTTATTGTTTTGAATGTTTGTATCAGGGAACATTTAATTTTGTACCGTTGAAACACTAATTGGTTCATCATGTGGGCACCAGCTCTACACAATCCTATGTTCTAGAGAGCAATCTAGAGAAACTGCGACAAACAAATATCATATTTCTGTTTGTATAGATGACATTTTATGCACTTGCCTAACGAAAAGACTTTCGTTTTCTAGAAAACCATTTTTTACTGTGATTTTTTCGGTCCATTGCAGACGAATTCCACACCAGTTTGTCCAGATATGACTGGATGAAACCGGAAATACCCAGGATTGTTCTGGATAACTCAATCCCAGATTTTGCTACAGCCTCTTTGTTTGTATTTTTCGGATATTTTCCATGGACTTTATTGTTTGAATGTTTTTTATCAGGGAACATTAAATTTTGTACCGTAGAAACACTAATTGGTTCATCATGTGGACATCAGCTCTACACATTCGTATTTTCTAGGGAGAAAGCTAGAGAAACTGCGGCAAACAAACATGATATTTCTGTTTGCTTCGATGACATTTGATGCACTTGCCTAACGAAAAGACTGCTTTTCTCCAAAACCATATTTACTGTGATTTTCTCTGTCCATTGCATATGAATTCCACACCACTTTGTCCGGATATGACTGGATGAAACCGGAAATATCCGGTTTTGTTTTGGCTAAAAACCCAGATATTGCTACAACCTCTGTGTTTGTTTTTTCTGGATATTCAATGGACTTTATTGTTTTGAAAGTTTTTTTATCGGGGAACATTTTGTTTTGAGCTTGTATACAGTAATTGGTTCCAAACGGAGACACCAGCACTATATATTCATATTTTCTAAGGAGAAAGCTAGAGGAACTGCGGCAAACAAACATGATATTTCTGTTAGTATCGATAACATTTTATGCACTTGCCTAACGAAAAGACTTTGCTTTTCTCCAAAACCATTTTTACTCTGATTTTCTCGGTCCAATGCATACGAATTCCAAACCACTCTTTCTGGATATGACTGGATGAAACCAGAAATATCCAGTTTTGTTTGGGCTAACTCAATCCCAGATATTGCTACAGCATCTGTGTTTGTGTATTCCTGATATTATCCAAGGACTATATTTTTTGCATGTTTTTTTCAGGGAACATTTGATTTTGTGCTTGGAAACATTAATTCGTTCCACATGGAGACACCAGCTCTACACATTCGTATTTTCTAGGGAGAAAGCTAGAGGAACTGTGGCAAACAAACATGATATTTCTGTTTGTCAAGATGACATTTTATGCACTTGCCTAACGAAAAGACTTTGCTTTTCTCCAATCCATTTTTACTGTGATTTTCTCGGTCCATTGCATACGAATTCCACACCAGTTTCTCCGGATATGACTGGATGAAAACGGAAATATCCAGTTTAGTTTTGGCTGACTCAATCCTAGATATTGCTACAGCCTCTGTGTTTGTGTATTCCTGATATTATCCACGGACTTTATTGGTTTGAATGCTTTTTATCAGGGAACATTTAATTTTGTGCTTGGAAACACTAATTGGTTCCACATGGAGACACCATCTCTACACATTTGTATTTTCTAGGGAGAAAGCTAGAGGAATTGCGGTAAACAAACATGATATTTCTGTTTGTATAGATGACATTTTATGCAATTGCCTAAAAAAAAACTTTGCTTTTCTCCAAAACCATTTTCACTGTGATTTTCTCAGTCCCTTGCATACGAATTCCACACCACTTTGTCAGGATGTGGCTGGATGAAACCGGAAATCTCTTTTTTTTTTTTTTTGGCTAACTCAATCCCAGATATTGCTACAGCCTCTCTGTTTGTGTTTTCCTGATATTATCCACGGACTTTATTGGTTTGTATGTTTTTTTATCAGGGAACATTTAATTTTGTGCTTGTAATACTAACTGGTTCCAGTATTGTGTTTTGGCTAACACAATCCGAAATATTGTGAAAGCCTCTGTGTTTGTGTTTTCCTGATATTATCGATTGACTTTATTGTTTTGAATGTTTGTATCAGGGAACATTTAATTTTGTACCGTTGAAACACTAATTGGTTCATCATGTGGGCACCAGCTCTACACAATCCTATGTTCTAGAGAGCAATCTAGAGAAACTGCGACAAACAAATATCATATTTCTGTTTGTATAGATGACATTTTATGCACTTGCCTAACGAAAAGACTTTCCTTTTCTAGAAAACCATTTTTACTGTGATTTTTTCGGTCCATTGCAGACGAATTCCACACCAGTTTGTCCAGATATGACTGGATGAAACCGGAAATACCCAGGATTGTTCTGGATAACTCAATCCCAGATTTTGCTACAGCCTCTTTGTTTGTATTTTTCGGATATTTTCCATGGACTTTATTGTTTGAATGTTTTTTATCAGGGAACATTAAATTTTGTACCGTAGAAACACTAATTGGTTCATCATGTGGACATCAGCTCTACACATTCGTATTTTCTAGGGAGAAAGCTAGAGAAACTGCGGCAAACAAACATGATATTTCTGTTTGCTTCGATGACATTTGATGCACTTGCCTAACGAAAAGACTGCTTTTCTCCAAAACCATATTTACTGTGATTTTCTCTGTCCATTGCATATGAATTCCACACCACTTTGTCCGGATATGACTGGATGAAACCGGAAATATCCGGTTTTGTTTTGGCTAAAAACCCAGATATTGCTACAACCTCTGTGTTTGTTTTTTCTGGATATTCAATGGACTTTATTGTTTTGAAAGTTTTTTTATCGAGGAACATTTTGTTTTGAGCTTGTATACAGTAATTGGTTCCAAACGGAGACACCAGCACTATATATTCATATTTTCTAAGGAGAAAGCTAGAGGAACTGTGGCAAACAAACATGATATTTCTGTTAGTATCGATAACATTTTATGCACTTGCCTAACGAAAAGACTTTGCTTTTCTCCAAAACCATTTTTACTCTGATTTTCTCGGTCCAATGCATACGAATTCCAAACCACTCTTTCTGGATATGACTGGATGAAACCAGAAATATCCGGTTGTGTTTTGCCTAACTCATTCCGAAATATTGTGAAAGTTTCTGTGTTGGTGTTTTCTGGATATTATCGATGGTCTTTATTGTTTTGAATGTTTTTATCAGGGAACATTTATTTTTGTACCATTAAAAAACACTAATTGGTTCATCATGGGGACACCAGCTCTACACATTCTTATTTTCTAGGGAGAAAGCTAGAGGAACTGCGGCAAACACACATGATATTTCTGTTTGTGTAGATGACATTTTATGCACTTGCCTAACGAAAAGACTTTGCTTTTCTCCAAAACCATTTTTACTGTGATTTTCTCGGTCCATTGCATACGAATGCCACACCACATTATCCGGATATGACTGGATGAAACCAGAAATATCCAGTTTTGTTTGGGCTAACTCAATCCCAGATATTGCTACAGCATCTGTGTTTGTGTATTCCTGATATTATCCAAGGACTATATTTTTTTGCATGTTTTTTTCAGGGAACATTTGATTTTGTGCTTGGAAACATTAATTCGTTCCACATGGAGACACCAGCTCTACACATTCGTATTTTCTAGGGAGAAAGCTAGAGGAACTGTGGCAAACAAACATGATATTTCTGTTTGTCTAGATGACATTTTATGCACTTGCCTAACGAAAAGACTTTGCTTTTTCTCCAATCCATTTTTACTGTGATTTTCTCGGTCCATTGCATACGAATTCCACACCAGTTTCTCCGGATATGACTGGATGAAAACGGAAATATCCAGTTTAGTTTTGGCTGACTCAATCCTAGATATTGCTACAGCCTCTGTGTTTGTGTATTCCTGATATTATCCACGGACTTTATTGGTTTGAATGCTTTTTATCAGGGAACATTTAATTTTGTGCTTGGAAACACTAATTGGTTCCACATGGAGACACCATCTCTACACATTTGTATTTTCTAGGGAGAAAGCTAGAGGAATTGCGGTAAACAAACATGATATTTCTGTTTGTATAGATGACATTTTATGCAATTGCCTAAAAAAAACCTTTGCTTTTCTCCAAAACCATTTTCACTGTGATTTTCTCAGTCCCTTGCATACGAATTCCACACCACTTTGTCAGGATGTGGCTGGATGAAACCGGAAATCTCTTTTTTTTTTTTTTTTTGGCTAACTCAATCCCAGATATTGCTACAGCCTCTCTGTTTGTGTTTTCCTGATATTATCCACGGACTTTATTGGTTTGTATGTTTTTTATCAGGGAACATTTAGTTTTGTGCTTGTAATACTAACTGGTTCCAGTATTGTGTTTTGGCTAACACAATCCGAAATATTGTGAAAGCCTCTGTGTTTGTGTTTTCCTGATATTATCGATTGACTTTATTGTTTTGAATGTTTGTATCAGGGAACATTTAATTTTGTACCATTGAAACACTAATTGGTTCATCATGTGGGCACCAGCTCTACACAATCCTATGTTCTAGAGAGCAATCTAGAGAAACTGCGACAAACAAATATCATATTTCTGTTTGTATAGATGACATTTTATGCACTTGCCTAACGAAAAGACTTTCCTTTTCTAGAAAACCATTTTTACTGTGATTTTTTCGGTCCATTGCAGACGAATTCCACACCAGTTTGTCCAGATATGACTGGATGAAACCGGAAATACCCAGGATTGTTCTGGATAACTCAATCCCAGATTTTGCTACAGCCTCTTTGTTTGTGTTTTTCGGATATTTTCCATGGACTTTATTGTTTGAATGTTTTTTATCAGGGAACATTAAATTTTGTACCGTAGAAACACTAATTGGTTCATCATGTGGGCATCAGCTCTACACATTCGTATTTTCTAGGGAGAAAGCTAGAGAAACTGCGGCAAACAAACATGATATTTCTGTTTGCTTCGATGACATTTGATGCACTTGACTAACGAAAAGACTGCTTTTCTCCAAAACCATATTTACTGTGATTTTCTCTGTCCATTGCATATGAATTCCACACCACTTTGTCCGGATATGACTGGATGAAACCGGAAATATCCGGTTTTGTTTTGGCTAAAAACCCAGATATTGCTACAACCTCTGTGTTTGTTTTTTCTGGATATTCAATGGACTTTATTGTTTTGAAAGTTTTTTTATCGGGGAACATTTTGTTTTGAGCTTGTATACAGTAATTGGTTCCAAACGGAGACACCAGCACTATATATTCATATTTTCTAAGGAGAAAGCTAGAGGAACTGTGGCAAACAAACATGATATTTCTGTTAGTATCGATAACATTTTATGCACTTGCCTAACGAAAAGACTTTGCTTTTCTCCAAAACCATTTTTACTCTGATTTTCTCGGTCCAATGCATACGAATTCCAAACCACTCTTTCTGGATATGACTGGATGAAAGCAGAAATATCCGGTTGTGTTTTGCCTAACTCATTCCGAAATATTGTGAAAGTTTCTGTGTTGGTGTTTTCTGGATATTATCGATGGTCTTTATTGTTTTGAATGTTTTTATCAGGGAACATTTATTTTTGTACCATTAAAAAACACTAATTGGTTCATCATGGGGACACCAGCTCTACATATTCTTATTTTCTAGGGAGAAAGCTAGAGGAACTGCGGCAAACACACATGATATTTCTGTTTGTGTAGATGACATTTTATGCACTTGCCTAACGAAAAGACTTTGCTTTTCTCCAAAACCATTTTTACTGTGATTTTCTCGGTCCATTGCATATGAATGCCACACCACATTATCCGGATATGACTGGATGAAACCAGAAATATCCAGTTTTGTTTGGGCTAACTCAATCCCAGATATTGCTACAGCATCTGTGTTTGTGTATTCCTGATATTATCCAAGGACTATATTTTTTTGCATGTTTTTTTCAGGAAACATTTGATTTTGTGCTTGGAAACTTTAATTCGTTCCACATGGAGACACCAGCGCTACACATTCGTATTTTCTAGGGAGAAAGCTAGAGGAACTGTGGCAAACAAACATGATATTTCTGTTTGTCAAGATGACATTTTATGCACTTGCCTAACGAAAAGACTTTGCTTTTCTCCAATCCATTTTTACTGTGATTTTCTCGGTCCATTGCATACGAATTCCACACCAGTTTCTCCGGATATGACTGGATGAAAACGGAAATATCCAGTTTAGTTTTGGCTGACTCAATCCTAGATATTGCTACAGCCTCTGTGTTTGTGTATTCCTGATATTATCCACGGACTTTATTGGTTTGAATGCTTTTTATCAGGGAACATTTAATTTTGTGCTTGGAAACACTAATTGGTTCCACATGGAGACACCATCTCTACACATTTGTATTTTCTAGGGAGAAAGCTAGAGGAATTGCGGTAAACAAACATGATATTTCTGTTAGTATCGATAACATTTTATGCAATTGCCTAAAAAAAACTTTGCTTTTCTCCAAAACCATTTTCACTGTGATTTTCTCAGTCCCTTGCATACGAATTCCACACCACTTTGTCAGGATGTGGCTGGATGAAACCGGAAATCTCTTTTTTTTTTTTTTTTGGCTAACTCAATCCCAGATATTGCAACAGCCTCTCTGTTTGTGTTTTCCTGATATTATCCATGGACTTTATTGGTTTGTATGTTTTTTTATCAGGGAACATTTAATTTTGTGCTTGTAAAACTAACTGGTTCCAGTATTGTGTTTTGGCTAACACAATCCGAAATATTGTGAAAGCCTCTGTGTTTGTGTTTTCCTGATATTATCGATTGACTTTATTGTTTTCAATGTTTGTATCAGGGAACATTTAATTTTGTACCGTTGAAACACTAATTGGTTCATCATGTGGGCACCAGCTCTACACAATCCTATGTTCTAGAGAGCAATCTAGAGAAACCGCGACAAACAAATATCATATTTCTCTTTGTATAGATGACATTTTATGCACTTGCCTAACGAAAAGACTTTCCTTTTCTAGAAAACCATTTTTACTGTGATTTTTTCGTTCCATTGCAGACGAATTCCACACCAGTTTGTCCAGATATGACTGGATGAAACCGGAAATACCCAGGATTGTTCTGGATAACTCAATCCCAGATTTTGCTACAGCCTCTTTGTTTGTGTTTTTTGGATATTTTCCATGGACTTTATTGTTTGAATGTTTTTTATCAGGGAACATTAAATTTTGTACCGTAGAAACACTAATTGGTTCATCATGTGGACATCAGCTCTACACATTCGTATTTTCTAGGGAGAAAGCTAGAGAAACTGCGGCAAACAAACATGATATTTCTGTTTGCTTCGATGACATTTGATGCACTTGCCTAACGAAAAGACTGCTTTTCTCCAAAACCATATTTACTGTGATTTTCTCTGTCCATTGCATATGAATTCCACACCACTTTGTCCGGATATGACTGGATGAAACCGGAAATATCCGGTTTTGTTTTGGCTAAAAACCCAGATATTGCTACAACCTCTGTGTTTGTTTTTTCTGGATATTCAATGGACTTTATTGTTTTGAAAGTTTTTTTATCGGGGAACATTTTGTTTTGAGCTTGTATACAGTAATTGGTTCCAAACGGAGACACCAGCACTATATATTCATATTTTCTAAGGAGAAAGCTAGAGGAACTGCGGCAAACAAACATGATATTTCTGTTAGTATCGATAACATTTTATGCACTTGCCTAACGAAAAGACTTTGCTTTTCTCCAAAACCATTTTTACTCTGATTTTCTCGGTCCAATGCATACAAATTCCAAACCACTCTTTCTGGATATGACTGGATGAAACCAGAAATATCCGGTTGTGTTTTGCCTAACTCATTCCGAAATATTGTGAAAGTTTCTGTGTTGGTGTTTTCTGGATATTATCGATGGTCTTTATTGTTTTGAATGTTTTTATCAGGGAACATTTATTTTTGTACCATTAAAAAACACTAATTGGTTCATCATGGGGACACCAGCTCTACATATTCTTATTTTCTAGGGAGAAAGCTAGAGGAACTGCGGCAAACACACATGATATTTCTGTTTGTGTAGATGACATTTTATGCACTTGCCTAACGAAAAGACTTTGCTTTTCTCCAAAACCATTTTTACTGTGATTTTCTCGGTCCATTGCATACGAATGCCACACCACATTATCCGGATATGACTGGATGAAACCAGAAATATCCAGTTTTGTTTGGGCTAACTCAATCCCAGATATTGCTACAGCATCTGTGTTTGTGTATTCCTGATATTATCCAAGGACTATATTTTTTTGCATGTTTTTTTCAGGGAACATTTGATTTTGTGCTTGGAAACATTAATTCGTTCCACATGGAGACACCAGCTCTACACATTCGTATTTTCTAGGGAGAAAGCTAGAGGAACAGTGGCAAACAAACATGATATTTCTGTTTGTCTAGATGACATTTTATGCACTTGCCTAACGAAAAGACTTTGCTTTTCTCCAATCCATTTTTACTGTGATTTTCTCGGTCCATTGCATACGAATTCCACACCAGTTTCTCCAGATATGACTGGATGAAAACGGAAATATCCAGTTTAGTTTTGGCTGACTCAATCCTAGATATTGCTACAGCCTCTGTGTTTGTGTATTCCTGATATTATCCACGGACTTTATTGGTTTGAATGCTTTTTATCAGGGAACATTTAATTTTGTGCTTGGAAACACTAATTGGTTCCACATGGAGACACCATCTCTACACATTTGTATTTTCTAGGGAGAAAGCTAGAGGAATTGCGGTAAACAAACATGATATTTCTGTTTGTATAGATGACATTTTATGCAATTGCCTAAAAAAAACCTTTGCTTTTCTCCAAAACCATTTTCACTGTGATTTTCTCAGTCCCTTGCATACGAATTCCACACCACTTTGTCAGGATGTGGCTGGATGAAACCGGAAATCTCTTTTTTTTTTTTTTTTTGGCTAACTCAATCCCAGATATTGCTACAGCCTCTCTGTTTGTGTTTTCCTGATATTATCCACGGACTTTATTGGTTTGTATGTTTTTTATCAGGGAACATTTAGTTTTGTGCTTGTAATACTAACTGGTTCCAGTATTGTGTTTTGGCTAACACAATCCGAAATATTGTGAAAGCCTCTGTGTTTGTGTTTTCCTGATATTATCGATTGACTTTATTGTTTTGAATGTTTGTATCAGGGAACATTTAATTTTGTACCATTGAAACACTAATTGGTTCATCATGTGGGCACCAGCTCTACACAATCCTATGTTCTAGAGAGCAATCTAGAGAAACTGCGACAAACAAATATCATATTTCTGTTTGTATAGATGACATTTTATGCACTTGCCTAACGAAAAGACTTTCCTTTTCTAGAAAACCATTTTTACTGTGATTTTTTCGGTCCATTGCAGACGAATTCCACACCAGTTTGTCCAGATATGACTGGATGAAACCGGAAATGCCCAGGATTGTTCTGGATAACTCAATCCCAGATTTTGCTACAGCCTCTTTGTTTGTGTTTTTCGGATATTTTCCATGGACTTTATTGTTTGAATGTTTTTTATCAGGGAACATTAAATTTTGTACCGTAGAAACACTAATTGGTTCATCATGTGGACATCAGCTCTACACATTCGTATTTTCTAGGGAGAAAGCTAGAGAAACTGCGGCAAACAAACATGATATTTCTGTTTGCTTCGATGACATTTGATGCACTTGCCTAACGAAAAGACTGCTTTTCTCCAAAACCATATTTACTGTGATTTTCTCTGTCCATTGCATATGAATTCCACACCACTTTGTCCGGATATGACTGGATGAAACCGGAAATATCCGGTTTTGTTTTGGCTAAAAACCCAGATATTGCTACAACCTCTGTGTTTGTTTTTTCTGGATATTCAATGGACTTTATTGTTTTGAAAGTTTTTTTATCGAGGAACATTTTGTTTTGAGCTTGTATACAGTAATTGGTTCCAAACGGAGACACCAGCACTATATATTCATATTTTCTAAGGAGAAAGCTAGAGGAACTGTGGCAAACAAACATGATATTTCTGTTAGTATCGATAACATTTTATGCACTTGCCTAACGAAAAGACTTTGCTTTTCTCCAAAACCATTTTTACTCTGATTTTCTCGGTCCAATGCATACGAATTCCAAACCACTCTTTCTGGATATGACTGGATGAAACCAGAAATATCCGGTTGTGTTTTGCCTAACTCATTCCGAAATATTGTGAAAGTTTCTGTGTTGGTGTTTTCTGGATATTATCGATGGTCTTTATTGTTTTGAATGTTTTTATCAGGGAACATTTATTTTTGTACCATTAAAAAACACTAATTGGTTCATCATGGGGACACCAGCTCTACACATTCTTATTTTCTAGGGAGAAAGCTAGAGGAACTGCGGCAAACACACATGATATTTCTGTTTGTGTAGATGACATTTTATGCACTTGCCTAACGAAAAGACTTTGCTTTTCTCCAAAACCATTTTTACTGTGATTTTCTCGGTCCATTGCATACGAATGCCACACCACATTATCCGGATATGACTGGATGAAACCAGAAATATCCAGTTTTGTTTGGGCTAACTCAATCCCAGATATTGCTACAGCATCTGTGTTTGTGTATTCCTGATATTATCCAAGGACTATATTTTTTTGCATGTTTTTTTCAGGGAACATTTGATTTTGTGCTTGGAAACATTAATTCGTTCCACATGGAGACACCAGCTCTACACATTCGTATTTTCTAGGGAGAAAGCTAGAGGAACTGTGGCAAACAAACATGATATTTCTGTTTGTCTAGATGACATTTTATGCACTTGCCTAACGAAAAGACTTTGCTTTTTCTCCAATCCATTTTTACTGTGATTTTCTCGGTCCATTGCATACGAATTCCACACCAGTTTCTCCGGATATGACTGGATGAAAACGGAAATATCCAGTTTAGTTTTGGCTGACTCAATCCTAGATATTGCTACAGCCTCTGTGTTTGTGTATTCCTGATATTATCCACGGACTTTATTGGTTTGAATGCTTTTTATCAGGGAACATTTAATTTTGTGCTTGGAAACACTAATTGGTTCCACATGGAGACACCATCTCTACACATTTGTATTTTCTAGGGAGAAAGCTAGAGGAATTGCGGTAAACAAACATGATATTTCTGTTTGTATAGATGACATTTTATGCAATTGCCTAAAAAAAACCTTTGCTTTTCTCCAAAACCATTTTCACTGTGATTTTCTCAGTCCCTTGCATACGAATTCCACACCACTTTGTCAGGATGTGGCTGGATGAAACCGGAAATCTCTTTTTTTTTTTTTTTTTTGGCTAACTCAATCCCAGATATTGCTACAGCCTCTCTGTTTGTGTTTTCCTGATATTATCCACGGACTTTATTGGTTTGTATGTTTTTTATCAGGGAACATTTAGTTTTGTGCTTGTAATACTAACTGGTTCCAGTATTGTGTTTTGGCTAACACAATCCGAAATATTGTGAAAGCCTCTGTGTTTGTGTTTTCCTGATATTATCGATTGACTTTATTGTTTTGAATGTTTGTATCAGGGAACATTTAATTTTGTACCATTGAAACACTAATTGGTTCATCATGTGGGCACCAGCTCTACACAATCCTATGTTCTAGAGAGCAATCTAGAGAAACTGCGACAAACAAATATCATATTTCTGTTTGTATAGATGACATTTTATGCACTTGCCTAACGAAAAGACTTTCCTTTTCTAGAAAACCATTTTTACTGTGATTTTTTCGGTCCATTGCAGACGAATTCCACACCAGTTTGTCCAGATATGACTGGATGAAACCGGAAATACCCAGGATTGTTCTGGATAACTCAATCCCAGATTTTGCTACAGCCTCTTTGTTTGTGTTTTTCGGATATTTTCCATGGACTTTATTGTTTGAATGTTTTTTATCAGGGAACATTAAATTTTGTACCGTAGAAACACTAATTGGTTCATCATGTGGGCATCAGCTCTACACATTCGTATTTTCTAGGGAGAAAGCTAGAGAAACTGCGGCAAACAAACATGATATTTCTGTTTGCTTCGATGACATTTGATGCACTTGACTAACGAAAAGACTGCTTTTCTCCAAAACCATATTTACTGTGATTTTCTCTGTCCATTGCATATGAATTCCACACCACTTTGTCCGGATATGACTGGATGAAACCGGAAATATCCGGTTTTGTTTTGGCTAAAAACCCAGATATTGCTACAACCTCTGTGTTTGTTTTTTCTGGATATTCAATGGACTTTATTGTTTTGAAAGTTTTTTTATCGGGGAACATTTTGTTTTGAGCTTGTATACAGTAATTGGTTCCAAACGGAGACACCAGCACTATATATTCATATTTTCTAAGGAGAAAGCTAGAGGAACTGTGGCAAACAAACATGATATTTCTGTTAGTATCGATAACATTTTATGCACTTGCCTAACGAAAAGACTTTGCTTTTCTCCAAAACCATTTTTACTCTGATTTTCTCGGTCCAATGCATACGAATTCCAAACCACTCTTTCTGGATATGACTGGATGAAAGCAGAAATATCCGGTTGTGTTTTGCCTAACTCATTCCGAAATATTGTGAAAGTTTCTGTGTTGGTGTTTTCTGGATATTATCGATGGTCTTTATTGTTTTGAATGTTTTTATCAGGGAACATTTATTTTTGTACCATTAAAAAACACTAATTGGTTCATCATGGGGACACCAGCTCTACATATTCTTATTTTCTAGGGAGAAAGCTAGAGGAACTGCGGCAAACACACATGATATTTCTGTTTGTGTAGATGACATTTTATGCACTTGCCTAACGAAAAGACTTTGCTTTTCTCCAAAACCATTTTTACTGTGATTTTCTCGGTCCATTGCATATGAATGCCACACCACATTATCCGGATATGACTGGATGAAACCAGAAATATCCAGTTTTGTTTGGGCTAACTCAATCCCAGATATTGCTACAGCATCTGTGTTTGTGTATTCCTGATATTATCCAAGGACTATATTTTTTTGCATGTTTTTTTCAGGAAACATTTGATTTTGTGCTTGGAAACTTTAATTCGTTCCACATGGAGACACCAGCGCTACACATTCGTATTTTCTAGGGAGAAAGCTAGAGGAACTGTGGCAAACAAACATGATATTTCTGTTTGTCAAGATGACATTTTATGCACTTGCCTAACGAAAAGACTTTGCTTTTCTCCAATCCATTTTTACTGTGATTTTCTCGGTCCATTGCATACGAATTCCACACCAGTTTCTCCGGATATGACTGGATGAAAACGGAAATATCCAGTTTAGTTTTGGCTGACTCAATCCTAGATATTGCTACAGCCTCTGTGTTTGTGTATTCCTGATATTATCCACGGACTTTATTGGTTTGAATGCTTTTTATCAGGGAACATTTAATTTTGTGCTTGGAAACACTAATTGGTTCCACATGGAGACACCATCTCTACACATTTGTATTTTCTAGGGAGAAAGCTAGAGGAATTGCGGTAAACAAACATGATATTTCTGTTAGTATCGATAACATTTTATGCAATTGCCTAAAAAAAACTTTGCTTTTCTCCAAAACCATTTTCACTGTGATTTTCTCAGTCCCTTGCATACGAATTCCACACCACTTTGTCAGGATGTGGCTGGATGAAACCGGAAATCTCTCTTTTTTTTTTTTTTGGCTAACTCAATCCCAGATATTGCAACAGCCTCTCTGTTTGTGTTTTCCTGATATTATCCATGGACTTTATTGGTTTGTATGTTTTTTTATCAGGGAACATTTAATTTTGTGCTTGTAAAACTAACTGGTTCCAGTATTGTGTTTTGGCTAACACAATCCGAAATATTGTGAAAGCCTCTGTGTTTGTGTTTTCCTGATATTATCGATTGACTTTATTGTTTTCAATGTTTGTATCAGGGAACATTTAATTTTGTACCGTTGAAACACTAATTGGTTCATCATGTGGGCACCAGCTCTACACAATCCTATGTTCTAGAGAGCAATCTAGAGAAACCGCGACAAACAAATATCATATTTCTCTTTGTATAGATGACATTTTATGCACTTGCCTAACGAAAAGACTTTCCTTTTCTAGAAAACCATTTTTACTGTGATTTTTTCGTTCCATTGCAGACGAATTCCACACCAGTTTGTCCAGATATGACTGGATGAAACCGGAAATACCCAGGATTGTTCTGGATAACTCAATCCCAGATTTTGCTACAGCCTCTTTGTTTGTGTTTTTTGGATATTTTCCATGGACTTTATTGTTTGAATGTTTTTTATCAGGGAACATTAAATTTTGTACCGTAGAAACACTAATTGGTTCATCATGTGGACATCAGCTCTACACATTCGTATTTTCTAGGGAGAAAGCTAGAGAAACTGCGGCAAACAAACATGATATTTCTGTTTGCTTCGATGACATTTGATGCACTTGCCTAACGAAAAGACTGCTTTTCTCCAAAACCATATTTACTGTGATTTTCTCTGTCCATTGCATATGAATTCCACACCACTTTGTCCGGATATGACTGGATGAAACCGGAAATATCCGGTTTTGTTTTGGCTAAAAACCCAGATATTGCTACAACCTCTGTGTTTGTTTTTTCTGGATATTCAATGGACTTTATTGTTTTGAAAGTTTTTTTATCGGGGAACATTTTGTTTTGAGCTTGTATACAGTAATTGGTTCCAAACGGAGACACCAGCACTATATATTCATATTTTCTAAGGAGAAAGCTAGAGGAACTGCGGCAAACAAACATGATATTTCTGTTAGTATCGATAACATTTTATGCACTTGCCTAACGAAAAGACTTTGCTTTTCTCCAAAACCATTTTTACTCTGATTTTCTCGGTCCAATGCATACAAATTCCAAACCACTCTTTCTGGATATGACTGGATGAAACCAGAAATATCCGGTTGTGTTTTGCCTAACTCATTCCGAAATATTGTGAAAGTTTCTGTGTTGGTGTTTTCTGGATATTATCGATGGTCTTTATTGTTTTGAATGTTTTTATCAGGGAACATTTATTTTTGTACCATTAAAAAACACTAATTGGTTCATCATGGGGACACCAGCTCTACATATTCTTATTTTCTAGGGAGAAAGCTAGAGGAACTGCGGCAAACACACATGATATTTCTGTTTGTGTAGATGACATTTTATGCACTTGCCTAACGAAAAGACTTTGCTTTTCTCCAAAACCATTTTTACTGTGATTTTCTCGGTCCATTGCATACGAATGCCACACCACATTATCCGGATATGACTGGATGAAACCAGAAATATCCAGTTTTGTTTGGGCTAACTCAATCCCAGATATTGCTACAGCATCTGTGTTTGTGTATTCCTGATATTATCCAAGGACTATATTTTTTTGCATGTTTTTTTCAGGGAACATTTGATTTTGTGCTTGGAAACATTAATTCGTTCCACATGGAGACACCAGCTCTACACATTCGTATTTTCTAGGGAGAAAGCTAGAGGAACAGTGGCAAACAAACATGATATTTCTGTTTGTCTAGATGACATTTTATGCACTTGCCTAACGAAAAGACTTTGCTTTTCTCCAATCCATTTTTACTGTGATTTTCTCGGTCCATTGCATACGAATTCCACACCAGTTTCTCCAGATATGACTGGATGAAAACGGAAATATCCAGTTTAGTTTTGGCTGACTCAATCCTAGATATTGCTACAGCCTCTGTGTTTGTGTATTCCTGATATTATCCACGGACTTTATTGGTTTGAATGCTTTTTATCAGGGAACATTTAATTTTGTGCTTGGAAACACTAATTGGTTCCACATGGAGACACCATCTCTACACATTTGTATTTTCTAGGGAGAAAGCTAGAGGAATTGCGGTAAACAAACATGATATTTCTGTTTGTATAGATGACATTTTATGCAATTGCCTAAAAAAAACCTTTGCTTTTCTCCAAAACCATTTTCACTGTGATTTTCTCAGTCCCTTGCATACGAATTCCACACCACTTTGTCAGGATGTGGCTGGATGAAACCGGAAATCTCTTTTTTTTTTTTTTTTTGGCTAACTCAATCCCAGATATTGCTACAGCCTCTCTGTTTGTGTTTTCCTGATATTATCCACGGACTTTATTGGTTTGTATGTTTTTTATCAGGGAACATTTAGTTTTGTGCTTGTAATACTAACTGGTTCCAGTATTGTGTTTTGGCTAACACAATCCGAAATATTGTGAAAGCCTCTGTGTTTGTGTTTTCCTGATATTATCGATTGACTTTATTGTTTTGAATGTTTGTATCAGGGAACATTTAATTTTGTACCATTGAAACACTAATTGGTTCATCATGTGGGCACCAGCTCTACACAATCCTATGTTCTAGAGAGCAATCTAGAGAAACTGCGACAAACAAATATCATATTTCTGTTTGTATAGATGACATTTTATGCACTTGCCTAACGAAAAGACTTTCCTTTTCTAGAAAACCATTTTTACTGTGATTTTTTCGGTCCATTGCAGACGAATTCCACACCAGTTTGTCCAGATATGACTGGATGAAACCGGAAATACCCAGGATTGTTCTGGATAACTCAATCCCAGATTTTGCTACAGCCTCTTTGTTTGTGTTTTTCGGATATTTTCCATGGACTTTATTGTTTGAATGTTTTTTATCAGGGAACATTAAATTTTGTACCGTAGAAACACTAATTGGTTCATCATGTGGACATCAGCTCTACACATTCGTATTTTCTAGGGAGAAAGCTAGAGAAACTGCGGCAAACAAACATGATATTTCTGTTTGCTTCGATGACATTTGATGCACTTGCCTAACGAAAAGACTGCTTTTCTCCAAAACCATATTTACTGTGATTTTCTCTGTCCATTGCATATGAATTCCACACCACTTTGTCCGGATATGACTGGATGAAACCGGAAATATCCGGTTTTGTTTTGGCTAAAAACCCAGATATTGCTACAACCTCTGTGTTTGTTTTTTCTGGATATTCAATGGACTTTATTGTTTTGAAAGTTTTTTTATCGGGGAACATTTTGTTTTGAGCTTGTATACAGTAATTGGTTCCAAATGGATACACCAGCACTATATATTCGTATTTTCTAAGGAGAAAGCTAGAGGAACTGTGGCAAACAAACATGATATTTCTGTTAGTATCGATAACATTTTATGCACTTGCCTAACGAAAAGACTTTGCTTTTCTCCAAAACCATTTTTACTCTGATTTTCTCGGTCCAATGCATACGAATTCCAAACCACTCTTTCTGGATATGACTGGATGAAACCAGAAATATCCGGTTGTGTTTTGCCTAACTCATTCCGAAATATTGTGAAAGTTTCTGTGTTGGTGTTTTCTGGATATTATCGATGGTCTTTATTGTTTTGAATGTTTTTATCAGGGAACATTTATTTGTGTACCCTTAAAAAACACTAATTGGTTCATCATGGGGACACCAGCTCTACACATTCTTATTTTCTAGGGAGAAAGCTAGAGGAACTGCGGCAAACACACATGATATTTCTGTTTGTGTAGATGACATTTTATGCACTTGCCTAACGAAAAGACTTTGCTTTTCTCCAAAACCATTTTTACTGTGATTTTCTCGGTCCATTGCATACGAATGCCACACCACATTATCCGGATATGACTGGATGAAACCAGAAATATCCAGTTTTGTTTGGGCTAACTCAATCCCAGATATTGCTACAGCATCTGTGTTTGTGTATTCCTGATATTATCCAAGGACTATATTTTTTTGCATGTTTTTTTCAGGGAACATTTGATTTTGTGCTTGGAAACATTAATTCGTTCCACATGGAGACACCAGCTCTACACATTCGTATTTTCTAGGGAGAAAGCTAGAGGAACTGTGGCAAACAAACATGATATTTCTGTTTGTCTAGATGACATTTTATGCACTTGCCTAATGAAAAGACTTTGCTTTTCTCCAATCCATTTTTACTGTGATTTTCTCGGTCCATTGCATACGAATTCCACACCAGTTTCTCCGGATATGACTGGATGAAAATGGAAATATCCAGTTTAGTTTTGGCTGACTCAATCCTAGATATTGCTACAGCCTCTGTGTTTGTGTATTCCTGATATTATCCACGGACTTTATTGGTTTGAATGCTTTTTATCAGGGAACATTTAATTTTGTGCTTGGAAACACTAATTGGTTCCACATGGAGACACCATCTCTACACATTTGTATTTTCTAGGGAGAAAGCTAGAGGAATTGCGGTAAACAAACATGATATTTCTGTTTGTATAGATGACATTTTATGCAATTGCCTAAAAAAAAACTTTGCTTTTCTCCAAAACCATTTTCACTGTGATTTTCTCAGTCCCTTGCATACGAATTCCACACCACTTTGTCAGGATGTGGCTGGATGAAACCGGAAATCTCTTTTTTTTTTTTTTGGCTAACTCAATCCCAGATATTGCTACAGCCTCTCTGTTTGTGTTTTCCTGATATTATCCACGGACTTTATTGGTTTGTATGTTTTTTATCAGGGAACATTTAGTTTTGTGCTTGTAATACTAACTGGTTCCAGTATTGTGTTTTGGCTAACACAATCCGAAATATTGTGAAAGCCTCTGTGTTTGTGTTTTCCTGATATTATCGATTGACTTTATTGTTTTGAATGTTTGTATCAGGGAACATTTAATTTTGTACCATTGAAACACTAATTGGTTCATCATGTGGGCACCAGCTCTACACAATCCTATGTTCTAGAGAGCAATCTAGAGAAACTGCGACAAACAAATATCATATTTCTGTTTGTATAGATGACATTTTATGCACTTGCCTAACGAAAAGACTTTCCTTTTCTAGAAAACCATTTTTACTGTGATTTTTTCGGTCCATTGCAGACGAATTCCACACCAGTTTGTCCAGATATGACTGGATGAAACCGGAAATACCCAGGATTGTTCTGGATAACTCAATCCCAGATTTTGCTACAGCCTCTTTGTTTGTGTTTTTCGGATATTTTCCATGGACTTTATTGTTTGAATGTTTTTTATCAGGGAACATTAAATTTTGTACCGTAGAAACACTAATTGGTTCATCATGTGGACATCAGCTCTACACATTCGTATTTTCTAGGGAGAAAGCTAGAGAAACTGCGGCAAACAAACATGATATTTCTGTTTGCTTCGATGACATTTGATGCACTTGCCTAACGAAAAGACTGCTTTTCTCCAAAACCATATTTACTGTGATTTTCTCTGTCCATTGCATATGAATTCCACACCACTTTGTCCGGATATGACTGGATGAAACCGGAAATATCCGGTTTTGTTTTGGCTAAAAACCCAGATATTGCTACAACCTCTGTGTTTGTTTTTTCTGGATATTCAATGGACTTTATTGTTTTGAAAGTTTTTTTTATCGGGGAACATTTTGTTTTGAGCTTGTATACAGTAATTGGTTCCAAACGGAGACACCAGCACTATATATTCATATTTTCTAAGGAGAAAGCTAGAGGAACTGCGGCAAACAAACATGATATTTCTGTTAGTATCGATAACATTTTATGCACTTGCCTAACGAAAAGACTTTGCTTTTCTCCAAAACCATTTTTACTCTGATTTTCTCGGTCCAATGCATACGAATTCCAAACCACTCTTTCTGGATATGACTGGATGAAACCAGAAATATCCGGTTGTGTTTTGCCTAACTCATTCCGAAATATTGTGAAAGTTTCTGTGTTGGTGTTTTCTGGATATTATTGATGGTCTTTATTGTTTTGAATGTTTTTATCAGGGAACATTTATTTGTGTACCCTTAAAAAACACTAATTGGTTCATCATGGGGACACCAGCTCTACACATTCTTATTTTCTAGGGAGAAAGCTAGAGGAACTGCGGCAAACACACATGATATTTCTGTTTGTGTAGATGACATTTTATGCACTTGCCTAACGAAAAGACTTTGCTTTTCTCCAAAACCATTTTTACTGTGATTTTCTCGGTCCATTGCATACGAATGCCACACCACATTATCCGGATATGACTGGATGAAACCAGAAATATCCAGTTTTGTTTGGGCTAACTCAATCCCAGATATTGCTACAGCATCTGTGTTTGTGTATTCCTGATATTATCCAAGGACTATATTTTTTTGCATGTTTTTTTCAGGGAACATTTGATTTTGTGCTTGGAAACATTAATTCGTTCCACATGGAGACACCAGCTCTACACATTCGTATTTTCTAGGGAGAAAGCTAGAGGAACTGTGGCAAACAAACATGATATTTCTGTTTGTCTAGATGACATTTTATGCACTTGCCTAACGAAAAGACTTTGCTTTTCTCCAATCCATTTTTACTGTGATTTTCTCGGTCCATTGCATACGAATTCCACACCAGTTTCTCCGGATATGACTGGATGAAAACGGAAATATCCAGTTTAGTTTAGGCTGACTCAATCCTAGATATTGCTACAGCCTCTGTGTTTGTGTATTCCTGATATTATCCACGGACTTTATTGGTTTGAATGCTTTTTATCAGGGAACATTTAATTTTGTGCTTGGAAACACTAATTGGTTCCACATGGAGACACCATCTCTACACATTTGTATTTTCTAGGGAGAAAGCTAGAGGAATTGCGGTAAACAAACATGATATTTCTGTTTGTATAGATGACATTTTATGCAATTGCCTAAAAAAAAACTTTGCTTTTCTCCAAAACCATTTTCACTGTGATTTTCTCAGTCCCTTGCATACGAATTCCACACCACTTTGTCAGGATGTGGCTGGATGAAACCGGAAATCTCTTTTTTTTTTTTTGGCTAACTCAATCCCAGATATTGCTACAGCCTCTCTGTTTGTGTTTTCCTGATATTATCCACGGACTTTATTGGTTTGTATGTTTTTTATCAGGGAACATTTAGTTTTGTGCTTGTAATACTAACTGGTTCCAGTATTGTGTTTTGGCTAACACAATCCGAAATATTGTGAAAGCCTCTGTGTTTGTGTTTTCCTGATATTATCGATTGACTTTATTGTTTTGAATGTTTGTATCAGGGAACATTTAATTTTGTACCATTGAAACACTAATTGGTTCATCATGTGGGCACCAGCTCTACACAATCCTATGTTCTAGAGAGCAATCTAGAGAAACTGCGACAAACAAATATCATATTTCTGTTTGTATAGATGACATTTTATGCACTTGCCTAACGAAAAGACTTTCCTTTTCTAGAAAACCATTTTTACTGTGATTTTTTCGGTCCATTGCAGACGAATTCCACACCAGTTTGTCCAGATATGACTGGATGAAACCGGAAATACCCAGGATTGTTCTGGATAACTCAATCCCAGATTTTGCTACAGCCTCTTTGTTTGTGTTTTTCGGATATTTTCCATGGACTTTATTGTTTGAATGTTTTTTATCAGGGAACATTAAATTTTGTACCGTAGAAACACTAATTGGTTCATCATGTGGACATCAGCTCTACACATTCGTATTTTCTAGGGAGAAAGCTAGAGAAACTGCGGCAAACAAACATGATATTTCTGTTTGCTTCGATGACATTTGATGCACTTGCCTAACGAAAAGACTGCTTTTCTCCAAAACCATATTTACTGTGATTTTCTCTGTCCATTGCATATGAATTCCACACCACTTTGTCCGGATATGACTGGATGAAACCGGAAATATCCGGTTTTGTTTTGGCTAAAAACCCAGATATTGCTACAACCTCTGTGTTTGTTTTTTCTGGATATTCAATGGACTTTATTGTTTTGAAAGTTTTTTTTATCGGGGAACATTTTGTTTTGAGCTTGTATACAGTAATTGGTTCCAAACGGAGACACCAGCACTATATATTCATATTTTCTAAGGAGAAAGCTAGAGGAACTGCGGCAAACAAACATGATATTTCTGTTAGTATCGATAACATTTTATGCACTTGCCTAACGAAAAGACTTTGCTTTTCTCCAAAACCATTTTTACTCTGATTTTCTCGGTCCAATGCATACGAATTCCAAACCACTCTTTCTGGATATGACTGGATGAAACCAGAAATATCCGGTTGTGTTTTGCCTAACTCATTCCGAAATATTGTGAAAGTTTCTGTGTTTGTGTTTTCTGGATATTATCGATGGTCTTTATTGTTTTGAATGTTTTTATCAGGGAACATTTATTTGTGTACCCTTAAAAAACACTAATTGGTTCATCATGGGGACACCAGCTCTACACATTCTTATTTTCTAGGGAGAAAGCTAGAGGAACTGTGGCAAACACACATGATATTTCTGTTTGTGTAGATGACATTTTATGCACTTGCCTAACGAAAAGACTTTGCTTTTCTCCAAAACCATTTTTACTGTGATTTTCTCGGTCCATTGCATACGAATGCCACACCACATTATCCGGATATGACTGGATGAAACCAGAAATATCCAGTTTTGTTTGGGCTAACTCAATCCCAGATATTGCTACAGCATCTGTGTTTGTGTATTCCTGATATTATCCAAGGACTATATTTTTTTGCATGTTTTTTTCAGGGAACATTTGATTTTGTGCTTGGAAACATTAATTCGTTCCACATGGAGACACCAGCTCTACACATTCGTATTTTCTAGGGAGAAAGCTAGAGGAACTGTGGCAAACAAACATGATATTTCTGTTTGTCTAGATGACATTTTATGCACTTGCCTAACGAAAAGACTTTGCTTTTCTCCAATCCATTTTTACTGTGATTTTCTCGGTCCATTGCATACGAATTCCACACCAGTTTCTCCGGATATGACTGGATGAAAACGGAAATATCCAGTTTAGTTTTGGCTGACTCAATCCTAGATATTGCTACAGCCTCTGTGTTTGTGTATTCCTGATATTATCCACGGACTTTATTGGTTTGAATGCTTTTTATCAGGGAACATTTAATTTTGTGCTTGGAAACACTAATTGGTTCCACATGGAGACACCATCTCTACACATTTGTATTTACTAGGGAGAAAGCTAGAGGAATTGCGGTAAACAAACATGATATTTCTGTTTGTATAGATGACATTTTATGCAATTGCCTAAAAAAAAAACTTTGCTTTTCTCCAAAACCATTTTCACTGTGATTTTCTCAGTCCCTTGCATACGAATTCCACACCACTTTGTCAGGATGTGGCTGGATGAAACCGGAAATCTCTTTTTTTTTTTTTTTTTGGCTAACTCAATCCCAGATATTGCTACAGCCTCTCTGTTTGTGTTTTCCTGATATTATCCACGGACTTTATTGGTTTGTATGTTTTTTATCAGGGAACATTTAGTTTTGTGCTTGTAATACTAACTGGTTCCAGTATTGTGTTTTGGCTAACACAATCCGAAATATTGTGAAAGCCTCTGTGTTTGTGTTTTCCTGATATTATCGATTGACTTTATTGTTTTGAATGTTTGTATCAGGGAACATTTAATTTTGTACCATTGAAACACTAATTGGTTCATCATGTGGGCACCAGCTCTACACAATCCTATGTTCTAGAGAGCAATCTAGAGAAACTGCGACAAACAAATATCATATTTCTGTTTGTATAGATGACATTTTATGCACTTGCCTAACGAAAAGACTTTCCTTTTCTAGAAAACCATTTTTACTGTGATTTTTTCGGTCCATTGCAGACGAATTCCACACCAGTTTGTCCAGATATGACTGGATGAAACCGGAAATACCCAGGATTGTTCTGGATAACTCAATCCCAGATTTTGCTACAGCCTCTTTGTTTGTGTTTTTCGGATATTTTCCATGGACTTTATTGTTTGAATGTTTTTTATCAGGGAACATTAAATTTTGTACCGTAGAAACACTAATTGGTTCATCATGTGGACATCAGCTCTACACATTCGTATTTTCTAGGGAGAAAGCTAGAGAAACTGCGGCAAACAAACATGATATTTCTGTTTGCTTCGATGACATTTGATGCACTTGCCTAACGAAAAGACTGCTTTTCTCCAAAACCATATTTACTGTGATTTTCTCTGTCCATTGCATATGAATTCCACACCACTTTGTCCGGATATGACTGGATGAAACCGGAAATATCCGGTTTTGTTTTGGCTAAAAACCCAGATATTGCTACAACCTCTGTGTTTGTTTTTTCTGGATATTCAATGGACTTTATTGTTTTGAAAGTTTTTTTTATCGGGGAACATTTTGTTTTGAGCTTGTATATAGTAATTGGTTCCAAACGGAGACACCAGCACTATATATTCATATTTTCTAAGGAGAAAGCTAGAGGAACTGCGGCAAACAAACATGATATTTCTGTTAGTATCGATAACATTTTATGCACTTGCCTAACGAAAAGACTTTGCTTTTCTCCAAAACCATTTTTACTCTGATTTTCTCGGTCCAATGCATACGAATTCCAAACCACTCTTTCTGGATATGACTGGATGAAACCAGAAATATCCGGTTGTGTTTTGCCTAACTCATTCCGAAATATTGTGAAAGTTTCTGTGTTGGTGTTTTCTGGATATTATCGATGGTCTTTATTGTTTTGAATGTTTTTATCAGGGAACATTTATTTGTGTACCCTTAAAAAACACTAATTGGTTCATCATGGGGACACCAGCTCTACACATTCTTATTTTCTAGGGAGAAAGCTAGAGGAACTGCGGCAAACACACATGATATTTCTGTTTGTGTAGATGACATTGTATGCACTTGCCTAACGAAAAGACTTTGCTTTTCTCCAAAACCATTTTTACTGTGATTTTCTCGGTCCATTGCATACGAATGCCACACCACATTATCCGGATATGACTGGATGAAACCAGAAATATCCAGTTTTGTTTGGGCTAACTCAATCCCAGATATTGCTACAGCATCTGTGTTTGTGTATTCCTGATATTATCCAAGGACTATATTTTTTTGCATGTTTTTTTCAGGGAACATTTGATTTTGTGCTTGGAAACATTAATTCGTTCCACATGGAGACACCAGCTCTACACATTCGTATTTTCTAGGGAGAAAGCTAGAGGAACTGTGGCAAACAAACATGATATTTCTGTTTGTCTAGATGACATTTTATGCACTTGCCTAACGAAAAGACTTTGCTTTTCTGCAATCCATTTTTACTGTGATTTTCTCGGTCCATTGCATACGAATTCCACACCAGTTTCTCCGGATATGACTGGATGAAAACGGAAATATCCAGTTTAGTTTTGGCTGACTCAATCCTAGATATTGCTACAGCCTCTGTGTTTGTGTATTCCTGATATTATCCACGGACTTTATTGGTTTGAATGCTTTTTATCAGGGAACATTTAATTTTGTGCTTGGAAACACTAATTGGTTCCACATGGAGACACCATCTCTACACATTTGTATTTTCTAGGGAGAAAGCTAGAGGAACTGCGGCAAACAAACATGATATTTCTGTTTGTATAGATGACATTTTATGCACTTGCCTAACGAAAAAACTTTGCTTTTCTCCAAAACCATTTTCACTGTGATTTTCTCAGTCCCTTGCATACGAATTCCACACCACTTTCTCAGGATGTGGCTGGATGAAACCGGAAATCTCTTTTTTTTTTTTTTTTTGGCTAACTCAATCCCAGATATTGCTACAGCCTCTCTGTTTGTGTTTTCCTGATATTATCCACGGACTTTATTGGTTTGTATGTTTTTTATCAGGGAACATTTAGTTTTGTGCTTGTAATACTAACTGGTTCCAGTATTGTGTTTTGGCTAACACAATCCGAAATATTGTGAAAGCCTCTGTGTTTGTGTTTTCCTGATATTATCGATTGACTTTATTGTTTTGAATGTTTGTATCAGGGAACATTTAATTTTGTACCATTGAAACACTAATTGGTTCATCATGTGGGCACCAGCTCTACACAATCCTATGTTCTAGAGAGCAATCTAGAGAAACTGCGACAAACAAATATCATATTTCTGTTTGTATAGATGACATTTTATGCACTTGCCTAATGAAAAGACTTTCCTTTTCTAGAAAACCATTTTTACTGTGATTTTTTCGGTCCATTGCAGACGAATTCCACACCAGTTTGTCCAGATATGACTGGATGAAACCGGAAATACCCAGGATTGTTCTGGATAACTCAATCCCAGATTTTGCTACAGCCTCTTTGTTTGTGTTTTTCGGATATTTTCCATGGACTTTATTGTTTGAATGTTTTTTATCAGGGAACATTAAATTTTGTACCGTAGAAACACTAATTGGTTCATCATGTGGACATCAGCTCTACACATTCGTATTTTCTAGGGAGAAAGCTAGAGAAACTGCGGCAAACAAACATGATATTTCTGTTTGCTTCGATGACATTTGATGCACTTGCCTAACGAAAAGACTGCTTTTCTCCAAAACCATATTTACTGTGATTTTCTCTGTCCATTGCATATGAATTCCACACCACTTTGTCCGGATATGACTGGATGAAACCGGAAATATCCGGTTTTGTTTTGGCTAAAAACCCAGATATTGCTACAACCTCTGTGTTTGTTTTTTCTGGATATTCAATGGACTTTATTGTTTTGAAAGTTTTTTTTATCGGGGAACATTTTGTTTTGAGCTTGTATATAGTAATTGGTTCCAAACGGAGACACCAGCACTATATATTCATATTTTCTAAGGAGAAAGCTAGAGGAACTGCGGCAAACAAACATGATATTTCTGTTAGTATCGATAACATTTTATGCACTTGCCTAACGAAAAGACTTTGCTTTTCTCCAAAACCATTTTTACTCTGATTTTCTCGGTCCAATGCATACGAATTCCAAACCACTCTTTCTGGATATGACTGGATGAAACCAGAAATATCCGGTTGTGTTTTGCCTAACTCATTCCGAAATATTGTGAAAGTTTCTGTGTTGGTGTTTTCTGGATATTATCGATGGTCTTTATTGTTTTGAATGTTTTTATCAGGGAACATTTATTTGTGTACCCTTAAAAAACACTAATTGGTTCATCATGGGGACACCAGCTCTACACATTCTTATTTTCTAGGGAGAAAGCTAGAGGAACTGCGGCAAACACACATGATATTTCTGTTTGTGTAGATGACATTTTATGCACTTGCCTAACGAAAAGACTTTGCTTTTCTCCAAAACCATTTTTACTGTGATTTTCTCGGTCCATTGCATACGAATGCCACACCACATTATCCGGATATGACTGGATGAAACCAGAAATATCCAGTTTTGTTTGGGCTAACTCAATCCCAGATATTGCTACAGCATCTGTGTTTGTGTATTCCTGATATTATCCAAGGACTATATTTTTTTGCATGTTTTTTTCAGGGAACATTTGATTTTGTGCTTGGAAACATTAATTCGTTCCACATGGAGACACCAGCTCTACACATTCGTATTTTCTAGGGAGAAAGCTAGAGGAACTGTGGCAAACAAACATGATATTTCTGTTTGTCTAGATGACATTTTATGCACTTGCCTAACGAAAAGACTTTGCTTTTCTCCAATCCATTTTTACTGTGATTTTCTCGGTCCATTGCATACGAATTCCACACCAGTTTCTCCGGATATGACTGGATGAAAACGGAAATATCCAGTTTAGTTTTGGCTGACTCAATCCTAGATATTGCTACAGCCTCTGTGTTTGTGTATTCCTGATATTATCCACGGACTTTATTGGTTTGAATGCTTTTTATCAGGGAACATTTAATTTTGTGCTTGGAAACACTAATTGGTTCCACATGGAGACACCATCTCTACACATTTGTATTTTCTAGGGAGAAAGCTAGAGGAACTGCGGCAAACAAACATGATATTTCTGTTTGTATAGATGACATTTTATGCACTTGCCTAACGAAAAAACTTTGCTTTTCTCCAAAACCATTTTCACTGTGATTTTCTCAGTCCCTTGCATACGAATTCCACACCACTTTGTCAGGATGTGGCTGGATGAAACCGGAAATCTCTTTTTTTTTTGGCTAACTCAATCCCAGATATTGCTACAGCCTCTCTGTTTGTGTTTTCCTGATATTATCCACGGACTTTATTGGTTTGTATGTTTTTTATCAGGGAACATTTAGTTTTGTGCTTGTAATACTAACTGGTTCCAGTATTGTGTTTTGGCTAACACAATCCGAAATATTGTGAAAGCCTCTGTGTTTGTGTTTTCCTGATATTATCGATTGACTTTATTGTTTTGAATGTTTGTATCAGGGAACATTTAATTTTGTACCATTGAAACACTAATTGGTTCATCATGTGGGCACCAGCTCTACACAATCCTATGTTCTAGAGAGCAATCTAGAGAAACTGCGACAAACAAATATCATATTTCTGTTTGTATAGATGACATTTTATGCACTTGCCTAATGAAAAGACTTTCCTTTTCTAGAAAACCATTTTTACTGTGATTTTTTCGGTCCATTGCAGACGAATTCCACACCAGTTTGTCCAGATATGACTGGATGAAACCGGAAATACCCAGGATTGTTCTGGATAACTCAATCCCAGATTTTGCTACAGCCTCTTTGTTTGTGTTTTTCGGATATTTTCCATGGACTTTATTGTTTGAATGTTTTTTATCAGGGAACATTAAATTTTGTACCGTAGAAACACTAATTGGTTCATCATGTGGACATCAGCTCTACACATTCGTATTTTCTAGGGAGAAAGCTAGAGAAACTGCGGCAAACAAACATGATATTTCTGTTTGCTTCGATGACATTTGATGCACTTGCCTAACGAAAAGACTGCTTTTCTCCAAAACCATATTTACTGTGATTTTCTCTGTCCATTGCATATGAATTCCACACCACTTTGTCCGGATATGACTGGATGAAACCGGAAATATCCGGTTTTGTTTTGGCTAAAAACCCAGATATTGCTACAACCTCTGTGTTTGTTTTTTCTGGATATTCAATGGACTTTATTGTTTTGAAAGTTTTTTTTATCGGGGAACATTTTGTTTTGAGCTTGTATACAGTAATTGGTTCCAAACGGAGACACCAGCACTATATATTCATATTTTCTAAGGAGAAAGCTAGAGGAACTGCGGCAAACAAACATGATATTTCTGTTAGTATCGATAACATTTTATGCACTTGCCTAACGAAAAGACTTTGCTTTTCTCCAAAACCATTTTTACTCTGATTTTCTAGGTCCAATGCATACGAATTCCAAACCACTCTTTCTGGATATGACTGGATGAAACCAGAAATATCCGGTTGTGTTTTGCCTAACTCATTCCGAAATATTGTGAAAGTTTCTGTGTTGGTGTTTTCTGGATATTATCGATGGTCTTTATTGTTTTGAATGTTTTTATCAGGGAACATTTATTTGTGTACCCTTAAAAACACTAATTGGTTCATCATGGGGACACCAGCTCTACACATTCGTATTTTCTAGGGAGAAAGCTAGAGGAACTGCGGCAAACACACATGATATTTCTGTTTGTTTAGATGACATTTTATGCACTTGCCTAACGAAAAGACTTTGCTTTTCTCCAAAACCATTTTTACTGTGATTTTCTCGGTCCATTGCATACGAATGCCACACCACATTATCCGGATATGACTGGATGAAACCAGAAATATCCAGTTTTGTTTGGGCTAACTCAATCCCAGATATTGCTACAGCATCTGTGTTTGTGTATTCCTGATATTATCCAAGGACTATATTTTTTTGCATGTTTTTTTCAGGGAACATTTGATTTTGTGCTTGGAAACATTAATTCGTTCCACATGGAGACACCAGCTCTACACATTCGTATTTTCTAGGGAGAAGGCTAGAGGAACTGTGGCAAACAAACATGATATTTCTGTTTGTCTAGATGACATTTTATGCACTTGCCTAACGAAAAGACTTTGCTTTTCTCCAATCCATTTTTACTGTGATTTTCTCGGTCCATTGCATACGAATTCCACACCAGTTTCTCCGGATATGACTGGATGAAAACGGAAATATCCAGTTTAGTTTTGGCTGACTCAATCCTAGATATTGCTACAGCCTCTGTGTTTGTGTATTCCTGATATTATCCACGGACTTTATTGGTTTGAATGCTTTTTATCAGGGAACATTTAATTTTGTGCTTGGAAACACTAATTGGTTCCACATGGAGACACCATCTCTACACATTTGTATTTTCTAGGGAGAAAGCTAGAGGAACTGCGGCAAACAAACATGATATTTCTGTTTGTATAGATGACATTTTATGCAATTGCCTAAAAAAAAAACTTTGCTTTTCTCCAAAACCATTTTCACTGTGATTTTCTCAGTCCCTTGCATACGAATTCCACACCACTTTGTCAGGATGTGGCTGGATGAAACCGGAAATCTCTTTTTTTTTTTTGGCTAACTCAATCCCAGATATTGCTACAGCCTCTCTGTTTGTGTTTTCCTGATATTATCCACGGACTTTATTGGTTTGTATGTTTTTTATCAGGGAACATTTAGTTTTGTGCTTGTAATACTAACTGGTTCCAGTATTGTGTTTTGGCTAACACAATCCGAAATATTGTGAAAGCCTCTGTGTTTGTGTTTTCCTGATATTATCGATTGACTTTATTGTTTTGAATGTTTGTATCAGGGAACATTTAATTTTGTACCATTGAAACACTAATTGGTTCATCATGTGGGCACCAGCTCTACACAATCCTATGTTCTAGAGAGCAATCTAGAGAAACTGCGACAAACAAATATCATATTTCTGTTTGTATAGATGACATTTTATGCACTTGCCTAACGAAAAGACTTTCCTTTTCTAGAAAACCATTTTTACTGTGATTTTTTCGGTCCATTGCAGACGAATTCCACACCAGTTTGTCCAGATATGACTGGATGAAACCGGAAATACCCAGGATTGTTCTGGATAACTCAATCCCAGATTTTGCTACAGCCTCTTTGTTTGTGTTTTTCGGATATTTTCCATGGACTTTATTGTTTGAATGTTTTTTATCAGGGAACATTAAATTTTGTACCGTAGAAACACTAATTGGTTCATCATGTGGACATCAGCTCTACACATTCGTATTTTCTAGGGAGAAAGCTAGAGAAACTGCGGCAAACAAACATGATATTTCTGTTTGCTTCGATGACATTTGATGCACTTGCCTAACGAAAAGACTTTGCTTTTCTCCAAAACCATATTTACTGTGATTTTCTCTGTCCCTTGCATATGAATTCCACACCACTTTGTCCGGATATGACTGGATGAAACCGGAAATATCCGGTTTTGTTTTGGCTAAAAACCCAGATATTGCTACAACCTCTGTGTTTGTTTTTTCTGGATATTCAATGGACTTTATTGTTTTGAAAGTTTTTTTATTGGGGAACATTTTGTTTTGAGCTTGTATACAGTAATTGGTTCCAAACGGAGACACCAGCACTATATATTCATATTTTCTAAGGAGAAAGCTAGAGGAACTGCGGCAAACAAACATGATATTTCTGTTAGTATCGATAACATTTTATGCACTTGCCTAACGAAAAGACTTTGCTTTTCTCCAAAACCATTTTTACTCTGATTTTCTCGGTCCAATGCATACGAATTCCAAACCACTCTTTCTGGATATGACTGGATGAAACCAGAAATATCCGGTTGTGTTTTGCCTAACTCATTCCGAAATATTGTGAAAGTTTCTGTGTTGGTGTTTTCTGGATATTATCGATGGTCTTTATTGTTTTGAATGTTTTTATCAGGGAACATTTATTTTTGTACCCTTAAAAAACACTAATTGGTTCATCATGGGGACACCAGCTCTACACATTCTTATTTTCTAGGGAGAAAGCTAGAGGAACTGCGGCAAACACACATGATATTTCTGTTTGTGTAGATGACATTTTATGCACTTGCCTAACGAAAAGACTTTGCTTTTCTCCAAAACCATTTTTACTGTGATTTTCTCGGTCCATTGCATACGAATGCCACACCACATTATCCGGATATGACTGGATGAAACCAGAAATATCCAGTTTTGTTTGGGCTAACTCAATCCCAGATATTGCTACAGCATCTGTGTTTGTGTATTCCTGATATTATCCAAGGACTATATTTTTTTGCATGTTTTTTTCAGGGAACATTTGATTTTGTGCTTGGAAACATTAATTCGTTCCACATGGAGACACCAGCTCTACACATTCGTATTTTCTAGGGAGAAGGCTAGAGGAACTGTGGCAAACAAACATGATATTTCTGTTTGTCTAGATGACATTTTATGCACTTGCCTAACGAAAAGACTTTGCTTTTCTCCAATCCATTTTTACTGTGATTTTCTCGGTCCATTGCATACGAATTCCACACCAGTTTCTCCGGATATGACTGGATGAAAACGGAAATATCCAGTTTAGTTTTGGCTGACTCAATCCTAGATATTGCTACAGCCTCTGTGTTTGTGTATTCCTGATATTATCCACGGACTTTATTGGTTTGAATGCTTTTTATCAGGGAACATTTAATTTTGTGCTTGGAAACACTAATTGGTTCCACATGGAGACACCATCTCTACACATTTGTATTTTCTAGGGAGAAAGCTAGAGGAACTGCGGCAAACAAACATGATATTTCTGTTTGTATAGATGACATTTTATGCAATTGCCTAAAAAAAACTTTGCTTTTCTCCAAAACCATTTTCACTGTGATTTTCTCAGTCCCTTGCATACGAATTCCACACCACTTTGTCAGGATGTGGCTGGATGAAACCGGAAATCTCATTTTTTTTTTGGCTAACTCAATCCCAGATATTGCTACAGCCTCTCTGTTTGTGTTTTCCTGATATTATCCACGGACTTTATTGGTTTGTATGTTTTTTATCAGGGAACATTTAGTTTTGTGCTTGTAATACTAACTGGTTCCAGTATTGTGTTTTGGCTAACACAATCCGAAATATTGTGAAAGCCTCTGTGTTTGTGTTTTCCTGATATTATCGATTGACTTTATTGTTTTGAATGTTTGTATCAGGGAACGTTTAATTTTGTACCATTGAAACACTAATTGGTTCATCATGTGGGCACCAGCTCTACACAATCCTATGTTCTAGAGAGCAATCTAGAGAAACTGCGACAAACAAATATCATATTTCTGTTTGTATAGATGACATTTTATGCACTTGCCTAACGAAAAGACTTTCCTTTTCTAGAAAACCATTTTTACTGTGATTTTTTCGGTCCATTGCAGACGAATTCCACACCAGTTTGTCCAGATATGACTGGATGAAACCGGAAATACCCAGGATTGTTCTGGATAACTCAATCCCAGATTTTGCTACAGCCTCTTTGTTTGTGTTTTTCGGATATTTTCCATGGACTTTATTGTTTGAATGTTTTTTATCAGGGAACATTAAATTTTGTACCGTAGAAACACTAATTGGTTCATCATGTGGACATCAGCTCTACACATTCGTATTTTCTAGGGAGAAAGCTAGAGAAACTGCGGCAAACAAACATGATATTTCTGTTTGCTTCGATGACATTTGATGCACTTGCCTAACGAAAAGACTGCTTTTCTCCAAAACCATATTTACTGTGATTTTCTCTGTCCATTGCATATGAATTCCACACCACTTTGTCCGGATATGACTGGATGAAACCGGAAATATCCGGTTTTGTTTTGGCTAAAAACCCAGATATTGCTACAACCTCTGTGTTTGTTTTTTCTGGATATTCAATGGACTTTATTGTTTTGAAAGTTTTTTTATCGGGGAACATTTTGTTTTGAGCTTGTATACAGTAATTGGTTCCAAACGGAGACACCAGCACTATATATTCATATTTTCTAAGGAGAAAGCTAGAGGAACTGCGGCAAACAAACATGATATTTCTGTTAGTATCGATAACATTTTATGCACTTGCCTAACGAAAAGACTTTGCTTTTCTCCAAAACCATTTTTACTCTGATTTTCTCGGTCCAATGCATACGAATTCCAAACCACTCTTTCTGGATATGACTGGATGAAACCAGAAATATCCGGTTGTGTTTTGCCTAACTCATTCCGAAATATTGTGAAAGTTTCTGTGTTGGTGTTTTCTGGATATTATCGATGGTCTTTATTGTTTTGAATGTTTTTATCAGGGAACATTTATTTGTGTACCCTTAAAAAACACTAATTGGTTCATCATGGGGACACCAGCTCTACACATTCTTATTTTCTAGGGAGAAAGCTAGAGGAACTGCGGCAAACACACATGATATTTCTGTTTGTGTAGATGACATTTTATGCACTTGCCTAACGAAAAGACTTTGCTTTTCTCCAAAACCATTTTTACTGTGATTTTCTCGGTCCATTGCATACGAATGCCACACCACATTATCCGGATATGACTGGATGAAACCAGAAATATCCAGTTTTGTTTGGGCTAACTCAATCCCAGATATTGCTACAGCATCTGTAATGGTGTATTCCTGATATTATCCAAGGACTATATTTTTTTGCATGTTTTTTTCAGGGAACATTTGATTTTGTGCTTGGAAACATTAATTCGTTCCACATGGAGACACCAGCTCTACACATTCGTATTTTCTAGGGAGAAAGCTAGAGGAACTGTGGCAAACAAACATGATATTTCTGTTTGTCTAGATGACATTTTATGCACTTGCCTAACGAAAAGACTTTGCTTTTCTCCAATCCATTTTTACTGTGATTTTCTCGGTCCATTGCATACGAATTCCACACCAGTTTCTCCGGATATGACTGGATGAAAACGGAAATATCCAGTTTAGTTTTGGCTGACTCAATCCTAGATATTGCTACAGCCTCTGTGTTTGTGTATTCCTGATATTATCCACGGACTTTATTGGTTTGAATGCTTTTTATCAGGGAACATTTAATTTTGTGCTTGGAAACACTAATTGGTTCCACATGGAGACACCATCTCTACACATTTGTATTTTCTAGGGAGAAAGCTAGAGGAACTGCGGCAAACAAACATGATATTTCTGTTTGTATAGATGACATTTTATGCACTTGCCTAACGAAAAAACTTTGCTTTTCTCCAAAACCATTTTCACTGTGATTTTCTCAGTCCCTTGCATACGAATTCCACACCACTTTGTCAGGATGTGGCTGGATGAAACCGGAAATCTCTTTTTTTTTTGGCTAACTCAATCCCAGATATTGCTACAGCCTCTCTGTTTGTGTTTTCCTGATATTATCCACGGACTTTATTGGTTTGTATGTTTTTTATCAGGGAACATTTAGTTTTGTGCTTGTAATACTAACTGGTTCCAGTATTGTGTTTTGGCTAACACAATCCGAAATATTGTGAAAGCCTCTGTGTTTGTGTTTTCCTGATATTATCGATTGACTTTATTGTTTTGAATGTTTGTATCAGGGAACATTTAATTTTGTACCATTGAAACACTAATTGGTTCATCATGTGGGCACCAGCTCTACACAATCCTATGTTCTAGAGAGCAATCTAGAGAAACTGCGACAAACAAATATCATATTTCTGTTTGTATAGATGACATTTTATGCACTTGCCTAACGAAAAGACTTTCCTTTTCTAGAAAACCATTTTTACTGTGATTTTTTCGGTCCATTGCAGACGAATTCCACACCAGTTTGTCCAGATATGACTGGATGAAACCGGAAATACCCAGGATTGTTCTGGATAACTCAATCCCAGATTTTGCTACAGCCTCTTTGTTTGTGTTTTTCGGATATTTTCCATGGACTTTATTGTTTGAATGTTTTTTATCAGGGAACATTAAATTTTGTACCGTAGAAACACTAATTGGTTCATCATGTGGACATCAGCTCTACACATTCGTATTTTCTAGGGAGAAAGCTAGAGAAACTGCGGCAAACAAACATGATATTTCTGTTTGCTTCGATGACATTTGATGCACTTGCCTAACGAAAAGACTGCTTTTCTCCAAAACCATATTTACTGTGATTTTCTCTGTCCATTGCATATGAATTCCACACCACTTTGTCCGGATATGACTGGATGAAACCGGAAATATCCGGTTTTGTTTTGGCTAAAAACCCAGATATTGCTACAACCTCTGTGTTTGTTTTTTCTGGATATTCAATGGACTTTATTGTTTTGAAAGTTTTTTTTATCGGGGAACATTTTGTTTTGAGCTTGTATACAGTAATTGGTTCCAAACGGAGACACCAGCACTATATATTCATATTTTCTAAGGAGAAAGCTAGAGGAACTGCGGCAAACAAACATGATATTTCTGTTAGTATCGATAACATTTTATGCACTTGCCTAACGAAAAGACTTTGCTTTTCTCCAAAACCATTTTTACTCTGATTTTCTCGGTCCAATGCATACGAATTCCAAACCACTCTTTCTGGATATGACTGGATGAAACCAGAAATATCCGGTTGTGTTTTGCCTAACTCATTCCGAAATATTGTGAAAGTTTCTGTGTTGGTGTTTTCTGGATATTATCGATGGTCTTTATTGTTTTGAATGTTTTTATCAGGGAACATTTATTTGTGTACCCTTAAAAACACTAATTGGTTCATCATGGGGACACCAGCTCTACACATTCTTATTTTCTAGGGAGAAAGCTAGAGGAACTGCGGCAAACACACATGATATTTCTGTTTGTGTAGATGACATTTTATGCACTTGCCTAACGAAAAGACTTTGCTTTTCTCCAAAACCATTTTTACTGTGATTTTCTCGGTCCATTGCATACGAATGCCACACCACATTATCCGGATATGACTGGATGAAACCAGAAATATCCAGTTTTGTTTGGGCTAACTCAATCCCAGATATTGCTACAGCATCTGTGTTTGTGTATTCCTGATATTATCCAAGGACTATATTTTTTTGCATGTTTTTTTCAGGGAACATTTGATTTTGTGCTTGGAAACATTAATTCGTTCCACATGGAGACACCAGCTCTACACATTCGTATTTTCTAGGGAGAAGGCTAGAGGAACTGTGGCAAACAAACATGATATTTCTGTTTGTCTAGATGACATTTTATGCACTTGCCTAACGAAAAGACTTTGCTTTTCTCCAATCCATTTTTACTGTGATTTTCTCGGTCCATTGCATACGAATTCCACACCAGTTTCTCCGGATATGACTGGATGAAAACGGAAATATCCAGTTTAGTTTTGGCTGACTCAATCCTAGATATTGCTACAGCCTCTGTGTTTGTGTATTCCTGATATTATCCACGGACTTTATTGGTTTGAATGCTTTTTATCAGGGAACATTTAATTTTGTGCTTGGAAACACTAATTGGTTCCACATGGAGACACCATCTCTACACATTTGTATTTTCTAGGGAGAAAGCTAGAGGAACTGCGGCAAACAAACATGATATTTCTGTTTGTATAGATGACATTTTATGCAATTGCCTAAAAAAAAAACTTTGCTTTTCTCCAAAACCATTTTCACTGTGATTTTCTCAGTCCCTTGCATACGAATTCCACACCACTTTGTCAGGATGTGGCTGGATGAAACCGGAAATCTCTTTTTTTTTTTTGGCTAACTCAATCCCAGATATTGCTACAGCCTCTCTGTTTGTGTTTTCCTGATATTATCCACGGACTTTATTGGTTTGTATGTTTTTTATCAGGGAACATTTAGTTTTGTGCTTGTAATACTAACTGGTTCCAGTATTGTGTTTTGGCTAACACAATCCGAAATATTGTGAAAGCCTCTGTGTTTGTGTTTTCCTGATATTATCGATTGACTTTATTGTTTTGAATGTTTGTATCAGGGAACATTTAATTTTGTACCATTGAAACACTAATTGGTTCATCATGTGGGCACCAGCTCTACACAATCCTATGTTCTAGAGAGCAATCTAGAGAAACTGCGACAAACAAATATCATATTTCTGTTTGTATAGATGACATTTTATGCACTTGCCTAACGAAAAGACTTTCCTTTTCTAGAAAACCATTTTTACTGTGATTTTTTCGGTCCATTGCAGACGAATTCCACACCAGTTTGTCCAGATATGACTGGATGAAACCGGAAATACCCAGGATTGTTCTGGATAACTCAATCCCAGATTTTGCTACAGCCTCTTTGTTTGTGTTTTTCGGATATTTTCCATGGACTTTATTGTTTGAATGTTTTTTATCAGGGAACATTAAATTTTGTACCGTAGAAACACTAATTGGTTCATCATGTGGACATCAGCTCTACACATTCGTATTTTCTAGGGAGAAAGCTAGAGAAACTGCGGCAAACAAACATGATATTTCTGTTTGCTTCGATGACATTTGATGCACTTGCCTAACGAAAAGACTGCTTTTCTCCAAAACCATATTTACTGTGATTTTCTCTGTCCATTGCATATGAATTCCACACCACTTTGTCCGGATATGACTGGATGAAACCGGAAATATCCGGTTTTGTTTTGGCTAAAAACCCAGATATTGCTACAACCTCTGTGTTTGTTTTTTCTGGATATTCAATGGACTTTATTGTTTTGAAAGTTTTTTTATCGGGGAACATTTTGTTTTGAGCTTGTATACAGTAATTGGTTCCAAACGGAGACACCAGCACTATATATTCATATTTTCTAAGGAGAAAGCTAGAGGAACTGCGGCAAACAAACATGATATTTCTGTTAGTATCGATAACATTTTATGCACTTGCCTAACGAAAAGACTTTGCTTTTCTCCAAAACCATTTTTACTCTGATTTTCTCGGTCCAATGCATACGAATTCCAAACCACTCTTTCTGGATATGACTGGATGAAACCAGAAATATCCGGTTGTGTTTTGCCTAACTCATTCCGAAATATTGTGAAAGTTTCTGTGTTGGTGTTTTCTGGATATTATCGATGGTCTTTATTGTTTTGAATGTTTTTATCAGGGAACATTTATTTTTGTACCCTTAAAAAACACTAATTGGTTCATCATGGGGACACCAGCTCTACACATTCTTATTTTCTAGGGAGAAAGCTAGAGGAACTGCGGCAAACACACATGATATTTCTGTTTGTGTAGATGACATTTTATGCACTTGCCTAACGAAAAGACTTTGCTTTTCTCCAAAACCATTTTTACTGTGATTTTCTCGGTCCATTGCATACGAATGCCACACCACATTATCCGGATATGACTGGATGAAACCAGAAATATCCAGTTTTGTTTGGGCTAACTCAATCCCAGATATTGCTACAGCATCTGTGTTTGTGTATTCCTGATATTATCCAAGGACTATATTTTTTTGCATGTTTTTTTCAGGGAACATTTGATTTTGTGCTTGGAAACATTAATTCGTTCCACATGGAGACACCAGCTCTACACATTCGTATTTTCTAGGGAGAAGGCTAGAGGAACTGTGGCAAACAAACATGATATTTCTGTTTGTCTAGATGACATTTTATGCACTTGCCTAACGAAAAGACTTTGCTTTTCTCCAATCCATTTTTACTGTGATTTTCTCGGTCCATTGCATACGAATTCCACACCAGTTTCTCCGGATATGACTGGATGAAAACGGAAATATCCAGTTTAGTTTTGGCTGACTCAATCCTAGATATTGCTACAGCCTCTGTGTTTGTGTATTCCTGATATTATCCACGGACTTTATTGGTTTGAATGCTTTTTATCAGGGAACATTTAATTTTGTGCTTGGAAACACTAATTGGTTCCACATGGAGACACCATCTCTACACATTTGTATTTTCTAGGGAGAAAGCTAGAGGAACTGCGGCAAACAAACATGATATTTCTGTTTGTATAGATGACATTTTATGCAATTGCCTAAAAAAAACTTTGCTTTTCTCCAAAACCATTTTCACTGTGATTTTCTCAGTCCCTTGCATACGAATTCCACACCACTTTGTCAGGATGTGGCTGGATGAAACCGGAAATCTCATTTTTTTTTTGGCTAACTCAATCCCAGATATTGCTACAGCCTCTCTGTTTGTGTTTTCCTGATATTATCCACGGACTTTATTGGTTTGTATGTTTTTTATCAGGGAACATTTAGTTTTGTGCTTGTAATACTAACTGGTTCCAGTATTGTGTTTTGGCTAACACAATCCGAAATATTGTGAAAGCCTCTGTGTTTGTGTTTTCCTGATATTATCGATTGACTTTATTGTTTTGAATGTTTGTATCAGGGAACGTTTAATTTTGTACCATTGAAACACTAATTGGTTCATCATGTGGGCACCAGCTCTACACAATCCTATGTTCTAGAGAGCAATCTAGAGAAACTGCGACAAACAAATATCATATTTCTGTTTGTATAGATGACATTTTATGCACTTGCCTAACGAAAAGACTTTCCTTTTCTAGAAAACCATTTTTACTGTGATTTTTTCGGTCCATTGCAGACGAATTCCACACCAGTTTGTCCAGATATGACTGGATGAAACCGGAAATACCCAGGATTGTTCTGGATAACTCAATCCCAGATTTTGCTACAGCCTCTTTGTTTGTGTTTTTCGGATATTTTCCATGGACTTTATTGTTTGAATGTTTTTTATCAGGGAACATTAAATTTTGTACCGTAGAAACACTAATTGGTTCATCATGTGGACATCAGCTCTACACATTCGTATTTTCTAGGGAGAAAGCTAGAGAAACTGCGGCAAACAAACATGATATTTCTGTTTGCTTCGATGACATTTGATGCACTTGCCTAACGAAAAGACTGCTTTTCTCCAAAACCATATTTACTGTGATTTTCTCTGTCCATTGCATATGAATTCCACACCACTTTGTCCGGATATGACTGGATGAAACCGGAAATATCCGGTTTTGTTTTGGCTAAAAACCCAGATATTGCTACAACCTCTGTGTTTGTTTTTTCTGGATATTCAATGGACTTTATTGTTTTGAAAGTTTTTTTATCGGGGAACATTTTGTTTTGAGCTTGTATACAGTAATTGGTTCCAAACGGAGACACCAGCACTATATATTCATATTTTCTAAGGAGAAAGCTAGAGGAACTGCGGCAAACAAACATGATATTTCTGTTAGTATCGATAACATTTTATGCACTTGCCTAACGAAAAGACTTTGCTTTTCTCCAAAACCATTTTTACTCTGATTTTCTCGGTCCAATGCATACGAATTCCAAACCACTCTTTCTGGATATGACTGGATGAAACCAGAAATATCCGGTTGTGTTTTGCCTAACTCATTCCGAAATATTGTGAAAGTTTCTGTGTTGGTGTTTTCTGGATATTATCGATGGTCTTTATTGTTTTGAATGTTTTTATCAGGGAACATTTATTTTTGTACCCTTAAAAAACACTAATTGGTTCATCATGGGGACACCAGCTCTACACATTCTTATTTTCTAGGGAGAAAGCTAGAGGAACTGCGGCAAACACACATGATATTTCTGTTTGTGTAGATGACATTTTATGCACTTGCCTAACGAAAAGACTTTGCTTTTCTCCAAAACCATTTTTACTGTGATTTTCTCGGTCCATTGCATACGAATGCCACACCACATTATCCGGATATGACTGGATGAAACCAGAAATATCCAGTTTTGTTTGGGCTAACTCAATCCCAGATATTGCTACAGCATCTGTGTTTGTGTATTCCTGATATTATCCAAGGACTATATTTTTTTGCATGTTTTTTTCAGGGAACATTTGATTTTGTGCTTGGAAACATTAATTCGTTCCACATGGAGACACCAGCTCTACACATTCGTATTTTCTAGGGAGAAAGCTAGAGGAACTGTGGCAAACAAACATGATATTTCTGTTTGTCTAGATGACATTTTATGCACTTGCCTAACGAAAAGACTTTGCTTTTCTCCAATCCATTTTTACTGTGATTTTCTCGGTCCATTGCATACGAATTCCACACCAGTTTCTCCGGATATGACTGGATGAAAACGGAAATATCCAGTTTAGTTTTGGCTGACTCAATCCTAGATATTGCTACAGCCTCTGTGTTTGTGTATTCCTGATATTATCCACGGACTTTATTGGTTTGAATGCTTTTTATCAGGGAACATTTAATTTTGTGCTTGGAAACACTAATTGGTTCCACATGGAGACACCATCTCTACACATTTGTATTTTCTAGGGAGAAAGCTAGAGGAACTGCGGCAAACAAACATGATATTTCTGTTTGTATAGATGACATTTTATGCACTTGCCTAACGAAAAAACTTTGCTTTTCTCCAAAACCATTTTCACTGTGATTTTCTCAGTCCCTTGCATACGAATTCCACACCACTTTGTCAGGATGTGGCTGGATGAAACCGGAAATCTCTTTTTTTTTTGGCTAACTCAATCCCAGATATTGCTACAGCCTCTCTGTTTGTGTTTTCCTGATATTATCCACGGACTTTATTGGTTTGTATGTTTTTTATCAGGGAACATTTAGTTTTGTGCTTGTAATACTAACTGGTTCCAGTATTGTGTTTTGGCTAACACAATCCGAAATATTGTGAAAGCCTCTGTGTTTGTGTTTTCCTGATATTATCGATTGACTTTATTGTTTTGAATGTTTGTATCAGGGAACATTTAATTTTGTACCATTGAAGCACTAATTGGTTCATCATGTGGGCACCAGCTCTACACAATCCTATGTTCTAGAGAGCAATCTAGAGAAACTGCGACAAACAAATATCATATTTCTGTTTGTATAGATGACATTTTCTGCACTTGCCTAACGAAAAGACTTTCCTTTTCTAGAAAACCATTTTTACTGTGATTTTTTCGGTCCATTGCAGACGAATTCCACACCAGTTTGTCCAGATATGACTGGATGAAACCGGAAATACCCAGGATTGTTCTGGATAACTCAATCCCAGATTTTGCTACAGCCTCTTTGTTTGTGTTTTTCGGATATTTTCCATGGACTTTATTGTTTGAATGTTTTTTATCAGGGAACATTAAATTTTGTACCGTAGAAACACTAATTGGTTCATCATGTGGACATCAGCTCTACACATTCGTATTTTCTAGGGAGAAAGCTAGAGAAACTGCGGCAAACAAACATGATATTTCTGTTTGCTTCGATGACATTTGATGCACTTGCCTAACGAAAAGACTGCTTTTCTCCAAAACCATATTTACTGTGATTTTCTCTGTCCATTGCATATGAATTCCACACCACTTTGTCCGGATATGACTGGATGAAACCGGAAATATCCGGTTTTGTTTTGGCTAAAAACCCAGATATTGCTACAACCTCTGTGTTTGTTTTTTCTGGATATTCAATGGACTTTATTGTTTTGAAAGTTTTTTTATCGGGGAACATTTTGTTTTGAGCTTGTATACAGTAATTGGTTCCAAACGGAGACACCAGCACTATATATTCATATTTTCTAAGGAGAAAGCTAGAGGAACTGCGGCAAACAAACATGATATTTCTGTTAGTATCGATAACATTTTATGCACTTGCCTAACGAAAAGACTTTGCTTTTCTCCAAAACCATTTTTACTCTGATTTTCTCGGTCCAATGCATACGAATTCCAAACCACTCTTTCTGGATATGACTGGATGAAACCAGAAATATCCGGTTGTGTTTTGCCTAACTCATTCCGAAATATTGTGAAAGTTTCTGTGTTGGTGTTTTCTGGATATTATCGATGGTCTTTATTGTTTTGAATGTTTTTATCAGGGAACATTTATTTTTGTACCCTTAAAAAACACTAATTGGTTCATCATGGGGACACCAGCTCTACACATTCTTATTTTCTAGGGAGAAAGCTAGAGGAACTGCGGCAAACACACATGATATTTCTGTTTGTGTAGATGACATTTTATGCACTTGCCTAACGAAAAGACTTTGCTTTTCTCCAAAACCATTTTTACTGTGATTTTCTCGGTCCATTGCATACGAATGCCACACCACATTATCCGGATATGACTGGATGAAACCAGAAATATCCAGTTTTGTTTGGGCTAACTCAATCCGAGATATTGCTACAGCATCTGTGTTTGTGTATTCCTGATATTATCCAAGGACTATATTTTTTTGCATGTTTTTTTCAGGGAACATTTGATTTTGTGCTTGGAAACATTAATTCGTTCCACATGGAGACACCAGCTCTACACATTCATATTTTCTAGGGAGAAGGCTAGAGGAACTGTGGCAAACAAACATGATATTTCTGTTTGTCTAGATGACATTTTATGCACTTGCCTAACGAAAAGACTTTGCTTTTCTCCAATCCATTTTTACTGTGATTTTCTCGGTCCATTGCATACGAATTCCACACCAGTTTCTCCGGATATGACTGGATGAAAACGGAAATATCCAGTTTAGTTTTGGCTGACTCAATCCTAGATATTGCTACAGCCTCTGTGTTTGTGTATTCCTGATATTATCCACGGACTTTATTGGTTTGAATGCTTTTTATCAGGGAACATTTAATTTTGTGCTTGGAAACACTAATTGGTTCCACATGGAGACACCATCTCTACACATTTGTATTTTCTAGGGAGAAAGCTAGAGGAACTGCGGCAAACAAACATGATATTTCTGTTTGTATAGATGACATTTTATGCAATTGCCTAAAAAAAACTTTGCTTTTCTCCAAAACCATTTTCACTGTGATTTTCTCAGTCCCTAGCATACGAATTCCACACCACTTTGTCAGGATGTGGCTGGATGAAACCGGAAATCTCATTTTTTTTTTGGCTAACTCAATCCCAGATATTGCTACAGCCTCTCTGTTTGTGTTTTCCTGATATTATCCACGGACTTTATTGGTTTGTATGTTTTTTTATCAGGGAACATTTAATTTTGTGCTTGTAATACTAACTGGTTCCAGTATTGTGTTTTGGCTAACACAATCCGAAATATTGTGAAAGCCTCTGTGTTTGTGTTTTCCTGATATTATCGATTGACTTTATTGTTTTGAATGTTTGTATCAGGGAACATTTAATTTTGTACCATTGAAGCACTAATTGGTTCATCATGTGGGCACCAGCTCTACACAATCCTATGTTCTAGAGAGCAATCTAGAGAAACTGCGACAAACAAATATCATATTTCTGTTTGTATAGATGACATTTTCTGCACTTGCCTAACGAAAAGACTTTCCTTTTCTAGAAAACCATTTTTACTGTGATTTTTTCGGTCCATTGCAGACGAATTCCACACCAGTTTGTCCAGATATGACTGGATGAAACCGGAAATACCCAGGATTGTTCTGGATAACTCAATCCCAGATTTTGCTACAGCCTCTTTGTTTGTGTTTTTCGGATATTTTCCATGGACTTTATTGTTTGAATGTTTTTTATCAGGGAACATTAAATTTTGTACCGTAGAAACACTAATTGGTTCATCATGTGGACATCAGCTCTACACATTCGTATTTTCTAGGGAGAAAGCTAGAGAAACTGCGGCAAACAAACATGATATTTCTGTTTGCTTCGATGACATTTGATGCACTTGCCTAACGAAAAGACTGCTTTTCTCCAAAACCATATTTACTGTGATTTTCTCTGTCCATTGCATATGAATTCCACACCACTTTGTCCGGATATGACTGGATGAAACCGGAAATATCCGGTTTTGTTTTGGCTAAAAACCCAGATATTGCTACAACCTCTGTGTTTGTTTTTTCTGGATATTCAATGGACTTTATTGTTTTGAAAGTTTTTTTATCGGGGAACATTTTGTTTTGAGCTTGTATACAGTAATTGGTTCCAAACGGAGACACCAGCACTATATATTCATATTTTCTAAGGAGAAAGCTAGAGGAACTGCGGCAAACAAACATGATATTTCTGTTAGTATCGATAACATTTTATGCACTTGCCTAACGAAAAGACTTTGCTTTTCTCCAAAACCATTTTTACTCTGATTTTCTCGGTCCAATGCATACGAATTCCAAACCACTCTTTCTGGATATGACTGGATGAAACCAGAAATATCCGGTTGTGTTTTGCCTAACTCATTCCGAAATATTGTGAAAGTTTCTGTGTTGGTGTTTTCTGGATATTATCGATGGTCTTTATTGTTTTGAATGTTTTTATCAGGGAACATTTATTTTTGTACCCTTAAAAAACACTAATTGGTTCATCATGGGGACACCAGCTCTACACATTCTTATTTTCTAGGGAGAAAGCTAGAGGAACTGCGGCAAACACACATGATATTTCTGTTTGTGTAGATGACATTTTATGCACTTGCCTAACGAAAAGACTTTGCTTTTCTCCAAAACCATTTTTACTGTGATTTTCTCGGTCCATTGCATACGAATGCCACACCACATTATCCGGATATGACTGGATGAAACCAGAAATATCCAGTTTTGTTTGGGCTAACTCAATCCGAGATATTGCTACAGCATCTGTGTTTGTGTATTCCTGATATTATCCAAGGACTATATTTTTTTGCATGTTTTTTTCAGGGAACATTTGATTTTGTGCTTGGAAACATTAATTCGTTCCACATGGAGACACCAGCTCTACACATTCATATTTTCTAGGGAGAAGGCTAGAGGAACTGTGGCAAACAAACATGATATTTCTGTTTGTCTAGATGACATTTTATGCACTTGCCTAACGAAAAGACTTTGCTTTTCTCCAATCCATTTTTACTGTGATTTTCTCGGTCCATTGCATACGAATTCCACACCAGTTTCTCCGGATATGACTGGATGAAAACGGAAATATCCAGTTTAGTTTTGGCTGACTCAATCCTAGATATTGCTACAGCCTCTGTGTTTGTGTATTCCTGATATTATCCACGGACTTTATTGGTTTGAATGCTTTTTATCAGGGAACATTTAATTTTGTGCTTGGAAACACTAATTGGTTCCACATGGAGACACCATCTCTACACATTTGTATTTTCTAGGGAGAAAGCTAGAGGAACTGCGGCAAACAAACATGATATTTCTGTTTGTATAGATGACATTTTATGCAATTGCCTAAAAAAACTTTGCTTTTCTCCAAAACCATTTTCACTGTGATTTTCTCAGTCCCTTGCATACGAATTCCACACCACTTTGTCAGGATGTGGCTGGATGAAACCGGAAATCTCATTTTTTTTTTGGCTAACTCAATCCCAGATATTGCTACAGCCTCTCTGTTTGTGTTTTCCTGATATTATCCACGGACTTTATTGGTTTGTATGTTTTTTTATCAGGGAACATTTAATTTTGTGCTTGTAATACTAACTGGTTCCAGTATTGTGTTTTGGCTAACACAATCCGAAATATTGTGAAAGCCTCTGTGTTTGTGTTTTCCTGATATTATCGATTGACTTTATTGTTTTGAATGTTTGTATCAGGGAACATTTAATTTTGTACCATTGAAGCACTAATTGGTTCATCATGTGGGCACCAGCTCTACACAATCCTATGTTCTAGAGAGCAATCTAGAGAAACTGCGACAAACAAATATCATATTTCTGTTTGTATAGATGACATTTTCTGCACTTGCCTAACGAAAAGACTTTCCTTTTCTAGAAAACCATTTTTACTGTGATTTTTTCGGTCCATTGCAGACGAATTCCACACCAGTTTGTCCAGATATGACTGGATGAAACCGGAAATACCCAGGATTGTTCTGGATAACTCAATCCCAGATTTTGCTACAGCCTCTTTGTTTGTGTTTTTCGGATATTTTCCATGGACTTTATTGTTTGAATGTTTTTTATCAGGGAACATTAAATTTTGTACCGTAGAAACACTAATTGGTTCATCATGTGGACATCAGCTCTACACATTCGTATTTTCTAGGGAGAAAGCTAGAGAAACTGCGGCAAACAAACATGATATTTCTGTTTGCTTCGATGACATTTGATGCACTTGCCTAACGAAAAGACTGCTTTTCTCCAAAACCATATTTACTGTGATTTTCTCTGTCCATTGCATATGAATTCCACACCACTTTGTCCGGATATGACTGGATGAAACCGGAAATATCCGGTTTTGTTTTGGCTAAAAACCCAGATATTGCTACAACCTCTGTGTTTGTTTTTTCTGGATATTCAATGGACTTTATTGTTTTGAAAGTTTTTTTATCGGGGAACATTTTGTTTTGAGCTTGTATACAGTAATTGGTTCCAAACGGAGACACCAGCACTATATATTCATATTTTCTAAGGAGAAAGCTAGAGGAACTGCGGCAAACAAACATGATATTTCTGTTAGTATCGATAACATTTTATGCACTTGCCTAACGAAAAGACTTTGCTTTTCTCCAAAACCATTTTTACTCTGATTTTCTCGGTCCAATGCATACGAATTCCAAACCACTCTTTCTGGATATGACTGGATGAAACCAGAAATATCCGGTTGTGTTTTGCCTAACTCATTCCGAAATATTGTGAAAGTTTCTGTGTTGGTGTTTTCTGGATATTATCGATGGTCTTTATTGTTTTGAATGTTTTTATCAGGGAACATTTATTTTTGTACCCTTAAAAAACACTAATTGGTTCATCATGGGGACACCAGCTCTACACATTCTTATTTTCTAGGGAGAAAGCTAGAGGAACTGCGGCAAACACACATGATATTTCTGTTTGTGTAGATGACATTTTATGCACTTGCCTAACGAAAAGACTTTGCTTTTCTCCAAAACCATTTTTACTGTGATTTTCTCGGTCCATTGCATACGAATGCCACACCACATTATCCGGATATGACTGGATGAAACCAGAAATATCCAGTTTTGTTTGGGCTAACTCAATCCGAGATATTGCTACAGCATCTGTGTTTGTGTATTCCTGATATTATCCAAGGACTATATTTTTTTGCATGTTTTTTTCAGGGAACATTTGATTTTGTGCTTGGAAACATTAATTCGTTCCACATGGAGACACCAGCTCTACACATTCATATTTTCTAGGGAGAAGGCTAGAGGAACTGTGGCAAACAAACATGATATTTCTGTTTGTCTAGATGACATTTTATGCACTTGCCTAACGAAAAGACTTTGCTTTTCTCCAATCCATTTTTACTGTGATTTTCTCGGTCCATTGCATACGAATTCCACACCAGTTTCTCCGGATATGACTGGATGAAAACGGAAATATCCAGTTTAGTTTTGGCTGACTCAATCCTAGATATTGCTACAGCCTCTGTGTTTGTGTATTCCTGATATTATCCACGGACTTTATTGGTTTGAATGCTTTTTATCAGGGAACATTTAATTTTGTGCTTGGAAACACTAATTGGTTCCACATGGAGACACCATCTCTACACATTTGTATTTTCTAGGGAGAAAGCTAGAGGAACTGCGGCAAACAAACATGATATTTCTGTTTGTATAGATGACATTTTATGCAATTGCCTAAAAAAAACTTTGCTTTTCTCCAAAACCATTTTCACTGTGATTTTCTCAGTCCCTTGCATACGAATTCCACACCACTTTGTCAGGATGTGGCTGGATGAAACCGGAAATCTCATTTTTTTTTTGGCTAACTCAATCCCAGATATTGCTACAGCCTCTCTGTTTGTGTTTTCCTGATATTATCCACGGACTTTATTGGTTTGTATGTTTTTTTATCAGGGAACATTTAATTTTGTGCTTGTAATACTAACTGGTTCCAGTATTGTGTTTTGGCTAACACAATCCGAAATATTGTGAAAGCCTCTGTGTTTGTGTTTTCCTGATATTATCGATTGACTTTATTGTTTTGAATGTTTGTATCAGGGAACATTTAATTTTGTACCGTTGAAACACTAATTGGTTCATCATGTGGGCACCAGCTCTACACAATCCTATGTTCTAGAGAGCAATCTAGAGAAACTGCGACAAACAAATATCATATTTCTGTTTGTATAGATGACATTTTATGCACTTGCCTAACGAAAAGACTTTCCTTTTCTAGAAAACCATTTTTACTGTGATTTTTTCGGTCCATTGCAGACGAATTCCACACCAGTTTGTCCAGATATGACTGGATGAAACCGGAAATACCCAGGATTGTTCTGGATAACTCAATCCCAGATTTTGCTACAGCCTCTTTGTTTGTGTTTTTCGGATATTTTCCATGGACTTTATTGTTTGAATGTTTTTTATCAGGGAACATTAAATTTTGTACCGTAGAAACACTAATTGGTTCATCATGTGGACATCAGCTTTACACATTCGTATTTTCTAGGGAGAAAGCTAGAGAAACTGCGGCAAACAAACATGATATTTCTGTTTGCTTCGATGACATTTGATGCACTTGCCTAACGAAAAGACTGCTTTTCTCCAAAACCATATTTACTGTGATTTTCTCTGTCCATTGCATATGAATTCCACACCACTTTGTCCGGATATGACTGGATGAAACCGGAAATATCCGGTTTTGTTTTGGCTAAAAACCCAGATATTGCTACAACCTCTGTGTTTGTTTTTTCTGGATATTCAATGGACTTTATTGTTTTGAAAGTTTTTTTATCGGGGAACATTTTGTTTTGAGCTTGTATACAGTAATTGGTTCCAAACGGAGACACCAGCACTATATATTCATATTTTCTAAGGAGAAAGCTAGAGGAACTGCGGCAAACAAACATGATATTTCTGTTAGTATCGATAACATTTTATGCACTTGCCTAACGAAAAGACTTTGCTTTTCTCCAAAACCATTTTTACTCTGATTTTCTCGGTCCAATGCATACGAATTCCAAACCACTCTTTCTGGATATGACTGGATGAAACCAGAAATATCCGGTTGTGTTTTGCCTAACTCATTCCGAAATATTGTGAAAGTTTCTGTGTTGGTGTTTTCTGGATATTATCGATGGTCTTTATTGTTTTGAATGTTTTTATCAGGGAACATTTATTTTTGTACCCTTAAAAAACACTAATTGGTTCATCATGGGGACACCAGCTCTACACATTCTTATTTTCTAGGGAGAAAGCTAGAGGAACTGCGGCAAACACACATGATATTTCTGTTTGTGTAGATGACATTTTATGCACTTGCCTAACGAAAAGACTTTGCTTTTCTCCAAAACCATTTTTACTGTGATTTTCTCGGTCCATTGCATACGAATGCCACACCACATTATCCGGATATGACTGGATGAAACCAGAAATATCCAGTTTTGTTTGGGCTAACTCAATCCCAGATATTGCTACAGCATCTGTGTTTGTGTATTCCTGATATTATCCAAGGACTATATTTTTTTGCATGTTTTTTTCAGGGAACATTTGATTTTGTGCTTGGAAACATTAATTCGTTCCACATGGAGACACCAGCTCTACACATTCGTATTTTCTAGGGAGAAGGCTAGAGGAACTGTGGCAAACAAACATGATATTTCTGTTTGTCTAGATGACATTTTATGCACTTGCCTAACGAAAAGACTTTGCTTTTCTCCAATCCATTTTTACTGTGATTTTCTCGGTCCATTGCATACGAATTCCACACCAGTTTCTCCGGATATGACTGGATGAAAACGGAAATATCCAGTTTAGTTTTGGCTGACTCAATCCTAGATATTGCTACAGCCTCTGTGTTTGTGTATTCCTGATATTATCCACGGACTTTATTGGTTTGAATGCTTTTTATCAGGGAACATTTAATTTTGTGCTTGGAAACACTAATTGGTTCCACATGGAGACACCATCTCTACACATTTGTATTTACTAGGGAGAAAGCTAGAGGAATTGCGGTAAACAAACATGATATTTCTGTTTGTATAGATGACATTTTATGCAATTGCCTAAAAAAAAACTTTGCTTTTCTCCAAAACCATTTTCACTGTGATTTTCTCAGTCCCTTGCATACGAATTCCACACCACTTTGTCAGGATGTGGCTGGATGAAACCGGAAATCTCTTTTTTTTTTTTTTGGCTAACTCAATCCCAGATATTGCTACAGCCTCTCTGTTTGTGTTTTCCTGATATTATCCACGGACTTTATTGGTTTGTATGTTTTTTATCAGGGAACATTTAGTTTTGTGCTTGTAATACTAACTGGTTCCAGTATTGTGTTTTGGCTAACACAATCCGAAATATTGTGAAAGCCTCTGTGTTTGTGTTTTCCTGATATTATCGATTGACTTTATTGTTTTGAATGTTTGTATCAGGGAACATTTAATTTTGTACCATTGAAACACTAATTGGTTCATCATGTGGGCACCAGCTCTACACAATCCTATGTTCTAGAGAGCAATCTAGAGAAACTGCGACAAACAAATATCATATTTCTGTTTGTATAGATGACATTTTATGCACTTGCCTAACGAAAAGACTTTCCTTTTCTAGAAAACCATTTTTACTGTGATTTTTTCGGTCCATTGCAGACGAATTCCACACCAGTTTGTCCAGATATGACTGGATGAAACCGGAAATACCCAGGATTGTTCTGGATAACTCAATCCCAGATTTTGCTACAGCCTCTTTGTTTGTGTTTTTCGGATATTTTCCATGGACTTTATTGTTTGAATGTTTTTTATCAGGGAACATTAAATTTTGTACCGTAGAAACACTAATTGGTTCATCATGTGGACATCAGCTCTACACATTCGTATTTTCTAGGGAGAAAGCTAGAGAAACTGCGGCAAACAAACATGATATTTCTGTTTGCTTCGATGACATTTGATGCACTTGCCTAACGAAAAGACTGCTTTTCTCCAAAACCATATTTACTGTGATTTTCTCTGTCCATTGCATATGAATTCCACACCACTTTGTCCGGATATGACTGGATGAAACCGGAAATATCCGGTTTTGTTTTGGCTAAAAACCCAGATATTGCTACAACCTCTGTGTTTGTTTTTTCTGGATATTCAATGGACTTTATTGTTTTGAAAGTTTTTTTATCGGGGAACATTTTGTTTTGAGCTTGTATACAGTAATTGGTTCCAAACGGAGACACCAGCACTATATATTCATATTTTCTAAGGAGAAAGCTAGAGGAACTGCGGCAAACAAACATGATATTTCTGTTAGTATCGATAACATTTTATGCACTTGCCTAACGAAAAGACTTTGCTTTTCTCCAAAACCATTTTTACTCTGATTTTCTCGGTCCAATGCATACGAATTCCAAACCACTCTTTCTGGATATGACTGGATGAAACCAGAAATATCCGGTTGTGTTTTGCCTAACTCATTCCGAAATATTGTGAAAGTTTCTGTGTTGGTGTTTTCTGGATATTATCGATGGTCTTTATTGTTTTGAATGTTTTTATCAGGGAACATTTATTTTTGTACCCTTAAAAAACACTAATTGGTTCATCATGGGGACACCAGCTCTACACATTCTTATTTTCTAGGGAGAAAGCTAGAGGAACTGCGGCAAACACACATGATATTTCTGTTTGTGTAGATGACATTTTATGCACTTGCCTAACGAAAAGACTTTGCTTTTCTCCAAAACCATTTTTACTGTGATTTTCTCGGTCCATTGCATACGAATGCCACACCACATTATCCGGATATGACTGGATGAAACCAGAAATATCCAGTTTTGTTTGGGCTAACTCAATCCCAGATATTGCTACAGCATCTGTGTTTGTGTATTCCTGATATTATCCACGGACTGTATTTTTTTGCATGTTTTTTTTCAGGGAACATTTGATTTTGTGCTTGGAAACATTAATTCGTTCCACATGGAGACACCAGCTCTACACATTCGTATTTTCTAGGGAGAAAGCTAGAGGAACTGTGGCAAACAAACATGATATTTCTGTTTGTCTAGATGACATTTTATGCACTTGCCTAACGAAAAGACTTTGCTTTTCTCCAATCCATTTTTACTGTGATTTTCTCGGTCCATTGCATACGAATTCCACACCAGTTTCTCCGGATATGACTGGATGAAAACGGAAATATCCAGTTTAGTTTTGGCTGACTCAATCCTAGATATTGCTACAGCCTCTGTGTTTGTGTATTCCTGATATTATCCACGGACTTTATTGGTTTGAATGCTTTTTATCAGGGAACATTTAATTTTGTGCTTGGAAACACTAATTGGTTCCACATGGAGACACCATCTCTACACATTTGTATTTTCTAGGGAGAAAGCTAGAGGAATTGCGGTAAACAAACATGATATTTCTGTTTGTATAGATGACATTTTATGCAATTGCCTAAAAAAAAAAACTTTGCTTTTCTCCAAAACCATTTTCACTGTGATTTTCTCAGTCCCTTGCATACGAATTCCACACCACTTTGTCAGGATGTGGCTGGATGAAACCGGAAATCTCTTTTTTTTTTTGGCTAACTCAATCCCAGATATTGCTACAGCCTCTCTGTTTGTGTTTTCCTGATATTATCCACGGACTTTATTGGTTTGTATGTTTTTTATCAGGGAACATTTAGTTTTGTGCTTGTAATACTAACTGGTTCCAGTATTGTGTTTTGGCTAACACAATCCGAAATATTGTGAAAGCCTCTGTGTTTGTGTTTTCCTGATATTATCGATTGACTTTATTGTTTTGAATGTTTGTATCAGGGAACATTTAATTTTGTACCATTGAAACACTAATTGGTTCATCATGTGGGCACCAGCTCTACACAATCCTATGTTCTAGAGAGCAATCTAGAGGAACTGCGGCAAGCAAACATGATATTTCTGTTTGTGTAGATGACATTTTATGCACTTGCCTAACGAAAAGAATTTGCTTTTCTCCAAAACCATTTTTACTGATATTTTCTTGGTCCATTGCATACGAATTCCACAATACTTTGTCAGGATATGACTGGATGAAACCGGAAATATCCGGGTTTTTTTTGGCTAACTCAACCCCAGATATTGCTATAGCCTCTGTGTTTGGGAATTCCTGATATTATACATGCACCTTATTGCTTTGAATGTTTTTTATCAGGGAACATTTAATTTTGTGCTTGGAAACACTAATTGGTTCCACATGGAGACACCAGCTCTACATATTTGTATTTTCTAGGGAGAAAGCTAGAGGAACTGCGACAAACATGATATTTCTGTTTGTATAGATGACATTTTATCAACTTGCCTAATGAAAGGACTTTGCTTTTCTCCAAAACCAATTTTACTGTGATTTTCTCGGTATACTGCATACGAATTCGAAACCACTTTCTCTGGATATGACTGGATGAAACCAGAAATATCAGGTTGGGCTTTGGCTAACTAAACCGAAATATTGCTACAGCCTCTGTGTTGTGATTTCCGGATATTACCGATGGACTTTATTGTTTTCAATGTTTATATCAGGAAACATTTAATTTTGTGCGGTAGAATCACTTAAGTTTCCAAATGGTGACACCAGCTCTACACATTCAAATTTTCTAAGCGGAAAGCTAGAGGAACTGTGGCAAACAAACATGATATTTCTGTTTGTCTAGATGACATTTTACGCAGTTGCGTAACGAAAAGACTTTGCTTTTCTCCAAAACCATTTGTACTGTGATTTTCTCGGTCAAATGGATACGAATTCCACACCAGTTTGTCCAGATATGACTGGATGAAATCGTAAATATCCGGTTTTGTTTTGGCTAACTCAATCCGAAATACTGTGAAAGCCTCTGTGTTTTTGTTTTCTGGATATTATTGATGGACTTTATTGTTTTGAATGTTTTTATCAGGGAACATTTCATTTTGTACCGTGGAAACACTAATTGGTTCCACATGGGGACACCAGTTCTACACATTCGTATTTTCTAAGGAGAAAACTAGAGGAACTGCAGCAAACAAACATGATATTTCTGTTTGTATCGATGACATTTTATGCACTTGCCTAATGAAACGACTTTGCTTTTCTCCAAAACCATTTGTACTGTGATTTTCTCGGTCCATTGCATATGAATTCCACTCTAGTTTCTCTGGATATAACTGGATGAAACCGGAAATATCTGGTTTTGTTTTTGGTAACTCAATCACAGATATTGCTATAGCCTCTGTGTTTGTGTATTCCTGATATTATCCACAGACATTATTTTTTTGAATGTTTTTATCAGGGAACATTTAATTTTGTTCTTGGAAACACTAATTGGTTCCACATGGAGACACCAGCTCTACACATTCGTATTTTCTAGACAGAAAGCTAGAGGAACTGTGGCAAACAAACAGGATATTTCTGTTTGTATCAACGATATTTTATGCACTTGCCTAACGAAAAGACTTTGCTTTTCTCCAAAACCATTTGTACTGTGATTTTGTCGGTCCATTGCATGAAATTCCACACTGATTTGTCCGGATATGATTGGATGAAACTGAAATATCCGGTTTTGTTTTGGCTAACTCAATCCCTGATATTGCTACATTCTCTGTGTTTGTGTTTTATGGATATTATCCACGGACTTTATTGTTTTCAATGACTTTTATCGGGGAACATTTAATTTTGTGCTTGGAAACACTAATTGGTTCCACATGGAGACAACAGATCTCTATATTTATAAATTCTAGGGAGATAGCTAGAGGAACTGTGGCAAACAAACATGATATTTCTGTTTCTATCGTTGACATTTTATGCACTTGCCTAAAGAAAAGACTTTGCTTTTCTCCAAAACCATTTTTACTGTGATTTTCTCGGTCCATTGCATACGAATTCCACACCAGTTTCTCCGGATATGACTGGACAAAACCGGAAATATCCATTTTAGTTTTGGCTAACTCAATCCCAGATATTGCCACAGCCTCTGTGTTTTTGTATTCCTGATATTATGCACGGACTTTATTGTTTGAATGTTTTTTTTTTTCAGGGAACTTTTAATTTTGTGCTTGGAAACACTAATAGGTTCCACATGGATACACCAGCTCTACACATTCGTATTTTCTATGGGGAAAGCTAGTGGAACTGTGGCAAACAAACATGATATTTCTGTTTGTATAGATGACATTTGATGCACTTGCCTAACGAAAACACGTTGCGTTTCTCCAAAACCAATTTTCTGTGTTTTTCTCATTCCATTGCATACAAATTCAACACCACGTTGTCCGGATATGACTGGATGAACCACAAATATCCGGTTGTGTTTTGGCTAACTAAATCCGAAATATTGCTACAGCCTCTGTGTTTGTGTTTTCTGGATATTATCGATGGACTTTATTGTTTTGAATGTTTTTATCAGGGAACATTTATTTTTGTGCTTGGAAACACTAATTGGTTCCACATGGAGACACCAGCTCAACATATTTGTATTTTAAGGGAGAAAGCTTGAGGAACTGTGGCATTCAAACATGATATTTCTGTTTCTATAAATGACATTTTATGCACTTGCCTAACGAAAAGACTTTGCTTTTCTCTAAAACCATTTGTACTGTGATTTTCTCGGTCAAATGGATACGAATTCCACACCAGTTTGTCCGGATATGACTGGATGAAATCGTAAATATCCGGTTTTGTTTTGGCTAATCAATCCGAAATACTGTGAAAGCCTCTGTGTTTTTGTTTTCTGGATATTATTGATGGACTTTATTGTTTTGAATGTTTTTATCAGGGAACATTTCATTTTGTACCGTGGAAACACTAATTGGTTCCACATGGGGACACCAGTTCTACACATTCGTATTTTCTAAGGAGAAAACTAGAGGAACTGCGGCAAACAAACATGATATTTCTGTTTGTATCGATGACATTTTATGCACTTGCCTAACGAAACGACTTTGCTTTTCTCCAAAACCATTTGTACTGTGATTTTCTCGGTCCATTGCATATGAATTCCACTCTAGTTTCTCTGGATATAACTGGATGAAACCGGAAATATCTGGTTTTGTTTTGGGTAACTCAATCGCAGATATTGCTATAGGCTCTGTGTTTGTGTATTCCTGATATTATCCACAGACATTATTTTTTTGAATGTTTTTATCAGGGAACATTTAATTTTGTTCTTGGAAACACTAATTGGTTCCACATGGAGACACCAGCTCTACACATTCGTATTTTCTAGAGAGAAAGCTAGAGGAACTGCGGCAAACAAACAGGATATTTCTGTTTGTATCAACGATATTTTATGCACCTGCCTAACGAAAAGACTTTGCTTTTCTACAAAACCAATTTTACTGTGATTTTCTCGGTACACAGCATATGAATTCCAAACCACTTTCTCTGGATATGACTGGATGAAACCAGAAATATCAGGTTGGGCTTTGGCTAACTAAACCGTAATATTGCTACAGCCTCTGTGTTGTGTTTTCCGGATATTACCGATGGACTTTATTGTTTTCAATGTTTATATCAGGAAACATTTAATTTTGTGCGGTAGAATCACTTAATGGTCCCACATGGTGACACCAGCTCTACACATTCAAATTTTCTAAGCGGAAAGCTAGAGGAACTGTGGCAAACAAACATGATATTTCTGTTTGTATAGATGACATTTTATGCACTTGCCTAACGAAAAGACTTTGCTTTTCTCCAAAACCATTTGTACTGTGATTTTCTCGGTCCATTGCATACGAATTCCACACCAGTTTGTCCAGATATGAATGGATGAAATCTTAAATATCCGGTTTTGTTTTGGCTAATCAATCCGAAATACTGTGAAAGCCTCTGTGTTTTTGTTTTCTGTATATTATTGATGGACTTTATTGTTTTGAATGTTTTTATCAGGTAAAATTAAATTTTGTACCGTAGAAACACTAATTGGTTCATAATGGGAACACCAGCTCTACACAGTCGTTTTTTCTAAGGAGAAAGCTAGAGGAACTGTGGCAAACAAACATGATATTTCTGTTTGTCTAGATGACATTTTATGCACTTGCCTAACGAAAAGACTTTTCTTTTCTCCAAAATCATTTTTTAACTGTGATTTTCTCGGTCAATTGCATGCGAATTCCACACCAGTTTGTCCGGATATGACTGCATGAAACCAGAAATATCCGATTTTGTTTTGGGTAACTCAATCGCAGATATTGCTACATCCTCTTTGTTTGTTTTTTCTGGATATTATCAATGGACTTTATTGATTTGAATGTTTTTTTATCGGGGAACTTTTTATTTTGAACTTGGATACAGTAATTGGTTCCACATGGAGACACCAGGTCTACATATTCGTATTTTCTAGGGAGAAAACTAGAGGAACTGCGGCAAACAAACATGATATTTCTGTTTGTCTAGATGACATTTTATGCATTTGCCTATCGAAAAGACTTTCCTTTTCTCCAAATCCATTTTTACTGTGATTTTCTCGGTCCATTGCATACGAATTCACACCAGTTTGTCCAGGTATGACTGGATGAAACCGGAAATACCCTGGTTTGTTCTGGCTAACTCAATCCCAGATTTTGCTACAGCCTCTGTGTTTGTGTTTTTCGGATATGTTCCATGGACTTCATAGTTTTGAATGTTTTTATCAGGGAACATTTAATTTTGTACCGTAGAAACACTAATTGGTTCATCATGGGAACACCAGCTCTACACTTTCGTATTTTCTAGGGAGATAGCTAGAGGAACTGCGGCAAACAAACATGATATTTCTGTTTGTATAGATGATATTTTATGCACTTTCCTAACGAAAAACTTTGTTCTTCTCCAAAACCATTTTTACTGTGATTTTCTCGGTCCATTGCATACGAATTCCACACTAGTTTGTCCGGATATTACTGGATGAAACCAGAAATATCCGGGTTTGTTTTGGCTAATTCAATCGCAGATATTGCTACAGCCTCTGTGTTTCTGTTTTCTGGATATTATCAATGGACTTTATTGTTTTGAATTTTTTTTATCAGGGAACTTTTTCTTTTGAGCTTGGATACAGTAATTGGTTCCACATGGAGACACCAGCTCTACACATTCGTATTTTCTAGAGAGAAAGCTAGAGGAACTGCGGCACACAAACATGATATTTCTGTTTGTCTAGATGATATTTTATGCACTTACCTAATGAAAAGACTTTGCTTTTCTCAAAAACCACTTTTACTGTGATTTTCTCGGTCCACTGCAAACGAATTCCACAGCAGTTTGTCTAGATATGACTGGATGAAGCTAACTCAATCCCAGAGATTGCTACAGCCTCTGTGTTTGTTTATTCTTGATATTATCCACGGACTTTTTTGTTTTGAATATTTTTTATCGGGGAACAATTAATTTTGTGCTTGGTAACACTAATTGGTTCCACATGGAGACACCAGCTCTACATATTCATATTTTCTAGGGAGAAAGCTAGAGGAACTGTGGCAAACATGATATTTCTGTTTGTCTAGATGACATTTTATGCACTTGCCTAAGGAAAAGACTTTGCTTTTCTCCAAAACCATTTTTAATGTGATTTTCTCGGTCCATTGCATACGAATTCCACACCAGTTTCTCCGGATATTACTGGAAGAAACCAGAATTATCCGGTTTTGTTTTGGCTAACTCAGTCCGAAATATTTTGAAAGTTTCTGTGTTTGTGTTTTCTGGATATTATTGATGGAATTTATTGTTTTCAATATTTTTATCAGGGAACATTTATTTTTGTACCGTAGAAACACTAATTGGTTCATCATGGGGACAGCAGCTCTACACATTCGTATTTTCTAGGGAGAAAGGTAGAGGAACTGCGGCAAACAAACATGACATTTATGTTTGTGTAGATGACATTTTATGCACTTCCCTAACGAAAAGACTTTGCTTTTCTCGAAAACCATTTTTACTGTGATTTTCTCGGTCCATTGCATACGAATTCCACACCAGTTTGTCCGGATATGACTGGATGAAACCAGAAATACCCTAGTTTTTTTTGGCTAACTCAATCCCAGATATTGCTATAGCCTCTCTGTTCATCTATTCCTGATATTAACACAAGACTTTATTTTTTGAATGTTTTTTATCAGAGAACATTTAATTTTGGGATTGGAAACACTAATTGGTTCCACATGGAGACACCAGCTCTATATATTCATATTTTCTAGGGAGAAAGCTAGAGGAACTGCGGCAAACAAACATGATATTTCTGTTTGTATAGATGACATTTTATGCAATTGCCTAAGGAAAAGACTTTGCTTTTCTCCAAAACCATTTTTACTGCGATTTTCTCTGTCCAATTCATACGAATTCCACATTATTTTGTCCAGATATGATTGGATGAAACAGGAAATATCCGCTTGTATATTGGCTAACTTAAGCCAAAATATTTTGAAAGCCTCTGTATTTGTGTTTTCTGGATATTATAGACAGACTTTATTGTTTTGAATATTTTTATCAGGAACATTTATTTTTGTGCCTCTGTGTTTGTGTTTTCCTAATATTATCGATGGACTTTATAGTTTTGAATCATTATTATCAGGTAACATTTAATTTTGTGCTTGGAAACACTAATTGGTTCCACATGGAGACACCAGCTCTACACATTCGTATTTTCTAGGGAGAAAGCTCGAGGAACTGCGGCAAACAAACATGATATTTCTGTTTGTATCGATGACATTTTATGCAATTGCCTAAGGAAAAGACTTTGCTTTTCTCCAAAACCATTTTTACTGCGATTTTCTCTGTCCAATTCATACGAATTCCACATTATTTTGTCCAGATATGATTGGATGAAACAGGAAATATCCGCTTGTATATTGGCTAACTTAAGCCAAAATATTTTGAAAGCCTCTGTATTTGTGTTTTCTGGATATTATAGACAGACTTTATTGTTTTGAATATTTTTATCAGGAACATTTATTTTTGTGCCTCTGTGTTTGTGTTTTCCTAATATTATCGATGGACTTTATTGCTTTGAATCATTTTTATCAGGTAACATTTAATTTTGTGCTTGGAAACACTAATTGGTTCCACATGGAGACACCAGCTCTACACATTCGTATTTTCTAGGGAGAAAGCTAGAGGAACTGCGGCAAACAAACATGATATTTCTGTTTGTATCGATGACATTTTATGCACTTGCCTAAAAAAAAAACTTTGCTTTGCTCCAAAACCATTTTTAACTGTGATTTTCTCGTTCCATTGCATACGGATTCCACGCCACTTTGTCAGCATATGACTGGATGAAACCAGAAATATCCGGTTGTGTTTTGGCGAAATCAATCCCAGATATTGCTACAGCCTCTGTGTTTGTCTTTTTCGGATATTTCCATGGACTTCATAGTTTTGAATGTTTTTTATCAGGGAACATTTAATATTGGGCTTGGAAAAACTAATTTGTTCATCATGGGGACACCAGATCTACATATTCATGTTTTCTAGGGAGAAAATTAGAGGAACTGCAGCAAATAAGCATGATATTTCTGTTTGTATAGATGACATCTTATGCACTTCCCTAACAAAAAGACTTTGCTTTTCTCCAAAACCATTTTTACTCTGATTTTCTCTGTCCATTGCATACGAATTCCACACCACTTTGTCCGGATATGACTGGATGAAACCAGAATTAACCGGTTTTGTTTTGGCTAACTCAATCCTAAATATTGTGAAAGCCTCTGTGTTTGTGTTTTCTGGATATTATCGATGGACTTTATTGTTTTGAATGTTTTTATCAAGGAATATTTCATTTTGTAGCGTTGAAACAGTAATGGGATCATCATGGGGACACAAGCTCTACACATTCGTATTTTCTAGGGAGAAAACTAGAGGAACTGCGGCAACAAACAAACATGATATTTTTGTTTGTATAAAAGACATTTTATGCACTTGCCCAACGAAAAGACTTTGCTTTTATGTAAAACCATTTATACTGTGATTTTCTCGGTCCATTGCATACGAATTCCACACCACTTTTCCGGATATTACTGGATGAAACCAGAAATATCCGGTTGTGTTTTGGCTAACTCAATCCGAAATATAGTGAAAGCATCTGTGTTTGTTTTTTCTGGATATTATCGATGGACTTATTGTTTCGAATATTTTTATCAGGTAAAATTCAATTTTGTACCGTAGAAACACTAATTGGTTCATAATGGGAACACCAGCTCTACACAGTCATTTTTTCTAAGGAGAAAGCTAGAGGAACTGTGGCAAACAAACATGATATTTCTGTTTGTCTAGATGACATTTTATGCACTTGCCTAACGAAAAGACTGCTTTTCTCCAAAACCATATTTATTGTGATTTTATCGGTCCATTGCATATGAATTCCTCACTACTTTGTCAGGTTATGACTGGATGAAACCGGAAATATCCGGTTTTGTTTTGGCTAATTCAATCCCATATATTGCTACAGCCTCTGTGTTTATTTATTCCTGATATTATCCACACACTTTATTGTTCTGAATATTTTTTATCAGGGAACATTTAATTTGGTGCTTGGAATCACTAAATGGTTCCACATGGAGTCACCAGCTCTACATATTCGTATTTTCTAGGGAGAAATCTAGAGGAACTGTGCAAAACAAACATGAAATTTTGTTTGTATAGATGACACTTTATCTACTTGTCTAATGAAAAGACTTTGCTTTTCTCCAAAACCATTTTTACTGTGATTTTCTTGCTCCACTACATACGAATGCCAAACCACTTTGTCCGGATGTGACTGGATGAAACCGGAAATATCCGGTTGTTTTTGGCTAAATGAATTCGAAATATTGTGAAAGCCTCTGTGTTTGTGTTTTCTGGATATTATCAATGGACTTATTGTTTTGAATGTTTTTATCAGGGAACATTTAATTTTGTACCGTTGAAATATTAATTGGTTCATAATGGGAACACCAGCTCTACATATTCGTATTTTCTAGGGAGAAAGCTAAAGGAATTGCGGCAAACAAACCTGATATTTCTATTTGTATAGGTGATATTTTATGCACTTGCCTAACGTAAAGTGTTTGATTTTCTCCAAAACTATTATACAGTGATTATCTCAGTCCATTGCATACAAATTCCACAGCACTTTGTCCAGATATGACTGGATGAAACCGGAAATATCCGGTTTTGTTTTGGCTAACTCAATCCCATATATTGCGACAGCCTCTGTGTTTGTGTTTTCTGGATATTATCAACGGATTTCATGGTTTTGAATGTTTTTTATCGGGAACATTATATTTTGAGCTTGGATACAGTAATTGGTTCCACATGGAGACACCAGCTCTATATATTTGTATTTTTAAAGGGAGAAAGCTAGAGGAAATGGGACAAACATGATATTTCTGTTTGTATAGATGACATTTTATGCACTTGCCTAATGAAAAGACTTTGCTTTTCTCCAAAACCATTTTTACTGTGATTTTCTCGTTCCATTGCATATGAATTCCACACCAGTTTCTCCGGTTATGACTGGATGAAACCAGAAATAACCGGTTTTGTTTTGGCTAACTCAATCCCAGATATTGCTACAGCCTCTGTGTTTGTGTATTCCTGATATTAACCACGGAATTCAATGTTTTGAATGTTTTTTTTCAGGGAACATTTAATTTTGTGCTTGGAAACCCTAATTGGTTCCTAATGGACACACCAGCTCTACACATTCATATTTCCTAGGGAGAAAGGTAGAAGAACTGCGGGAAACAAAATCACATTTCTGTTTGTATAGATGATATTTTAGGCACTTGCCTAATGAAAAGACTTTGCTTTTCTCCAAAATCATTTTTTCTGTGATTTTTTCGGTCCGTTGCATACGAATTCCACACCACTTTGTCCAGATACGACTAGAAGTAACCAGAAATAGACGGTTGTATCTTGGATAATTCAATCTGAAATATTGTGAAAATTTCTGTGTTTGTTTTTTCTGGATATTATCGATGGACTTTATTGTTTTCAATGATTTTATAAGGGAACATTTAATTTTGTACCGTAGAAACACTAATTGGTTCATAATGGGGACACCAGCTCTACACATTCTTATTTTCTAGGGAGAAAGCTAGAGGAACTGCGGCAAACAAACATGATGTTTCTGTTTGTGTAGATGACATTTTATGCACTTGCCTAACGAAAAGAATTTACTTTTCTCCAAAACCATTTTTACTGTGATTTTCTCGGTCCATTGCCCACAAATTCCACACCACTATGTCCAGATATGACTGGATTCAACCGGAATTAACCGGTTTTGTTTTGGCTAACTCAATCCCAGATATTACTACAGCCTCTGTGTTTGTGTTTTCCTGATATTATCGATGGTCTTTATTGTTTTGAATCATTTTATCAGGGAACATTTAATTTTGTGCTTGGAAACACTAATTGGTTCCACATGGAGACACCAGCACTACACATTCGTATTTTCTAGGGAGAAAGCTAGAGGAATTGTGGCAAACAAGCATGATATTTCTGTTTGTATAGATGACATTTTATACACTTGCCTAATGAAAAGACTTTTCTTTTCTCCAAAATCATTTTTAACTGTGATTTTCTGGGTCAATTGCATGCGAATTCCACACAAGTTTGTCCGGATATGACTGCATGAAACCAGAAATATCCAATTTTGTTTTGGGTAACTCAATCGCAGATATTGCTACATCCTCTTTGTTTGTTTTTTCTGGATATTATCTATGGACTTTATTGATTTGAATTTTTTTTATCGGGGAAGTTTTTATTTTGAACTTGGATACAGTAATTGGTTCCACATGGAGACACCAGCTCTACATATTCGTATTTTCTAGGGAGAAAACTAGAGGAACTGCGGCAAACAAACATGATATTTCTGTTTGTATAGATGACATTTTATGCATTTGCCTATCGAAAAGACTTTCCTTTTCTCCAAAACCATTTTTACTGTGATTTTCTCGGTCCATTGCATACGAATTCACACCAGTTTGTCCAGGTATGACTGGATGAAACCGGAAATACCCTGGTTTGTTCTGGCTAACTCAATCCCAGATTTTGCTACAGCCTCTGTGTTTGTGTTTTTCGGATATGTTCCATGGACTTCATAGTTTTGAATGTTTTTATCAGGGAACATTTAATTTTGTACCGTAGAAACACTAATTGGTTCATCATGGGAACACCAGCTCTACACTTTCGTATTTTCTAGGGAGATAGCTAGAGGAACTGTGGCAAACAAACATGATATTTCTGTTTGTATCGATGACATTTTATGCACTTGCCTAAAAAAAAAACTTTGCTTTGCTCCAAAACCATTTTTAACTGTGATTTTCTCGTTCCATTGCATACGGATTCCACGCCACTTTGTCAGCATATGACTGGATGAAACCAGAAATATCCGGTTGTGTTTTGGCGAAATCAATCCCAGATATTGCTACAGCCTCTGTGTTTGTCTTTTTCGGATATTTCCATGGACTTCATAGTTTTGAATGTTTTTTATCAGGGAACATTTAATATTGGGCTTGGAAAAACTAATTTGTTCATCATGGGGACACCAGATCTACATATTCATGTTTTCTAGGGAGAAAATTAGAGGAACTGCAGCAAATAAGCATGATATTTCTGTTTGTATAGATGACATCTTATGCACTTCCCTAACAAAAAGACTTTGCTTTTCTCCAAAACCATTTTTACTCTGATTTTCTCTGTCCATTGCATACGAATTCCACACCACTTTGTCCGGATATGACTGGATGAAACCAGAATTAACCGGTTTTGTTTTGGCTAACTCAATCCTAAATATTGTGAAAGCCTCTGTGTTTGTGTTTTCTGGATATTATCGATGGACTTTATTGTTTTGAATGTTTTTATCAAGGAATATTTCATTTTGTAGCGTTGAAACAGTAATGGGATCATCATGGGGACACAAGCTCTACACATTCGTATTTTCTAGGGAGAAAACTAGAGGAACTGCGGCAACAAACAAACATGATATTTTTGTTTGTATAAAAGACATTTTATGCACTTGCCCAACGAAAAGACTTTGCTTTTATGTAAAACCATTTATACTGTGATTTTCTCGGTCCATTGCATACGAATTCCACACCACTTTTCCGGATATTACTGGATGAAACCAGAAATATCCGGTTGTGTTTTGGCTAACTCAATCCGAAATATAGTGAAAGCATCTGTGTTTGTTTTTTCTGGATATTATCGATGGACTTATTGTTTCGAATATTTTTATCAGGTAAAATTCAATTTTGTACCGTAGAAACACTAATTGGTTCATAATGGGAACACCAGCTCTACACAGTCATTTTTTCTAAGGAGAAAGCTAGAGGAACTGTGGCAAACAAACATGATATTTCTGTTTGTCTAGATGACATTTTATGCACTTGCCTAACGAAAAGACTGCTTTTCTCCAAAACCATATTTATTGTGATTTTATCGGTCCATTGCATATGAATTCCTCACTACTTTGTCAGGTTATGACTGGATGAAACCGGAAATATCCGGTTTTGTTTTGGCTAATTCAATCCCATATATTGCTACAGCCTCTGTGTTTATTTATTCCTGATATTATCCACACACTTTATTGTTCTGAATATTTTTTATCAGGGAACATTTAATTTGGTGCTTGGAATCACTAAATGGTTCCACATGGAGTCACCAGCTCTACATATTCGTATTTTCTAGGGAGAAATCTAGAGGAACTGTGCAAAACAAACATGAAATTTTGTTTGTATAGATGACACTTTATCTACTTGTCTAATGAAAAGACTTTGCTTTTCTCCAAAACCATTTTTACTGTGATTTTCTTGCTCCACTACATACGAATGCCAAACCACTTTGTCCGGATGTGACTGGATGAAACCGGAAATATCCGGTTGTTTTTGGCTAAATGAATTCGAAATATTGTGAAAGCCTCTGTGTTTGTGTTTTCTGGATATTATCAATGGACTTATTGTTTTGAATGTTTTTATCAGGGAACATTTAATTTTGTACCGTTGAAATATTAATTGGTTCATAATGGGAACACCAGCTCTACATATTCGTATTTTCTAGGGAGAAAGCTAAAGGAATTGCGGCAAACAAACCTGATATTTCTATTTGTATAGGTGATATTTTATGCACTTGCCTAACGTAAAGTGTTTGATTTTCTCCAAAACTATTATACAGTGATTATCTCAGTCCATTGCATACAAATTCCACAGCACTTTGTCCAGATATGACTGGATGAAACCGGAAATATCCGGTTTTGTTTTGGCTAACTCAATCCCATATATTGCGACAGCCTCTGTGTTTGTGTTTTCTGGATATTATCAACGGATTTCATGGTTTTGAATGTTTTTTATCGGGAACATTATATTTTGAGCTTGGATACAGTAATTGGTTCCACATGGAGACACCAGCTCTATATATTTGTATTTTTAAAGGGAGAAAGCTAGAGGAAATGGGACAAACATGATATTTCTGTTTGTATAGATGACATTTTATGCACTTGCCTAATGAAAAGACTTTGCTTTTCTCCAAAACCATTTTTACTGTGATTTTCTCGTTCCATTGCATATGAATTCCACACCAGTTTCTCCGGTTATGACTGGATGAAACCAGAAATAACCGGTTTTGTTTTGGCTAACTCAATCCCAGATATTGCTACAGCCTCTGTGTTTGTGTATTCCTGATATTAACCACGGAATTCAATGTTTTGAATGTTTTTTTTCAGGGAACATTTAATTTTGTGCTTGGAAACCCTAATTGGTTCCTAATGGACACACCAGCTCTACACATTCATATTTCCTAGGGAGAAAGGTAGAAGAACTGCGGGAAACAAAATCACATTTCTGTTTGTATAGATGATATTTTAGGCACTTGCCTAATGAAAAGACTTTGCTTTTCTCCAAAATCATTTTTTCTGTGATTTTTTCGGTCCGTTGCATACGAATTCCACACCACTTTGTCCAGATACGACTAGAAGTAACCAGAAATAGACGGTTGTATCTTGGATAATTCAATCTGAAATATTGTGAAAATTTCTGTGTTTGTTTTTTCTGGATATTATCGATGGACTTTATTGTTTTCAATGATTTTATAAGGGAACATTTAATTTTGTACCGTAGAAACACTAATTGGTTCATAATGGGGACACCAGCTCTACACATTCTTATTTTCTAGGGAGAAAGCTAGAGGAACTGCGGCAAACAAACATGATGTTTCTGTTTGTGTAGATGACATTTTATGCACTTGCCTAACGAAAAGAATTTACTTTTCTCCAAAACCATTTTTACTGTGATTTTCTCGGTCCATTGCCCACAAATTCCACACCACTATGTCCAGATATGACTGGATGCAACCGGAATTAACCGGTTTTGTTTTGGCTAACTCAATCCCAGATATTACTACAGCCTCTGTGTTTGTGTTTTCCTGATATTATCGATGGTCTTTATTGTTTTGAATCATTTTATCAGGGAACATTTAATTTTGTGCTTGGAAACACTAATTGGTTCCACATGGAGACACCAGCACTACACATTCGTATTTTCTAGGGAGAAAGCTAGAGGAATTGTGGCAAACAAGCATGATATTTCTGTTTGTATAGATGACATTTTATACACTTGCCTAATGAAAAGACTTTTCTTTTCTCCAAAATCATTTTTAACTGTGATTTTCTGGGTCAATTGCATGCGAATTCCACACAAGTTTGTCCGGATATGACTGCATGAAACCAGAAATATCCAATTTTGTTTTGGGTAACTCAATCGCAGATATTGCTACATCCTCTTTGTTTGTTTTTTCTGGATATTATCTATGGACTTTATTGATTTGAATTTTTTTTATCGGGGAAGTTTTTATTTTGAACTTGGATACAGTAATTGGTTCCACATGGAGACACCAGCTCTACATATTCGTATTTTCTAGGGAGAAAACTAGAGGAACTGCGGCAAACAAACATGATATTTCTGTTTGTATAGATGACATTTTATGCATTTGCCTATCGAAAAGACTTTCCTTTTCTCCAAAACCATTTTTACTGTGATTTTCTCGGTCCATTGCATACGAATTCACACCAGTTTGTCCAGGTATGACTGGATGAAACCGGAAATACCCTGGTTTGTTCTGGCTAACTCAATCCCAGATTTTGCTACAGCCTCTTTGTTTGTGTTTTTCGGATATTTTCCATGGACTTTATTGTTTGAATGTTTTTTATCAGGGAACATTTAATTTTGTACCGTAGAAACACTAATTGGTTCATCATGGGAACACCAGCTCTACACTTTCGTATTTTCTAGGGAGATAGCTAGAGGAACTGTGGCAAACAAACATGATATTTCTGTTTGTATAGATGATATTTTATGCACTTTCCTAACGAAAAACTTTGTTCTTCTCCAAAACCATTTTTGCTGTGATTTTCTCGGTCAATTGCATGCGAATTCCACACTAGTTTGTCCGGATATTACTGGATGAAACCAGAAATATCCGGGTTTGTTTTGGCTAATTCAATCGCAGATATTGCTACAGCCTCTGTGTTTCTGTTTTCTGGATATTATCAATGGACTTTATTGTTTTGAATTTTTTTTATCAGGGAACTTTTTCTTTTGAGCTTGGATACAGTAACTGGTTCCACATGGAGACACCAGCTCTACACATTCGTATTTTCTAGGGAGAAAGCTAGAGGAACTGTGGCAAACAAACCTGATATTTCTGCTTGTATAGATTACATTTTATGCACTTGCCTAAAGAAAAGACTTTGCTTTTCCCGAAAACCATTTTTACTGTGATTTTCTCTGTGTATTGCATACGAATTCCACAGCAGTTTGTCCGGATATGATTGAATGAAACCAGAAATATCTGTTTGTGTTTTAGGTAACTCAATCCGAAATATTGGGAAAGCCTCTGTGTTTGTGTTTTCTGGATATTATCAATGGACTTTATTGTTTTGAATGTTTTTATCAGTGATCATTTAATTTTTTACCATAGAAGCGCTAGTTGGTTTCTCAAGGGAACACCAGCTCTACATCTTTGTATTTTCTAGGGAGAATGCTAGAGGAACTTTTGCAAACAAACATGATATTTCTGTTTGTGTGTTTGTGTAGATGACATTTTATGCAGTTGCCTAATGAAAAGTCTTTGCTTTTCTCCAAAACCATTTGTACTGTGATTTTTTCAGTCCATTGCATACGAATTCCAAACCAGTTTGTCCGTATATGACTGGGTGAAACCAGAAATATCAGGTTTTGTTTTGGCTAACTCAATCCCAGATATTGCTACAGCCTCTGTGTTTGTGTATTCCTGATATTTTACATGGACCTTACTGCTTTGAATGTTTTTTATAAGGGAACATTTAATTTTGTGCTTGGAAACACTAATTGGTTCCACATGGAGACACCAGCTCCACACATACGTATTTTCTAGGGTGAAAGCTAGAGGAACTGCGACAAACAAACATGATATTTCTGTTTGTATAGATGACATTTTATGCACTTACCTAATTAAAAGTCTTTTCTTTTCCCCAACACCATTTTTACTGTAATTTTCTTGGTCCATTGCATATGAATTCCACACAAGTTTTTCCGGATATGACTGGATGAAACCAGAAATATACGGTTGTGTTTTGGCTAACTCAATCCCAAATATTGTGAAAGCCTCTGTGTTTGTGTTTTCCTGATATTATACACGGACTTTATTGTTTTGAAGGTTTTTTATCAGGGAATATTTCATTTTTTAACTTTTATTTAATGAATGTAAATTTCCAGTGTACAGCTTATGGATTACAATGGCTGGCCCCTCCCATAACTTCTCTCCTACCCACTTCCCTCCCCTCTCCCGCTCCCTCTCCCCTTCCATTCACATCAAGATTCATTTTCAATTCTATTTATATACAGAAGATCAATTTAGTATAAAGATTTGAACAGTTTCCACCCACATAGAAACACAAAGTGAAACATTCCGTTTGAGTACTAGTTATAGCATTAAATCAAAATGTACAGTACATTAAGGACAGAGATCCCACATGAGGAGCAAGTGCACAGTGACTCCTGTTGTTAACCCAACATATTGACACTCTAGGTTATGGCGCCAGTAACCACCCTAGGCTGTCGTCATGAGTTGCCAAGGCTATGGAAGCCTTCCAAGTTTGCCGACTCTGATCATATTTAGACAAGGTCATAAAAGACAGAGTGAGGATAATAACCAATGATCCTAAGAGTGGCATTTACCAGGTTTGAACAATTCTACAGCATTAAGTGGGGAAGAGGACCATCAGTACACACAGGTTGGGAGTAGAGCCATTGGTGGTCGAGTAGAGGTTATGATTACAAAGGAATGAGGCCCAAGTGTGCTAGTCAGGGTCTAGAACAAAGGACAGAGTCTTTATTAGAGGAGCTAAGAAAGGTGCTGTCTAAGCTACAATTAAGTTTTCTGATTGAGAGGCAAATAGAACCTGACAGAAGGGGCTTGATTATAATCTGGTGGGCTTTAGGCCTTGTAAGTTAAGAGGCCCAGACCTATCTATCTCTTCACATGGGGTATATCCTAAGGGAGGTGTGAACCTCTTAGGGGAAGGCACTCTGTTGACTTTCATTACTTGGCTGGCCTGGGAGAGAGTGGGCCAGGTAAAGGCAGGTGGCATCTCTAACAAGAAATTTACAGTTCTGCCTGCAATGTTGCTGACCCTACTTGGCCGTCCCCTCAGCTACAGTGGTCACTTTGGAAGTTGGGCAGAGTGAAGGGCTTTTCAGCTTAGAGCCAATAAGATCTGTGGCTCTGACCTGGGAATGCTTCGACTCCAGGGCAGGTGCATTTCCAGTGATCCAACTCTTGGCAGAGCTGCCAGGGCTCTTCACAAGCTGACTTCTGCTGAAGCCCAGGCTTACCACATTGAAAGCCACTGCAGTGGACTGGCCTGTTGGGTCTCCTTGAGGGCAGATCACTGTACAGATCAGCCATTAATAGGCCTGCCACCCATTGCTTCTGATGCCTAGCTTTCTTTTCCTCCTGGTTTGTGTTCAAGCAGACCAGAGGATGCAAGTCAAGGGAGTGCCCATGTCCCATCTCTAATCTTCGGTGGCCTGAACTACAAGTCTATAGTCACAGGCATGTTCTGTAGTAGTTTTTCTAAGTTAGACAATGCCCATGAGGAAAATTACATTCTCACTTTAAAACTTTCTTTCCCTTTGGTCTGAAAGGGAGGTTTTTTCTACTTACTGTATAACTGGCTGATGGCGAAGTGAATCTAGCTATGAGATTATTATTTAAGTTCTTATTTTGGCTATGCTGTTACAGAAAAATGTTAGCCATCTCTTTTATAAGGTCTAAAGATTAAATTGCACGTCCTACAGATTGCTTCCTAATAGAATTAGTTTCCTACCTTGAAGAGAATAGAGAAATGAAAGAACAAGTTGGGCTTAGAATAGAGAATTGAGGGAGCAAGTCCTAGACCACTTGCTAACAATAGCAATATTACATGAATACTTAGCAAACCGTTTCAACCATTAGATAAAAACTTAAGAAAACATTTGCCAGAAGGTCCAATGACTTCTATAAATTTTAAGAATCATGTATTTGAAAACACCTCTTAAATATCTAACATGGGGTAGTTTGTTTAACCAGTAAACTTAAGCACAAACATATAAAATGTTTTTAGTTTCTTTCTACCCACAAGTTTAAAACATATGATATACAGATTCAGGTCACACAAATTAAAATGTATCTTTGATTGATTTTAGCAGCTTAAATTTATGGACAATCTTATCCATAAGCCATTTAAAATAAAACTCTCAATCAAATTTCCCCATGTAGACATACAATATGTACACACACATAACATAGCATAATAGACCAATATAGCAATTTTAATACTAGCTTTTAAAATCTTTAACTCTTTTTGTAGATTGCCAATTGATTTGAATTGCTTTTTGTTTTTAGTAACCTCAGTTAACCATAGTTTCTCTCAGTTGGTACTGTTAATACAGTATTGGTTTCATGTGTTTACAGAGCCATCCCAGAGTACTGAATGCAATAGAAGTGGCTGGAAAAAGTCCATAGGAACCTATAGGAGGACAGCTAAACACAGAACCAACAATGCTTTAGTATTATGACCAGCAAATCATATATAACTGTGGATGACAAAAGACTTTAAGTCGCCATGTTTAAAATTATAAACTCATCAGCCAACAAGAGGCACTTACTTACTTCACAGTCTTTTTGAAAACACCTGTAGGATTTTACAAGTATTTAACCCTTTAGGCCTCTGGGGCTTTCTCATTAAGATAACTATCATGTCTAGTAACACAAGATCATTAGACTTTTAATTCTCCAACATTTGTATTAATAGCATTTTCCATTATAGAAACTTAAAGTTTGGTACCACATCACATCTTCACACTACTTCTAACATAATCCAAATAGCCTGATTAGTTGGTGTCTCTATAAGATGAGAGACTTAGGTCCTTCGATTTTTTCAGTTGGGCCCAAACTGGAAAAACCAAAGTCCAGGATTTACTGGAAATTTTAGAGTCCAGCTTGTTTGAAAGTTTGATTTTTTTGAATGCCTGTCAAGAATGCCAAGAAGGCTCAAAATCCAAAATATCTGGTTGAAATAAGATTCCTTAAAATCATGACATAACATAGACCAAATTTGATCATTGTTACAAGGTGATTATTCAAATCTTTGAAAATAAGCACATATTTAAATAACCCATAGCTCTTAATAACAGTTCAGCTGTTTTTGAACAGTTAGAAGTTAACAGACATCAAGAGAACATAATAGATTACTTTAGCACATTGCTTTAACAGAGCCTCAGAGTTTCATTTTATGTCAAAGAGAAAGTGAGCTTCCTGTGATCTTTTGCTGTGAGGTTTCCTTCCTTTACCTTCTTTCATATTGATGACCATGTTTCTGTGTTTCTGTGTGTAACACATCTTTAAGCATCTTTTGCAGGGCAGGATGAGTGGCAACAAATTCTTTCAGTTTCTGTTTGCTATGAAAAGTCTTAATTTCACCTTCATTCACAAATGAGAGCTTTGCAGGATATAATATTCTGGGCTGGCAGTTTTTCTCTCTTAGTGCCTGGGCTATGTCTCGCCATTCCCTTCTAGCTTGTAGGGTTTCTGATGAGAAGTCTGCTGTGAGTCTAATTGGAGATCCTCTAAGAGTAATCTGACGTTTCTCTCTTGCACCTTTTAGAATCTTTTCTTTATGTTTCACTGTGGTGAGTTGGATTACAACGTGTCGTGGTGATGATCACTTTTGGTCATGTTTATTAGGGGTTCTATAAGCTTCCTGTACTAAGATGCCTCTGTCCTTTTCCAAACCTGGGAAATTTTCTGCTAGCATCTCACTGAAAATGCCTTCTAATCCTTTCTCCCTCTCCATGCCTTCAGGACCTCCTAGAACCCGAATGTTAGGTTTTTTAATAGTATCCTGTAGATTCCCGACAATATTTTTTGAGATTTCTAATTTCTTCTTCTTTTCTTTGATTTGCCTTCCTTGTTCTTGTTAGCTTGTGTTTTGCGTTTGTTGTTTGGCATGTTGGAGATATTTGCTTTCTTCACTGTGTTGTTTTTTCTTGTTACACTATGGCTCTATATTAAGTGGACTGTCTGCTTTCGGTGGAGCCTTAGAGGCTTGAGATGAGTGTGGCCTGAGAGCTGTGTTTGATTCCTCAGGGTTGAGGGTGTGTCAAAGATGGCACTCCCAGGTTAGGCGTGGTAAATCTCTTTTTTTTGATTCAAAAGGGAAGTAATTCTGCACAGCTGAACGTAATTGGAGGTAGTTAGCAGGCAAATGATATACCCCCAGGAGCCAGAGATCAGAAGCTCTTTCCCAAGGACCACACAGGGAATCTCTGCTGCCCTCGGTGTGGGCTCCAATTCTCCTGCAGTCTCCCACTGGGTTGCCAAGTTAGATGCTAATCTCCTGTTATTTCACCCCTCCCCCAAGAGTCAGGTTTTTCTGCTAGGCTCAGGGCCGCTACAGACATGAGGTCGCCCTGCTTATGACGTATGTCCAAAATGGTGCCTGATTTTTGTCTTGCTAGCCTTTGAGAGGTGAGGGGAGAGAGAGAAACTCGTGTTCGTATTGGTCACTTTTTTTTTTCCCCTCTCTCTCTTCTAGTTAGTCTGGTGAAATTTTGCCCATGGAGTTTCAAGACTCATTCCCTCTAGTCTCCAATTTCCGCTTGCCCGATGGTTTCTCAGGCTATTAAGGTTCGGCTCACCTCGCGTTCCTGTGCTGGTGTGTTGAGTCTGCCGCTGGTGTCCCGAACTTGGACTCCCACGCTCTCCACGCAGGTCCACTGTGAATCACTAGTTCCAGAAGAGTTTCCTCTGCTGTCTCTTCGCCTACTCTTCAATGAACCTGCAGTATTTCCACTTTTATGAACCTGTGTCTTGCCGAACTACCAATGTGCTCCTTTCCTATTCCGCCATCATGCCACTCTCCAGGGAACATTTAATTTTGTGCTTGGAAACACTAATTGGTTCCACATGGAGACACTAGCTTTAAACAATCGTATTTTCTAGTGAGAAAGCTAGAGGAACTGCCGAAAACAAACATGATATTTCTGTTTGTATAGATGACATTTTATGCACTTCCCTAAGGAAAAGACTTTGCTTTTCTCCAAAAGCATTTTTACTTTGATTTTCTCGGTCCATTGCGTACGAATTCCACAGCAGTTTGTCCGGATATGACTGGATGAAACCGGAAATATCCGGTTGTGTTTTGGCTAACTCAATCCCAGATATTGCTACAGCCTCTTTGTTTGTTTTTTTTTGGGGGGGATATTATCAATGGACTTTATTGTTTTGAACGTTTTTTTTTTTTTATCGGGGAACATTTTATTTTGAGCTTGGATACAGGAATTGGATCTGCATGGAGACAACAGCTCTACATATTCGTATTTTCTAGGGAGAAAGCTTGAGGAACTGCGGCAAACAAACATGATATTTCTGTTTGTCTAGATGACATTTTATACACTTGCATAACGAAAAGACTTTGCTTTTCTCCAAAACCATTTTTACTGTGATTTTCTCGGTCCATTGCATACGAATTCCACAGCAGTTTGTCCGGATATGACTGGATGAAACCAGAAATATTGGTTATGTTTTGGCGAATTGACTCCCAGATATTGATACAGACTCTGTGTTTGTGTTTTCTAGATATTTTCAATTGACTTTATTGTTTTGAAAATTTTTAAATCGGGGCACATTTTATTTTGAGCTTGGGGTCAGTAATTGGTTCCACATGCAGTCACCAGCTCTACACACTCGTATTTTCTAGGGAGAGAGCTAGAGGAACTGCGGCAAACAAACATGATATTTCTGTTAGCATCGATGACTTTTTATGCACTTGCCTAACGAAAAGACTTTGCTTTTCTCCAAAACCATTTTACTGTGATTTTCTTGGTCCATTGCATATGAATTGCACACCCATTTCTCCGGATATGACTGTATGAAACCGGAAATATCCGTTTTTTTTTGGCTAACTCAATCCCAGATATTGCTACAGCCTCTGCGTTTGTGTATTCCTGATATTATCCGCGGATTTTATTATTTTGAATGTTTTTTATCAAGGAACATTTGATTTTGTGCTTTGAAAAACTAATTGGTTCCACATGGAGACACCAGCTCTACACATTCCTATTTTCTAGGGAGAAAGGTAGAGGAACTGCGACAAACAAACATGATATTTCTGTTTGTATAGATGACATTTTATGCACTTGACTAATAAAAGTCTTTGCTTTTCCCAAAAACCATTTTTACTATGATTTTCTCTGTCCATTGCATACGAATTCCAAACCAATTTTTCGGGATATGACTGGAAAAAACCAGAACTATCAGGTTGTGTTTTGGCTAGCTCTATCGGAAATATTGTGAAAGCCTCTGTGTTTCTGTTTATGGATATTATCGATGGACTTTATTGTTTTGAATGTTTTTATCAGGGAACATTAAATTTTGTACCGATGAAACACTAATTGGTTGATCATGGGAAAAGCATCTCTACACATTTGTATTTTCTAGGGAGAAAGCTAGAGGAACTGCGGCAAACAAACATGATATTTCTGTTTGTATAGATGACATTTTATGCACTTCCCTAATGAAAGTCTTTGCTTTTCTCCAAAATCATTTTTACTGTGATTTTCTCGGTCCATTGCATATGAATTCCACACCAGTTTGTCCAGATATGACTTGATGAAACCAGAAATATCTGGTTGTGTTTTGGCTATATCAATCCGAATATTGTGATAGATTCTGTGTTTGTTTTTTTTCTGCTATTATCCACGGACTTTATTGGTTTGAATGTTTTTTATCAGGGAACATTTAATTTTGTGATTGGAAACACTAATTGGTTCATCATGAACACCAGCTCTACACATTCGAATTATCTAGGGAGAAAGGTAGAAGAACTGCGGCTAACAAACTTGATATTTCTATTTGTATAGATGACATTTTATGCACTTCCTTAATGAAAAGACATTCCTTTTCTCCAAAACCATTTTTACTGTGATTTTTTCGGTCCATTGCAGACGAATTCCACACTAGTTTGTCCGGATATGACTGGATGAAAGCAGAAATATCTGGTTGTGTTTTGGGTAACTCAACGGAAATATTTTGAAAGTTTCTGTGTTTGTGTTTTCTGGTTATTATCGATAGTCTTTATGGTTTTGAATAGTTTTATAAGGGAACATTTAATTTTGTGCTGGGAAATACTAATTGGTTCCACATGCAGACACCAGCTCTACACATTCGTATTTTCTAGGGAGAATGGTAGAGGAACTGCGGCATACACACATGATATTTCTGTTTGTATAGATGACATTTTATGCACTTCCCTAATGAAAAGAATTTCCTTTTCTCCAAAACCATTTTTACTTTGATTTTCTCGGTCCATTGCATCGAATTCCACACCACATTGTCCGGATATGACTGGATGAAACCAGAAATACCCGTTTGTGTATTGGCTATCTCAATATGAAATATTGTGAAAGTTTCTGTGTTTGTGTTTTCTGGATATTATCGATGGACATGAATGTTTTGAATGTTTTTATCAGGGAAAATCTAATTTAGTACCATCGAAACACTAATTGGTTCATCATGGGAACACCAGCTCTACACATTCATATTTTCTAGGGAGAAAGCTAGAGGAACTGTGGCAAACAAACATGATATTTCTGTTTGTATAGATGACATTTGATATACTTGCCTAACGAAAAGACTTTGCTTTTCTCCAAAACCAATTGTACTGTGATTTTTTCGGTCCATTGCATACGAATTCCAAACCACTTTGTCCGCAAATGACTGGATGAAACCAGAAATATCCGGTTGTGATTAGGCTAAATCAATCTGAAATATTGTGAAAGCATCTGTGTTTGTGTTTTCTGGGTATTATTGATGGACTTTATTGTTTTGAATTTTTTTTTCATGGAACATTTATTTTTGTGCTTGGAAACACTAATTGTTTCCACATGGAGACACCAGCTCTACACATTCGTATTTTCTAGGGAGAAAGCTGGAGGAACTGGGGCAAACAAACATGATATTTCTGTGTGTATAGATGACATTTTATGCACTTGCCTAACAAAAAGGCTTTGCGTTTCTCCAAAACCATTTTTACTGTGATTATCTCTGTCCATTGCATACGAATTCCACACCTCTTTGTCCGGATATGACTGGATGAAACCGGAAATATCCAGTTTTGTTTTTGCTAATTCAATCCCAGATATTGCTACAGCTTCTGTGTTTATTTATTCCTGATTTTATCTACAAACGTTATTGTTCTGAATATTTTTCATAAGGGAACATTTAATTTTGTGCTTGGAAACCCTAATTGGTTCCACATGGAGACACCAGCTCTACATATTTGTATTTTCTAGGGAGAAAGGTAGGGGGACTGCGACAAACAAACATGATATTTCTGTTTGTATAGATGATATTTTATCTACTTGCCTAATAAAAAAGACTTTGCTTTTCTCCAAAATCATTTTTACTGTGATTTTCTTTGTCCACTGCATATGAATTCCCAACCACTTTGTCCGGATGTGACTGGATGAAACCGGACCTATCCGGTTGTGTTTTGGCTAAATGAATCCGAAATATTGAGAAAGCCTCTGTGTTTCTGTTTTCTGGATATTATCAATGGACTTATTTTTTGAATGTTTTTATCAAGGAACATTTAATTTTGTACCGTTGAAATATTAATTGGTTCATAATGGAAACACCAGCTATACACATTCGTATTTTGTAGGGAGAAAGCTAGAGGAACTGCGGCAAACAAACATGATATTTCTGTTTGTATAGATGACATTTTATGCACTTGCATAAAGTAAAGAGTTTGATTTTCTCCAAAACCATTTCACTGTGATTTTCTCGGTCCATTGCATATGAATTCCACACCACTTTGTCCGGATATGACTGGATGAAACCAGAACTATCCAGTTGTGTTTTGTCTAACTCAATCCGAAATAATGTGAAAGCCTCTGTGTTTGTGTTTTCCGGATATTATCGATGGTCTTTATGGTTTTGAATATTTTTATCAGGGAACATTTAATTTTGTACCGTTGAAACACTAATTGTTTCCACCTGAGGACACCAGCTCTACAAATTCATATTTTCTAAGCAGAAAGCTAGAGGAACTGCGGCTCACAAACATCATATTTCTGTCAGTATTGATGACAATTTATGCACTTGCCTAACGAAAAGACTTTGCTTTTCTCCAAAACCATTTTTACTGTGATGTTCTTGGTCCATTGCATACAAACTCCACACCACTTTGTCCGGATATGACTGGATGAAACAGGAAATATCTGGTGGTGTTTTGGCTAACTCAATCCCAGCTGTTGCTACAGACTCTGTGTTCATGTATTACTGATATTCTCCACAGACTTTATTTTATGAATGTTTTTTACCAGGGAACATTTAATTTTGTGCTTGGAAACACTAATTGGTTTCACATGGAGACACCAGCTGTACATATTTGAATTTTCTAGGGAGAAAGCCAGAGGAACTGCGGCAAACAAACATGTTATCTCTGTTTATATAGATGACATTTTATGCACTTGCCTAATGAAAAGACTTGCTGTTCTCCAAAACCATTTTTACTGTGATTTTCTCGGTCCATTGCATACGAATTCCACACCAGTTTGTCCGGGTATGTCTGGATGTAACCGGAAATATCCGGTTTTTTTTTTTTTTTTTTTGCTATCACAATCCCAGATATTGGTACAGCCTATGCGTTTGTGTTTTCTGGATATTATCGATGGACTTTATTGTTTTGAATGTTTTTTATCAGGGAACATTTAATTTTGTGCTTGGAAACACTAGTTGGTTCCACATGGAGACACCAGCTCTACATCTTTGTATTTTCTAGGGAGAAAGCTAGAGGAACTGCGACAAACAAACATGATATTTCTGTTTGTATAGATGACATTTTATCAACTTGCCTAATGAAAGGACCTTGCTTTTCTCCAAAACCAATTTTACTGTGATTTTCTCGGTACACTGCATACGAATTCCAAACCACTTTCTCTGGATATGACTGGATGAAACCAGAAATATCAGGTTGGGCTTTGGCTAACTAAACCGAAATATTGCTACAGCCTCTGTGTTGTGTTTTCTGGATATTACCGATGGACTTTATTGTTTTCAATGTTTATATCAGGAAACATTTAATTTTGTGCGGTAGAATCACTTAATGGTTCCACATGGTGACACCAGCTCTACACATTCAAATTTTCTAAGTGGAAAGCTAAAGGAATTGTGGCAAACAAACATGATATTTCTGTTTGTCTAGATGACATTTTATGCAGTTGCCTAACGAAAAGACTTTGCTTTTCTCCAAAACAATTTTACTGTGATTTTCTTGGTCAAATGGATACGAATTCCACACCAGTTTGTCCGGACATGACTGGATGAAATCGTAAATATCCGGTTTTGTTTTGGCTAATCAATCCGAAATACTGTGAAAGCCTCTGTGTTTTTGTTTTCTGGATATTATTGATGGACTTTATTGTTTTGAATGTTTTTATCATGGAACATTTCATTTTGTACCGTGGAAACACTAATTGGTTCCACATGGGGACACCAGTTCTACACATTCGTATTTTCTAAGGAGAAAACTAGAGGAACTGCAGCAAACAAACATGATATTTCTGTTTGTATCGATGACATTTTATGCACTTGCCTGATGAAACGACTTTGCTTTTCTCCAAAACCATTTGTACTGTGATTTTCTCGGTCCATTGCATATGAATTCCACTCAAGTTTCTCTGGATATAACTGGATGAAACCGGAAATATCTGGTTTTGTTTAGGGTAACTCAATCGCAGATATAGCTATAGCCTCTGTGTTTGTGTATTCCTGATATTATCCACAGTCATTATTTTTTTGAATGTTTTTATCAGGGAACATTTAATTTTGTTCTTGGAAACACTAATGGTTCCACATGGAGACACCAGCTCTACACATTGGTATTTTCTAGAGAGAAAGCTAGAGAAACTGCGGCAAACAAACAAGGTATTTCTGTTTGTATCAACGATATTTTATGCACTTGCCTAACGAAAAGACTTTGCTTTTCTCCAAAACCATTTGTACTCTGATTTTGTCGGTTATTTGCATAAAATTCCACACCGATTTGTCCGGATATGACTGGATGAAACCGAAATATCCGGTTTTGTTTTGGCTAACTCAATCCCTGATATTGCTACATTCTCTGTGTTTGTGTTTTATGTATATTATCCATGGACTTTATTGTTTTCAATGACTTTTATCGGGGAACATTTAATTTTGTGCTTGGAAACACTAATTGGTTCCACATGGAGACAACAGATCTATATATTTGTATTTTCTAGGGAGATAGCTAGAGGAACTGCGGCAAACAAACATGATATTTCTGTTTCTATCGTTGACATTTTATGCACTTGCCTAAATAAAAGACTTTGCTTTTCTCCAAAACCATTTTTACTGTGATTTTCTCGGTCCATTGCATACGAATTCCACACCACTTTTTCCAGATATTACTGGATGAAACCAGAACTATCCGGTTGTGGTTTGGCTAACTCAATCCGAAATATTCTGAAAGTCTTTTCTTTTGTGTTTTCTGGATATTATCTATGGTCTTTATTGTTTTGAATGTTTTTATCAGGGAACATTTATTTTTGTACCCTTAAAAAACACTAATTGGTTCTTCATGGGGACACCAGCTCTACACATTCTTATTTTCTAGGGAGAAAGCTAGAGGAACTGCGGCAAACACACATGATATTTCAGTTAGTATCGATAACATTTTATGCACTTGCCTAACGAAAAGACTTTGCTTTTCTCCAAAACCATTTGTACTGTGATTTTCTCGGTCCATTGCATACGAATGCCACACCACATTATCCGGATATGACTGGATGAAACCAGAAATATCCAGTTTTGTTTGGGCTAACTCAATCCCAGATATTGCTACAGCATCTGTGTTTGTGTATTCCTGATATTATCCAAGGACTATATTTTTTTGCATGTTTTTTTCAGGGAACATTTGATTTTGTGCTTGGAAACATTAATTCGTTCCACATGGAGACACCAGCTCTACACATTCGTATTTTCTAGGGAGAAAGCTAGAGGAACTGTGGCAAACAAACATGATATTTCTGTTTGTCTAGATGACATTTTATGCACTTGCCTAACGAAAAGACTTTGCTTTTCTCCAATCCATTTTTACTGTGATTTTCTCGGTCCATTGCATACGAATTCCACACCAGTTTCTCCGGATATGACTGGATGAAAACGGAAATATCCAGTTTAGTTTTGGCTGACTCAATCCTAGATATTGCTACAGCCTCTGTGTTTGTGTATTCCTGATATTATCCACGGACTTTATTGGTTTGAATGCTTTTTATCATGGAATATTTAATTTTGTGCTTGGAAACACTAATTGGTTCCACATGGAGACACCATCTCTACACATTTGTATTTTCTAGGGAGAAAGCTAGAGGAATTGCGGTAAACAAACATGATATTTCTGTTTGTCTAGATGACATTTTATGCAATTGCCTAAAAAAAAACTTTGCTTTTCTCCAAAACCATTTTCACTGTGATTTTCTCAGTCCCTTGCATACGAATTCCACACCACTTTGTCAGGATGTGGCTGGATGAAACCGGAAATCTCTTTTTTTTTTTGCCTAACTCAATCCCAGATATTGCTACAGCCTCTCTGTTTGTGTTTTGCTGATATTATCCACGGACTTTATTGGTTTGTATGTTTTTTATCAGGGAACATTTAGTTTTGTGCTTGTAATACTAACTGGTTCCAGTATTGTGTTTTGGCTAACACAATCCGAAATATTGTGAAAGCCTCTGTGTTTGTGTTTTCCTGATATTATCGATTGACTTTATTGTTTTGAATGTTTGTATCAGGGAACATTTAATTTTGTACCATTGAAACACTAATTGGTTCATCATGTGGGCACCAGCTCTACACAATCCTATGTTCTAGAGAGCAATCTAGAGAAACTGCGACAAACAAATATCATATTTCTGTTTGTATAGATGACATTTTATGCACTTGCCTAACGAAAAGACTTTCCTTTTCTAGAAAACCATTTTTACTGTGATTTTTTCGGTCCATTGCAGACGAATTCCACACCAGTTTGTCCAGATATGACTGGATGAAACCGGAAATACCCAGGATTGTTCTGGATAACTCAATCCCAGATTTTGCTACAGCCTTTTTGTTTGTGTTTTTTGGATATTTTCCATGGACTTTATTGTTTGAATGTTTTTTATCAGGGAACATTAAATTTAGTACCGTAGAAACACTAATTGATTCATCATGTGGACATCAGCTCTACACATTCGTATTTTCTAGGGAGAAAGCTAGAGAAACTGCGGCAAACAAACATGATATTTCTGTTTGCTTCGATGACATTTTATGCACTTGCCTAACGAAAAGACTGCTTTTCTCCAAAACCATATTTACTGTGATTTTCTCTGTCCATTGCATATGAATTCCACACCAGTTTGTCCGGATATGACTGGATGAAACCGGAAATATCCGGTTTTGTTTTGGCTAAAAACCCAGATATTGCTACAACCTCTGTGTTTGTTTTTTCTGGATATTCAATGGACTTTATTGTTTTGAAAGTTTTTTTATCGGGGAACATTTTGTTTTGAGCTTGTATACAGTAATTGGTTCCAAACGGAGACACCAGCACTATATATTCGTATTTTCTAAGGAGAAAGCTAGAGGAACTGCGGCAAACACACATGATATTTCTGTTAGTATCGATAACATTTTATGCACTTGCCTAACGAAAAGACTTTGCTTTTCTCCAAAACCATTTTCACTGTGATTTTCTCAGTCCCTTGCATACGAATTCCACACCACTTTGTCAGGATGTGGCTGGATGAAACCGGAAATCTCATTTTTTTTTTTTTTGCTAACTCAATCCCAGATATTGCTACAGCCTCTCTGTTTGTGTTTTCCTGATATTATCCACGGACTTTATTGGTTTGTATGTTTTTTATCAGGGAACATTTAATTTTGTGCTTGTAATACTAACTGGTTCCAGTATTGTGTTTTGGCTAACACAATCCGAAATATTGTGAAAGCCTCTGTGTTTGTGTTTTCCTGATATTATCGATTGACTTTATTGTTTTGAATGTTTGTATCAGGGAACATTTAATTTTGTACCATTGAAACACTAATTGGTTCATCATGTGGGCACCAGCTCTACACAATCCTATGTTCTAGAGAGCAATCTAGAGAAACTGCGACAAACAAATATCATATTTCTGTTTGTATAGATGACATTTTATGCACTTGCCTAACGAAAAGACTGCTTTTCTCCAAAACCATATTTACTGTGATTTTCTCTGTCCATTGCATATGAATTCCACACCAGTTTGTCCGGATATGACTGGATGAAACCGGAAATATCCGGTTTTGTTTTGGCTAAAAACCCAGATATTGCTACAACCTCTGTGTTTGTTTTTTCTGGATATTCAATGGACTTTATTGTTTTGAAAGTTTTTTTATCGGGGAACATTTTGTTTTGAGCTTGTATACAGTAATTGGTTCCAAACGGAGACACCAGCACTATATATTCGTATTTTCTAAGGAGAAGCTAGAGGAACTGCGGCAAACACACATGATATTTCTGTTAGTATCGATAACATTTTATGCACTTGCCTAACGAAAAGACTTTGCTTTTCTCCAAAACCATTTTTACTCTGATTTTCTCGGTCCAATGCATACGAATTCCAAACCACTCTTTCTGGATATGACTGGATGAAACCAGAAATATCCGGTTGTGTTTTGCCTAACTCATTCCGAAATATTGTGAAAGTTTCTGTGTTTGTGTTTTCTGGATATTATCGATGGTCTTTATTGTTTTGAATGTTTTTATCAGGGAACATTTATTTTTGTACCCTTAAAAAACACTAATTGGTTCATCATGGGGACACCAGCTCTACACATTCTTATTTTCTAGGGAGAAAGCTAGAGGAACTGCGGCAAACACACATGATATTTCTGTTTGTGTAGATGACATTTTATGCACTTGCCTAACGAAAAGATTTGCTTTTCTCCAAAACCATTTTTACTGTGATTTTCTCGGTCCATTGCATACGAATGCCACACCACATTATCCGGATATGACTGGATGAAACCAGAAATATCCAGTTTTGTTTGGGCTAACTCAATCCCAGATATTGCTACAGCATCTGTGTTTGTGTATTCCTGATATTATCCAAGGACTATATTTTTTTGCATGTTTTCTTCAGGGAACATTTGATTTTGTGCTTGGAAACATTAATTCGTTCCACATGGAGACACCAGCTCTACACATTCGTATTTTCTTGGGAGAAAGCTAGAGGAACTGTGGCAAACAAACATGATATTTCTGTTTGTCTAGATGACATTTTATGCACTTGCCTAACGAAAAGACTTTGCTTTTCTCCAATCCATTTTTACTGTGATTTTCTCGGTCCATTGCATACGAATTCCACACCAGTTTCTCCGGATATGACTGGATGAAAACGGAAATATCCAGTTTAGTTTTGGCTGCCTCAATCCTAGATATTGCTACAGCCTCTGTGTTTGTGTATTCCTGATATTATCCACGGACTTTATTGGTTTGAATGCTTTTTATCAGGGAACATTTAATTTTGTGCTTGGAAACACTAATTGGTTCCACATGGAGACACCATCTCTACACATTTGTATTTTCTAGGGAGAAAGCTAGAGGAATTGCGGTAAACAAACATGATATTTCTGTTTGTATAGATGACATTTTATGCAATTGCCTAAAAAAAACTTTGCTTTTCTCCAAAACCATTTTCACTGTGATTTTCTCAGTCCCTTGCATACGAATTCCACACCACTTTGTCAGGATGTGGCTGCATGAAACCGGAAATCTCATTTTTTTTTTTGGCTAACTCAATCCCAGATTGAGTTTGTGTTTTCCTGATATTATCCACGGACTTTATTGGTTTGTATGTTTTTTATCAGGGAACATTTAATTTTGTGCTTGTAATACTAATTGGTTCCAGTATTGTGTTTTGGCTAACACAATCCGAAATATTGTGAAAGCCTCTGTGTTTGTGTTTTCCTGATATTATCGATTGACTTTATTGATTTGAATGTTTGTATCAGGGAACATTTAATTTTGTACCGTTGAAACACTAATTGGTTCATCATGTGGGCACCAGCTCTACACAATCCTATGTTCTAGAGAGCAATCTAGAGAAACTGCGACAAACAAATATCATATTTCTGTTTGTATAGATGACATTTTATGCACTTGCCTAACGAAAAGACTTTCCTTTTCTAGAAAACCATTTTTACTGCGATTTTTTCAGTCCATTGCAGACGAATTCCACACCAGTTTGTCCAGATATGACTGGATGAAACCGGAAATACCCAGGATTGTTCTGGATAACTCAATCCCAGATTTTGCTACAGCCTCTTTGTTTGTGTTTTTCGGATATTTTCCATGGACTTTATTGTTTGAATGTTTTTTATCAGGGAACATTAAATTTTGTACCGTAGAAACACTAATTGGTTCATCATGTGGACATCAGCTCTACACATTCGTATTTTCTAGGGAGAAAGCTAGAGAAACTGCGGCAAACAAACATGATATTTCTGTTTGCTTCGATGACATTTTATGCACTTGCCTAACGAAAAGACTGCTTTTCTCCAAAACCATATTTACTGTGATTTTCTCTGTCCCTTGCATATGAATTCCACACCACTTTGTCCGGATATGACTGGATGAAACCGGAAATATCCGGTTTTGTTTTGGCTAAAAACCCAGATATTGCTACAACCTCTGTGTTTGTTTTTTCTGGATATTCAATGGACTTTATTGTTTTGAAAGTTTTTTTATCGGGGAACATTTTGTTTTGAGCTTGTATACAGTAATTGGTTCCAAACGGAGACACCAGCACTATATATTCATATTTTCTAAGGAGAAAGCTAGAGGAACTGTGGCAAACAAACATGATATTTCTGTTAGTATCGATAACATTTTATGCACTTGCCTAACGAAAAGACTTTGCTTTTCTCCAAAACCATTTTTACTCTGATTTTCTCGGTCCAATGCATACGAATTCCAAACCACTCTTTCTGGATATGACTGGATGAAACCAGAAATATCCGGTTGTGTTTTGCCTAACTCATTCCGAAATATTGTGAAAGTTTCTGTGTTTGTGTTTTCTGGATATTATCGATGGTCTTTATTGTTTTGAATGTTTTTATCAGGGAACATTTATTTTTGTACCCTTAAAAAACACTAATTGGTTCATCATGGGGACACCAGCTCTACACATTCTTATTTTCTAGGGAGAAAGCTAGAGGAACTGCGGCAAACACACATGATATTTCTGTTTGTCTAGATGACATTTTATGCACTTGCCTAACGAAAAGACTTTGCTTTTCTCCAAAACCATTTTTACTGTGATTTTCTCGGTCCATTGCATACGAATGCCACACCACATTATCCGGATATGACTGGATGAAACCAGAAATATCCAGTTTTGTTTGGGCTAACTCAATCCCAGATATTGCTACAGCATCTGTGTTTGTGTATTCCTGATATTATCCAAGGACTATATTTTTTTGCATGTTTTTTTCAGGGAACATTTGATTTTGTGCTTGGAAACACTAATTCGTTCCACATGGAGACACCAGCTCTACACATTCGTATTTTCTAGGGAGAAAGCTAGAGGAACTGCGGCAAACAAACATGATATTTCTGTTTGTCTAGATGACATTTTATGCACTTGCCTAACGAAAAGACTTTGCTTTTCTCCAATCCATTTTTACTGTGATTTTCTCGGTCCATTGCATACGAATTCCACACCAGTTTCTCCGGATATGACTGGATGAAAACGGAAATATCCAGTTTAGTTTTGGCTGACTCAATCCTAGATATTGCTACAGCCTCTGTGTTTGTGTATTCCTGATATTATCCACGGACTTTATTGGTTTGAATGCTTTTTATCAGGGAACATTTAATTTTGTGCTTGGAAACACTAATTGGTTCCACATGGAGACACCATCTCTACATATTTGTATTTACTAGGGAGAAAGCTAGAGGAATTGCGGTAAACAAACATGATATTTCTGTTTGTATAGATGACATTTTATGCAATTTCCTAAAAAAAAAAACTTTGCTTTTCTCCAAAATCATTTTCACTGTGATTTTCTCAGTCCCTTGCATACGAATTCCACACCACTTTGTCAGGATGTGGCTGGATGAAACCGGAAATCTCATTTTTTTTTTGGCTACCTCAATCCCAGATATTGCTACAGCCTCTCTGTTTGTGTTTTCCTGATATTATCCACGGACTTTATTGGTTTGTATGTTTTTTATCAGGGAACATTTAATTTTGTGCTTGTAATACTAACTGGTTCCAGTATTGTGTTTTGGCTAACACAATCCGAAATATTGTGAAAGCCTCTGTGTTTGCGTTTTCCTGATATTATCGATTGACTTTATTGTTTTGAATGTTTGTATCAGGGAACATTTAATTTTGTACCGTTGAAACACTAATTGGTTCATCATGTGGGCACCAGCTCTACACAATCCTATGTTCTAGAGAGCAATCTAGAGAAACTGCGACAAACAAATATCATATTTCTGTTTGTATAGATGACATTTTATGCACTTGCCTAACGAAAAGACTTTCCTTTTCTAGAAAACCATTTTTACTGTGATTTTTTCGGTCCATTGCAGACGAATTCCACACCAGTTTGTCCAGATATGACTGGATGAAACCGGAAATACCCAGGATTGTTCTGGATAACTCAATCCCAGATTTTGCTACAGCCTCTTTGTTTGTGTTTTTCAGATATTTTCCATGGACTTTATTGTTTGAATGTTTTTTATCAGGGAACATTAAATTTTGTACCGTAGAAACACTAATTGGTTCATCATGTGGACATCAGCTCTACACATTCGTATTTTCTAGGGAGAAAGCTAGAGAAACTGCGGCAAACAAACATGATATTTCTGTTTGCTTCGATGACATTTTATGCACTTGCCTAACGAAAAGACTGCTTTTCTCCAAAACCATATTTACTGTGATGTTCTCTGTCCATTGCATATGAATTCCACACCACTTTGTCCGGATATGACTGGATGAAACCGGAAATATCCGGTTTTGTTTTGGCTAAAAACCCAGATATTGCTACAACCTCTGTGTTTGTTTTTTCTGGATATTCAATGGACTTTATTGTTTTGAAAGTTTTTTTATCGGGGAACATTTTGTTTTGAGCTTGTATACAGTAATTGGTTCCAAATGGAGACACCAGCAGTATATATTCGTATTTTCTAGGGAGAAAGCTAGAGAAACTGTGGCAAACAAACATGATATTTCTGTTAGTATCGATAACATTTTATGCACTTGCCTAACGAAAAGACTTTGCTTTTCTCCAAAACCATTTTTACTCTGATTTTCTCGGTCCAATGCATACGAATTCCAAACCACTCTTTCTGGATATGACTGGATGAAACCAGAAATATCCGGTTGTGTTTTTCCTAACTCATTCCGAAATATTGTGAAAGTTTCTGTGTTTGTGTTTTCTGGATATTATCGATGGTCTTTATTGTTTTGAATGTTTTTATCAGGGAACATTTATTTTTGTACCCTTAAAAAACACTAATTGGTTCATCATGGGGACACCAGCTCTACACATTCTTATTTTCTAGGGAGAAAGCTAGAGGAACTGCGGCAAACACACATGATATTTCTGTTTGTCTAGATGACATTTTATGCAATTGCCTAACGAAAAGACTTTGCTTTTCTCCAATCCATTTTTACTGTGATTTTCTCGGTCCATTGCATACGAATTCCACACCAGTTTCTCCGGATATGACTGGATGAAAACGGAAATATCCAGTTTAGTTTTGGCTGACTCAATCCTAGATATTGCTACAGCCTCTGTGTTTGTGTATTCCTGATATTATCCACGGACTTTATTGGTTTGAATGCTTTTTATCAGGGAACATTTAATTTTGTGCTTGGAAACACTAATTGGTTCCACATGGAGACACCATCTCTACACATTTGTATTTTCTAGGGAGAAAGCTAGAGGAATTGCGGTAAACAAACATGATATTTCTGTTTTATAGATGACATTTTATGCAATTGCCTAAAAAAAAACTTTGCTTTTCTCCAAAATCATTTTCACTGTGATTTTCTCAGTCCCTTGCATACGAATTCCACACTACTTTGTCAGGATGTGGCTGGATGAAACCGGAAATCTCATTTTTTTTTTGGCTAACTCAATCCCAGATATTGCTACAGCCTCTCTGTTTGTGTTTTCCTGATATTATCCACGGACTTTATTGGTTTGTATGTTTTTTATCAGGGAACATTTAATTTTGTGCTTGTAATACTAACTGGTTCCAGTATTGTGTTTTGGCTAACACAATCCGAAATATTGTGAAAGCCTCTGTGTTTGTGTTTTCCTGATATTATCGATTGACTTTATTGTTTTGAATGTTTGTATCAGGGAACATTTAATTTTGTACCGTTGAAACACTAATTGGTTCATCATGTGGGCACCAGCTCTACACAATCCTATGTTCTAGAGAGCAATCTAGAGAAACTGCCACAAACAAATATCATATTTCTGTTTGTATAGGTGACATTTTATGCACTTGCCTAACGAAAAGACTTTCCTTTTCTAGAAAACCATTTTTACTGTGATTTTTTCGGTCCATTGCAGACGAATTCCACACCAGTTTGTCCAGATATGACTGGATGAAACCGGAAATACCCAGGATTGTTCTGGATAACTCAATCCCAGATTTTGCTACAGCCTCTTTGTTTGTGTTTTTCGGATATTTTCCATGGACTTTATTGTTTGAATGTTTTTTATCAGGGAACATTAAATTTTGTACCGTAGAAACACTAATTGGTTCATCATGTGGACATCAGCTCTACACATTCGTATTTTCTAGGGAGAAAGCTAGAGAAACTGCGGCAAACAAACATGATATTTCTGTTTGCTTCGATGACATTTGATGCACTTGCCTAACGAAAAGACTTTGCTTTTCTCCAAAACCATATTTACTGTGATGTTCTCTGTCCCTTGCATATGAATTCCACACCACTTTGTCCGGATATGACTGGATGAAACCGGAAATATCCGGTTTTGTTTTGGCTAAAAACCCAGATATTGCTACAACCTCTGTGTTTGTTTTTTCTGGATATTCAATGGACTTTATTGTTTTGAAAGTTTTTTTATCGGGGAACATTTTGTTTTGAGCTTGTATACAGTAATTGGTTCCAAATGGAGACACCAGCACTATATATTCGTATTTTCTAGGGAGAAAGCTAGAGGAACTGCGGCAAACACACATGATATTTCTGTTTGTCTAGATGACATTTTATGCACTTGCCTAACGAAAAGACTTTGCTTTTCTCCAAAACCATTTTTACTGTGATTTTCTCGGTCCATTGCATACGAATGCCACACCACATTATCCGGATATGACTGGATGAAACCAGAAATATCCAGTTTTGTTTGGGCTAACTCAATCCCAGATATTGCTACAGCATCTGTGTTTGTGTATTCCTGATATTATCCAAGGACTATATTTTTTTGCATGTTTTTTTCAGGGAACATTTGATTTTGTGCTTGGAAACATTAATTCGTTCCACATGGAGACACCAGCTCTACACATTCGTATTTTCTAGGGAGAAAGCTAGAGGAACTGCGGCAAACAAACATGATATTTCTGTTTGTCTAGATGACATTTTATGCACTTGCCTAACGAAAAGACTTTGCTTTTCTCCAATCCATTTTTACTGTGATTTTCTCGGTCCATTGCATACGAATTCCACACCCGTTTCTCCGGATATGACTGGATGAAAATGGAAATATCCAGTTTAGTTTTGGCTGACTCAATCCTAGATATTGCTACAGCCTCTGTGTTTGTGTATTCCTGATATTATCCACGGACTTTATTGGTTTGAATGCTTTTTATCAGGGAACATTTAATTTTGTGCTTGGAAACACTAATTGGTTCCACATGGAGACACCATCTCTACACATTTGTATTTTCTAGGGAGAAAGCTAGAGGAACTGCGGTAAACAAACATGATATTTCTGTTTGTATAGATGACATTTTATGCAATTGCCTAAAAAAAACTTTGCTTTTCTCCAAAATCATTTTCACTGTGATTTTCTCAGTCCCTTGCATACGAATTCCACACCACTTTGTCAGGATGTGGCTGGATGAAACCGGAAATCTCATTTTTTTTTTGGCTAACTCAATCCCAGATATTGCTACAGCCTCTCTGTTTGTGTTTTCCTGATATTATCCACGGACTTTATTGGTTTGTATGTTTTTTATCAGGGAACATTTAATTTTGTGCTTGTAATACTAACTGGTTCCAGTATTGTGTTTTGGCTAACACAATCCGAAATATTGTGAAAGCCTCTGTGTTTGTGTTTTCCTGATATTATCGATTGACTTTATTGTTTTGAATGTTTGTATCAGGGAACATTTAATTTTGTACCGTTGAAACACTAATTGGTTCATCATGTGGGCACCAGCTCTACACAATCCTATGTTCTAGAGAGCAATCTAGAGAAACTTCGACAAACAAATATCATATTTCTGTTTGTATAGATGACATTTTATGCACTTGCCTAACGAAAAGACTTTCCTTTTCTAGAAAACCATTTTTACTGTGATTTTTTCGGTCCATTGCAGACGAATTCCACACCAGTTTGTCCAGATATGACTGGATGAAACCGGAAATACCCAGGATTGTTCTGGATAACTCAATCCCAGATTTTGCTACAGCCTCTTTGTTTGTGTTTTTCGGATATTTTCCATGGACTTTATTGTTTGAATGTTTTTTATCAGGGAACATTAAATTTTGTACCGTAGAAACACTAATTGGTTCATCATGTGGACATCAGCTCTACACATTCGTATTTTCTAGGGAGAAAGCTAGAGAAACTGCGGCAAACAAACATGATATTTCTGTTTGCTTCGATGACATTTGATGCACTTGCCTAACGAAAAGACTGCTTTTCTCCAAAACCATATTTACTGTGATTTTCTCTGTCCATTGCATATGAATTCCACACCACTTTGTCCGGATATGACTGGATGAAACCGGAAATATCCGGTTTTGTTTTGGCTAAAAACCCAGATATTGCTACAACCTCTGTGTTTGTTTTTTCTGGATATTCAATGGACTTTATTGTTTTGAAAGTTTTTTTATCGGGGAACATTTTGTTTTGAGCTTGTATACAGTAATTGGTTCCAAACGGAGACACCAGCACTATATATTCATATTTTCTAAGGAGAAAGCTAGAGGAACTGCGGCAAACAAACATGATATTTCTGTTAGTATCAATAACATTTTATGCACTTGCCTAACGAAAAGACTTTGCTTTTCTCCAAAACCATTTTTACTCTGATTTTCTCGGTCCAATGCATACGAATTCCAAACCACTCTTTCTGGATATGACTGGATGAAACCAGAAATATCCGGTTGTGTTTTGCCTAACTCATTCCGAAATATTGTGAAAGTTTCTGTGTTGGTGTTTTCTGGATATTATCGATGGTCTTTATTGTTTTGAATGTTTTTATCAGGGAACATTTATTTTTGTACCCTTAAAAAACACTAATTGGTTCATCATGGGGACACCAGCTCTACACATTCTTATTTTCTAGGGAGAAAGCTAGAGGAACTGCGGCAAACACACATGATATTTCTGTTTGTGTAGATGACATTTTATGCACTTGCCTAACGAAAAGACTTTGCTTTTCTCCAAAACCATTTTTACTGTGATTTTCTCGGTCCATTGCATACGAATGCCACACCACATTATCCGGATATGACTGGATGAAACCAGAAATATCCAGTTTTGTTTGGGCTAACTCAATCCCAGATATTGCTACAGCATCTGTGTTTGTGTATTCCTGATATTATCCAAGGACTATATTTTTTTGCATGTTTTTTTCAGGGAACATTTGATTTTGTGCTTGGAAACATTAATTCGTTCCACATGGAGACACCAGCTCTACACATTCGTATTTTCTAGGGAGAAAGCTAGAGGAACTGTGGCAAACAAACATGATATTTCTGTTTGTCTAGATGACATTTTATGCACTTGCCTAACGAAAAGACTTTGCTTTTCTCCAATCCATTTTTACTGTGATTTTCTCGGTCCATTGCATACGAATTCCACACCAGTTTCTCCGGATATGACTGGATGAAAACGGAAATATCCAGTTTAGTTTTGGCTGACTCAATCCTAGATATTGCTACAGCCTCTGTGTTTGTGTATTCCTGATATTATCCACGGACTTTATTGGTTTGAATGCTTTTTATCAGGGAACATTTAATTTTGTGCTTGGAAACACTAATTGGTTCCACATGGAGACACCATCTCTACACATTTGTATTTTCTAGGGAGAAAGCTAGAGGAATTGTGGTAAACAAACATGATATTTCTGTTTGTATAGATGACATTTTATGCAATTGCCTAAAAAAAACTTTGCTTTTCTCCAAAACCATTTTCACTGTGATTTTCTCAGTCCCTTGCATACGAATTCCACACCACTTTGTCAGGATGTGGCTGGATGAAACCGGAAATCTCTTTTTTTTTTTGCCTAACTCAATCCCAGATATTGCTACAGCCTCTCTGTTTGTGTTTTCCTGATATTATCCACGGACTTTATTGGTTTGTATGTTTTTTATCAGGGAACATTTAGTTTTGTGCTTGTAATACTAACTGGTTCCAGTATTGTGTTTTGGCTAACACAATCCGAAATATTGTGAAAGCCTCTGTGTTTGTGTTTTCCTGATATTATCGATTGACTTTATTGCTTTGAATGTTTGTATCAGGGAACATTTAATTTTGTACCGTTGAAACACTAATTGGTTCATCATGTGGGCACCAGCTCTACACAATCCTATGTTCTAGAGAGCAATCTAGAGAAACTGCGACACACAAATATCATATTTCTGTTTGTATAGATGACATTTTATGCACTTGCCTAACGAAAAGACTTTCCTTTTCTAGAAAACCATTTTTACTGTGATTTTTTCGGTCCATTGCAGACGAATTCCACACCAGTTTGTCCAGATATGACTGGATGAAACCGGAAATACCCAGGATTGTTCTGGATAACTCAATCCCAGATTTTGCTACAGCCTCTTTGTTTGTGTTTTTCGGATATTTTCCATGGACTTTATTGTTTGAATGTTTTTTATCAGGGAACATTAAATTTTGTACCGTAGAAACACTAATTGGTTCATCATGTGGACACCAGCTCTACACATTCGTATTTTCTAGGGAGAAAGCTAGAGAAACTGCGGCAAACAAACATGATATTTCTGTTTGCTTCGATGACATTTTATGCACTTGCCTAACGAAAAGACTGCTTTTCTCCAAAACCATATTTACTGTGATTTTCTCTGTCCATTGCATATGAATTCCACACCACTTTGTCCGGATATGACTGGATGAAACCGGAAATATCCGGTTTTGTTTTGGCTAAAAACCCAGATATTGCTACAACCTCTGTGTTTGTTTTTTCTGGATATTCAATGGACTTTATTGTTTTGAAAGTTTTTTTATCGGGGAACATTTTGTTTTGAGCTTGTATACAGTAATTGGTTCCAAACGGAGACACCAGCACTATATATTCATATTTTCTAAGGAGAAAGCTAGAGGAACTGCGGCAAACAAACATGATATTTCTGTTAGTATCAATAACATTTTATGCACTTGCCTAACGAAAAGACTTTGCTTTTCTCCAAAACCATTTTTACTCTGATTTTCTCGGTCCAATGCATACGAATTCCAAACCACTCTTTCTGGATATGACTGGATGAAACCAGAAATATCCGGTTGTGTTTTGCCTAACTCATTCCGAAATATTGTGAAAGTTTCTGTGTTTGTGTTTTCTGGATATTATCGATGGTCTTTATTGTTTTGAATGTTTTTATCAGGGAACATTTATTTTTGTACCCTTAAAAAACACTAATTGGTTCATCATGGGGACACCAGCTCTACACATTCTTATTTTCTAGGGAGAAAGCTAGAGGAACTGCGGCAAACACACATGATATTTCTGTTTGTCTAGATGACATTTTATGCACTTGCCTAACGAAAAGACTTTGCTTTTCTCCAAAACCATTTTTACTGTGATTTTCTCGGTCCATTGCATACGAATTCCACACCACATTATCCGGATATGACTGGATGAAACCAGAAATATCCAGTTTTGTTTGGGCTAACTCAATCCCAGATATTGCTACAGCATCTGTGTTTGTGTATTCCTGATATTATCCAAGGACTATATTTTTTTGCATGTTTTTTTCAGGGAACATTTGATTTTGTGCTTGGAAACATTAATTCGTTCCACATGGAGACACCAGCTCTACACATTCGTATTTTCTAGGGAGAAAGCTAGAGGAACTGCGGCAAACAAACATGATATTTCTGTTTGTCTAGATGACATTTTATGCACTTGCCTAACGAAAAGACTTTGCTTTTCTCCAATCCATTTTTACTGTGATTTTCTCGGTCCATTGCATACGAATTCCACACCCGTTTCTCCGGATATGACTGGATGAAAACGGAAATATCCAGTTTAGTTTTGGCTGACTCAATCCTAGATATTGCTACAGCCTCTGTGTTTGTGTATTCCTGATATTATCCACGGACTTTATTGGTTTGAATGCTTTTTATCAGGGAACATTTAATTTTGTGCTTGGAAACACTAATTGGTTCCACATGGAGACACCATCTCTACACAATTGTATTTTCTAGGGAGAAAGCTAGAGGAATTGCGGTAAACAAACATGATATTTCTGTTTGTATAGATGACATTTTATGCAATTGCCTAAAAAAAACTTTGCTTTTCTCCAAAACCATTTTCACTGTGATTTTCTCAGTCCCTTGCATACGAATTCCACACCAATTTGTCAGGATGTGGCTGTATGAAACCGGAAATCTCATTTTTTTTTTTTTTTTGCTAACTCAATCCCAGATATTGCTACAGCCTCTCTGTTTGTGTTTTCCTGATATTATCCACGGACTTTATTGGTATGTATGTTTTTTATCAGGGAACATTTAATGTTGTGCTTGTAATACTAACTGGTTCCAGTATTGTGTTTTGGCTAACACAATCCGAAATATTGTGAAAGCCTCTGTGTTTGTGTTTTCCTGATATTATCGATTGACTTTATTGTTTTGAATGTTTGTATCAGGGAACATTTAATTTTGTACCGTTGAAACACTAATTGGTTCATCATGTGGGCACCAGCTCTACACAATCCTATGTTCTAGAGAGCCATCTAGAGAAACTGCGACAAACAAATATCATATTTCTGTTTGTATAGATGACATTTTATGCACTTGCCTAACGAAAAGACTTTCCTTTTCTAGAAAACCATTTTTACTGTGATTTTTTCGGTCCATTGCAGACGAATTCCACACCAGTTTGTCCAGATATGACTGGATGAAACAGGAAATACCCAGGATTGTTCTGGATAACTCAATCCCAGATTTTGCTACAGCCTCTTTGTTTGTGTTTTTCGGATTTTTCCATGGACTTTATTGTTTGAATGTTTTTTATCAGGGAACATTAAATTTTGTACCGTAGAAACACTAATTGGTTCATCATGTGGACACCAGCTCTACACATTCGTATTTTCTAGGGAGAAAGCTAGAGAAACTGCGGCAAACAAACATGATATTTCTGTTTGCTTCGATGACATTTGATGCACTTGCCTAACGAAAAGACTTTGCTTTTCTCCAAAACCATATTTACTGTGATGTTCTCTGTCCCTTGCATATGAATTCCACACCACTTTGTCCGGATATGACTGGATGAAACCGGAAATATCCGGTTTTGTTTTGGCTAAAAACCCAGATATTGCTACAACCTCTGTGTTTGTTTTTTCTGGATATTCAATGGACTTTATTGTTTTGAAAGTTTTTTTATCGGGGAACATTTTGTTTTGAGCTTGTATACAGTAATTGGTTCCAAACGGAGACACCAGCACTATATATTCGTATTTTCTAGGGAGAAAGCTAGAGGAACTGCGGCAAACAAACATGATATTTCTGTTAGTATCGATAACATTTTATGCACTTGCCTAACGAAAAGACTTTGCTTTTCTCCAAAACCATTTTTACTCTGATTTTCTCGGTCCAATGCATACGAATTCCAAACCACTCTTTCTGGATATGACTGGATGAAACCAGAAATATCCGGTTGTGTTTTGCCTAACTCATTCCGAAATATTGTGAAAGTTTCTGTGTTGGTGTTTTCTGGATATTATCGATGGTCTTTATTGTTTTGAATGTTTTTATCAGGGAACATTTATTTTTGTACCCTTAAAAAACACTAATTGGTTCATCATGGGGACACCAGCTCTACACATTCTTATTTTCTAGGGAGAAAGCTAGAGGAACTGCGGCAAACACACATGATATTTCTGTTTGTGTAGATGACATTTTATGCACTTGCCTAACGAAAAGACTTTGCTTTTCTCCAAAACCATTTTTACTGTGATTTTCTCGGTCCATTGCATACGAATGCCACACCACATTATCCGGATATGACTGGATGAAACCAGAAATATCCAGTTTTGTTTGGGCTAACTCAATCCCAGATATTGCTACAGCATCTGTGTTTGTGTATTCCTGATATTATCCAAGGACTATATTTTTTTGCATGTTTTTTTCAGGGAACATTTGATTTTGTGCTTGGAAACACTAATTCGTTCCACATGGAGACACCAGCTCTACACATTCGTATTTTCTAGGGAGAAAGCTAGAGGAACTGCGGCAAACAAACATGATATTTCTGTTTGTCTAGATGACATTTTATGCACTTGCCTAACGAAAAGACTTTGCTTTTCTCCAATCCATTTTTACTGTGATTTTCTCGGTCCATTGCATACGAATTCCACACCAGTTTCTCCGGATATGACTGGATGAAAACGGAAATATCCAGTTTAGTTTTGGCTGACTCAATCCTAGATATTGCTACAGCCTCTGTGTTTGTGTATTCCTGATATTATCCACGGACTTTATTGGTTTGAATGCTTTTTATCAGGGAACATTTAATTTTGTGCTTGGAAACACTAATTGGTTCCACATGGAGACACCATCTCTACACAATTGTATTTTCTAGGGAGAAAGCTAGAGGAATTGCGGTAAACAAACATGATATTTCTGTTTGTATAGATGACATTTTATGCAATTGCCTAAAAAAAACTTTGCTTTTCTCCAAAACCATTTTCACTGTGATTTTCTCAGTCCCTTGCATACGAATTCCACACCACTTTGTCAGGATGTGGCTGGATGAAACCGGAAATCTATTTTTTTTTTTTTTGGCTACCTCAATCCCAGATATTGCTACAGCCTCTCTGTTTGTGTTTTCCTGATATTATCCACGGACTTTATTGGTATGTATGTTTTTTTATCAGGGAACATTTAATGTTGTGCTTGTAATACTAACTGGTTCCAGTATTGTGTTTTGGCTAACACAATCCGAAATATTGTGAAAGCCTCTGTGTTTGTGTTTTCCTGATATTATCGATTGACTTTATTGTTTTGAATGTTTGTATCAGGGAACATTTAATTTTGTACCGTTGAAACACTAATTGGTTCATCATGTGGGCACCAGCTCTACACAATCCTATGTTCTAGAGAGCAATCTAGAGAAACTGCGACAAACAAATATCATATTTCTGTTTGTATAGATGACATTTTATGCACTTGCCTAACGAAAAGACTTTCCTTTTCTAGAAAACCATTTTTACTGTGATTTTTTCGGTCCATTGCAGACGAATTCCACACCAGTTTGTCCAGATATGACTGGATGAAACCGGAAATACCCAGGATTGTTCTGGATAACTCAATCCCAGATTTTGCTACAGCCTCTTTGTTTGTGTTTTTCGGATATTTTCCATGGACTTTATTGTTTGAATGTTTTTTATCAGGGAACATTAAATTTTGTACCGTAGAAACACTAATTGGTTCATCATGTGGACATCAGCTCTACACATTCGTATTTTCTAGGGAGAAAGCTAGAGAAACTGCGGCAAACAAACATGATATTTCTGTTTGCTTCGATGACATTTTATGCACTTGCCTAACGAAAAGACTTTGCTTTTCTCCAAAACCATATTTACTGTGATGTTCTCTGTCCCTTGCATATGAATTCCACACCACTTTGTCCGGATATGACTGGATGAAACCGGAAATATCCGGTTTTGTTTTGGCTAAAAACCCAGATATTGCTACAACCTCTGTGTTTGTTTTTTCTGGATATTCAATGGACTTTATTGTTTTGAAAGTTTTTTTATCGGGGAACATTTTGTTTTGAGCTTGTATACAGTAATTGGTTCCAAACGGAGACACCAGCACTATATATTCATATTTTCTAAGGAGAAAGCTAGAGGAACTGCGGCAAACAAACATGATATTTCTGTTAGTATCGATAACATTTTATGCACTTGCCTAACGAAAAGACTTTGCTTTTCTCCAAAACCATTTTTACTCTGATTTTCTCGGTCCAATGCATACGAATTCCAAACCACTCTTTCTGGATATGACTGGATGAAACCAGAAATATCCGGTTGTGTTTTGCCTAACTCATTCCGAAATATTGTGAAAGTTTCTGTGTTGGTGTTTTCTGGATATTATCGATGGTCTTTATTGTTTTGAATGTTTTTATCAGGGAACATTTATTTTTGTACCCTTAAAAAACACTAATTGGTTCATCATGGGGACACCAGCTCTACACATCCTTATTTTCTAGGGAGAAAGCTAGAGGAACTGCGGCAAACACACATGATATTTCTGTTTGTGTAGATGACATTTTATGCACTTGCCTAACGAAAAGACTTTGCTTTTCTCCAAAACCATTTTTACTGTGATTTTCTCGGTCCATTGCATACGAATGCCACACCACATTATCCGGATATGACTGGATGTAACCAGAAATATCCAGTTTTGTTTGGGCTAACTCAATCCCAGATATTGCTACAGCATCTGTGTTTGTGTATTCCTGATATTATCCAAGGACTATATATTTTTGCATGTTTTTTTCAGGGAACATTTGATTTTGTGCTTGGAAACATTAATTCGTTCCACATGGAGACACCAGCTCTACACATTCGTATTTTCTAGGGAGAAAGCTAGAGGAACTGCGGCAAACAAACATGATATTTCTGTTTGTCTAGATGACATTTTATGCACTTGCCTAACGAAAAGACTTTGCTTTTCTCCAATCCATTTTTACTGTGATTTTCTCGGTCCATTGCATACGAATTCCACACCCGTTTCTCCGGATATGACTGGATGAAAACGGAAATATCCAGTTTAGTTTTGGCTGACTCAATCCTAGATATTGCTACAGCCTCTGTGTTTGTGTATTCCTGATATTATCCACGGACTTTATTGGTTTGAATGCTTTTTATCAGGGAACATTTAATTTTGTGCTTGGAAACACTAATTGGTTCCACATGGAGACACCATCTCTACACATTTGTATTTTCTAGGGAGAAAGCTAGAGGAATTGCGGTAAACAAACATGATATTTCTGTTTGTATAGATGACATTTTATGCAATTGCCTAAAAAAAACTTTGCTTTTCTCCAAAATCATTTTCACTGTGATTTTCTCAGTCCCTTGCATATGAATTCCACACCACTTTGTCAGGATGTGGCTGGATGAAACCGGAAATCTCATTTTTTTTTTTTTTTTTTGGCTAACTCAATCCCAGATATTGCTACAGCCTCTCTGTTTGTGTTTTCCTGATATTATCCACGGACTTTATTGGTTTGTATGTTTTTTTATCAGGGAACATTTAATGTTGTGCTTGTAATACTAACTGGTTCCAGTATTGTGTTTTGGCTAACACAATCCGAAATATTGTGAAAGCCTCTGTGTTTGTGTTTTCCTGATATTATCGATTGACTTTATTGTTTTGAATGTTTGTATCAGGGAACATTTAATTTTGTACCGTTGAAACACTAATTGGTTCATCATGTGGGCACCAGCTCTACACAATCCTATGTTCTAGAGAGCAATCTAGAGAAACTGCGACAAACAAATATCATATTTCTGTTTGTATAGATGACATTTTATGCACTTGCCTAACGAAAAGACTTTCCTTTTCTAGAAAACCATTTTTACTGTGATTTTTTCGGTCCATTGCAGACGAATTCCACACCAGTTTGTCCAGATATGACTGGATGAAACCGGAAATACCCAGGATTGTTCTGGATAACTCAATCCCAGATTTTGCTACAGCCTCTTTGTTTGTGTTTTTCGGATATTTTCCATGGACTTTATTGTTTGAATGTTTTTTATCAGGGAACATTAAATTTTGTACCGTAGAAACACTAATTGGTTCATCATGTGGACATCAGCTCTACACATTCGTATTTTCTAGGGAGAAAGCTAGAGAAACTGCGGCAAACAAACATGATATTTCTGTTTGCTTCGATGACATTTGATGCACTTGCCTAACGAAAAGACTTTGCTTTTCTCCAAAACCATATTTACTGTGATGTTCTCTGTCCCTTGCATATGAATTCCACACCACTTTGTCTGGTTATGACTGGATGAAACCGGAAATATCCGGTTTTGTTTTGGCTAAAAACCCAGATATTGCTACAACCTCTGTGTTTGTTTTTTCTGGATATTCAATGGACTTTATTGTTTTGAAAGTTTTTTTATCGGGGAACATTTATTTTGAGCTTGTATACAGTAATTGATTCCAAATGGAGACACCAGCACTATATATTTGTATTTTCTAAGGAGAACGCTAGAGGAACTGCGGCAAACAAACATGATATTTCTGTTAGTATCGATAACATTTTATGCACTTGCCTAACGAAAAGACTTTGCTTTTCTCCAAAACCATTTTTACTCTGATTTTCTCGGTCCAATGCATACGAATTCCAAACCACTCTTTCTGGATATGACTGGATGAAACCAAAAATATCCGGTTGTGTTTTGCCTAACTCATTCCGAAATATTGTGAAAGTTTCTGTGTTTGTGTTTTCTGGATATTATCGATGGTCTTTATTGTTTTGAATGTTTTTATCAAGGAACATTTATTTTTGTACCCTTAAAAACCACTAATTGGTTCATCATGGGGACACCAGCTCTACACATTCTTATTTTCTAGGGAGAAAGCTAGAGGAACTGCGGCAAACACACATGATATTTCTGTTTGCTTCGATGACATTTTATGCACTTGCCTAACGAAAAGACTGCTTTTCTCCAAAACCATATTTACTGTGATGTTCTCTGTCCATTGCATATGAATTCCACACCACTTTGTCCGGATATGACTGGATGAAACCGGAAATATCCGGTTTTGTTTTGGCTAAAAACCCAGATATTGCTACAACCTCTGTGTTTGTTTTTTCTGGATATTCAATGGACTTTATTGTTTTGAAAGTTTTTTTATCGGGGAACATTTTGTTTTGAGCTTGTATACAGTAATTGGTTCCAAACGGAGACACCAGCACTATATATTCATATTTTCTAAGGAGAAAGCTAGAGGAACTGCGGCAAACAAACATGATATTTCTGTTAGTATCGATAACATTTTATGCACTTGCCTAACGAAAAGACTTTGCTTTTCTCCAAAACCATTTTTACTCTGATTTTCTCGGTCCAATGCATACGAATTCCAAACCACTCTTTCTGGATATGACTGGATGAAACCAGAAATATCCGGTTGTGTTTTGCCTAACTCATTCCGAAATATTGTGAAAGTTTCTGTGTTGGTGTTTTCTGGATATTATCGATGGTCTTTATTGTTTTGAATGTTTTTATCAGGGAACATTTATTTTTGTACCCTTAAAAAACACTAATTGGTTCATCATGGGGACACCAGCTCTACACATTCTTATTTTCTAGGGAGAAAGCTAGAGGAACTGCGGCAAACACACATGATATTTCTGTTTGTGTAGATGACATTTTATGCACTTGCCTAACGAAAAGACTTTGCTTTTCTCCAAAACCATTTTTACTGTGATTTTCTCGGTCCATTGCATACGAATGCCACACCACATTATCCGGATATGACTGGATGTAACCAGAAATATCCAGTTTTGTTTGGGCTAACTCAATCCCAGATATTGCTACAGCATCTGTGTTTGTGTATTCCTGATATTATCCAAGGACTATATATTTTTGCATGTTTTTTTCAGGGAACATTTGATTTTGTGCTTGGAAACATTAATTCGTTCCACATGGAGACACCAGCTCTACACATTCGTATTTTCTAGGGAGAAAGCTAGAGGAACTGCGGCAAACAAACATGATATTTCTGTTTGTCTAGATGACATTTTATGCACTTGCCTAACGAAAAGACTTTGCTTTTCTCCAATCCATTTTTACTGTGATTTTCTCGGTCCATTGCATACGAATTCCACACCCGTTTCTCCGGATATGACTGGATGAAAACGGAAATATCCAGTTTAGTTTTGGCTGACTCAATCCTAGATATTGCTACAGCCTCTGTGTTTGTGTATTCCTGATATTATCCACGGACTTTATTGGTTTGAATGCTTTTTATCAGGGAACATTTAATTTTGTGCTTGGAAACACTAATTGGTTCCACATGGAGACACCATCTCTACACATTTGTATTTTCTAGGGAGAAAGCTAGAGGAATTGCGGTAAACAAACATGATATTTCTGTTTGTATAGATGACATTTTATGCAATTGCCTAAAAAAAACTTTGCTTTTCTCCAAAATCATTTTCACTGTGATTTTCTCAGTCCCTTGCATACGAATTCCACACCACTTTGTCAGGATGTGGCTGGATGAAACCGGAAATCTCATTTTTTTTTTTTTTTTGGCTAACTCAATCCCAGATATTGCTACAGCCTCTCTGTTTGTGTTTTCCTGATATTATCCACGGACTTTATTGGTTTGTATGTTTTTTTATCAGGGAACATTTAATGTTGTGCTTGTAATACTAACTGGTTCCAGTATTGTGTTTTGGCTAACACAATCCGAAATATTGTGAAAGCCTCTGTGTTTGCGTTTTCCTGATATTATCGATTGACTTTATTGTTTTGAATGTTTGTATCAGGGAACATTTAATTTTGTACCGTTGAAACACTAATTGGTTCATCATGTGGGCACCAGCTCTACACAATCCTATGTTCTAGAGAGCAATCTAGAGAAACTGCGACAAACAAATATCATATTTCTGTTTGTATAGATGACATTTTATGCACTTGCCTAACGAAAAGACTTTCCTTTTCTAGAAAACCATTTTTACTGTGATTTTTTCGGTCCATTGCAGACGAATTCCACACCAGTTTGTCCAGATATGACTGGATGAAACCGGAAATACCCAGGATTGTTCTGGATAACTCAATCCCAGATTTTGCTACAGCCTCTTTGTTTGTGTTTTTCAGATATTTTCCATGGACTTTATTGTTTGAATGTTTTTTATCAGGGAACATTAAATTTTGTACCGTAGAAACACTAATTGGTTCATCATGTGGACATCAGCTCTACACATTCGTATTTTCTAGGGAGAAAGCTAGAGAAACTGCGGCAAACAAACATGATATTTCTGTTTGCTTCGATGACATTTTATGCACTTGCCTAACGAAAAGACTGCTTTTCTCCAAAACCATATTTACTGTGATGTTCTCTGTCCATTGCATATGAATTCCACACCACTTTGTCCGGATATGACTGGATGAAACCGGAAATATCCGGTTTTGTTTTGGCTAAAAACCCAGATATTGCTACAACCTCTGTGTTTGTTTTTTCTGGATATTCAATGGACTTTATTGTTTTGAAAGTTTTTTTATCGGGGAACATTTTGTTTTGAGCTTGTATACAGTAATTGGTTCCAAATGGAGACACCAGCAGTATATATTCGTATTTTCTAGGGAGAAAGCTAGAGAAACTGTGGCAAACAAACATGATATTTCTGTTAGTATCGATAACATTTTATGCACTTGCCTAACGAAAAGACTTTGCTTTTCTCCAAAACCATTTTTACTCTGATTTTCTCGGTCCAATGCATACGAATTCCAAACCACTCTTTCTGGATATGACTGGATGAAACCAGAAATATCCGGTTGTGTTTTTCCTAACTCATTCCGAAATATTGTGAAAGTTTCTGTGTTTGTGTTTTCTGGATATTATCGATGGTCTTTATTGTTTTGAATGTTTTTATCAGGGAACATTTATTTTTGTACCCTTAAAAAACACTAATTGGTTCATCATGGGGACACCAGCTCTACACATTCTTATTTTCTAGGGAGAAAGCTAGAGGAACTGCGGCAAACACACATGATATTTCTGTTTGTCTAGATGACATTTTATGCAATTGCCTAACGAAAAGACTTTGCTTTTCTCCAATCCATTTTTACTGTGATTTTCTCGGTCCATTGCATACGAATTCCACACCAGTTTCTCCGGATATGACTGGATGAAAACGGAAATATCCAGTTTAGTTTTGGCTGACTCAATCCTAGATATTGCTACAGCCTCTGTGTTTGTGTATTCCTGATATTATCCACGGACTTTATTGGTTTGAATGCTTTTTATCAGGGAACATTTAATTTTGTGCTTGGAAACACTAATTGGTTCCACATGGAGACACCATCTCTACACATTTGTATTTTCTAGGGAGAAAGCTAGAGGAATTGCGGTAAACAAACATGATATTTCTGTTTTATAGATGACATTTTATGCAATTGCCTAAAAAAAAACTTTGCTTTTCTCCAAAATCATTTTCACTGTGATTTTCTCAGTCCCTTGCATACGAATTCCACACCACTTTGTCAGGATGTGGCTGGATGAAACCGGAAATCTCATTTTTTTTTTGGCTAACTCAATCCCAGATATTGCTACAGCCTCTCTGTTTGTGTTTTCCTGATATTATCCACGGACTTTATTGGTTTGTATGTTTTTTATCAGGGAACATTTAATTTTGTGCTTGTAATACTAACTGGTTCCAGTATTGTGTTTTGGCTAACACAATCCGAAATATTGTGAAAGCCTCTGTGTTTGTGTTTTCCTGATATTATCGATTGACTTTATTGTTTTGAATGTTTGTATCAGGGAACATTTAATTTTGTACCGTTGAAACACTAATTGGTTCATCATGTGGGCACCAGCTCTACACAATCCTATGTTCTAGAGAGCAATCTAGAGAAACTGCCACAAACAAATATCATATTTCTGTTTGTATAGGTGACATTTTATGCACTTGCCTAACGAAAAGACTTTCCTTTTCTAGAAAACCATTTTTACTGTGATTTTTTCGGTCCATTGCAGACGAATTCCACACCAGTTTGTCCAGATATGACTGGATGAAACCGGAAATACCCAGGATTGTTCTGGATAACTCAATCCCAGATTTTGCTACAGCCTCTTTGTTTGTGTTTTTCGGATATTTTCCATGGACTTTATTGTTTGAATGTTTTTTATCAGGGAACATTAAATTTTGTACCGTAGAAACACTAATTGGTTCATCATGTGGACATCAGCTCTACACATTCGTATTTTCTAGGGAGAAAGCTAGAGAAACTGCGGCAAACAAACATGATATTTCTGTTTGCTTCGATGACATTTGATGCACTTGCCTAACGAAAAGACTTTGCTTTTCTCCAAAACCATATTTACTGTGATGTTCTCTGTCCCTTGCATATGAATTCCACACCACTTTGTCCGGATATGACTGGATGAAACCGGAAATATCCGGTTTTGTTTTGGCTAAAAACCCAGATATTGCTACAACCTCTGTGTTTGTTTTTTCTGGATATTCAATGGACTTTATTGTTTTGAAAGTTTTTTTATCGGGGAACATTTTGTTTTGAGCTTGTATACAGTAATTGGTTCCAAATGGAGACACCAGCACTATATATTCGTATTTTCTAGGGAGAAAGCTAGAGGAACTGCGGCAAACACACATGATATTTCTGTTTGTCTAGATGACATTTTATGCACTTGCCTAACGAAAAGACTTTGCTTTTCTCCAAAACCATTTTTACTGTGATTTTCTCGGTCCATTGCATACGAATGCCACACCACATTATCCGGATATGACTGGATGAAACCAGAAATATCCAGTTTTGTTTGGGCTAACTCAATCCCAGATATTGCTACAGCATCTGTGTTTGTGTATTCCTGATATTATCCAAGGACTATATTTTTTTGCATGTTTTTTTCAGGGAACATTTGATTTTGTGCTTGGAAACATTAATTCGTTCCACATGGAGACACCAGCTCTACACATTCGTATTTTCTAGGGAGAAAGCTAGAGGAACTGCGGCAAACAAACATGATATTTCTGTTTGTCTAGATGACATTTTATGCACTTGCCTAACGAAAAGACTTTGCTTTTCTCCAATCCATTTTTACTGTGATTTTCTCGGTCCATTGCATACGAATTCCACACCCGTTTCTCCGGATATGACTGGATGAAAATGGAAATATCCAGTTTAGTTTTGGCTGACTCAATCCTAGATATTGCTACAGCCTCTGTGTTTGTGTATTCCTGATATTATCCACGGACTTTATTGGTTTGAATGCTTTTTATCAGGGAACATTTAATTTTGTGCTTGGAAACACTAATTGGTTCCACATGGAGACACCATCTCTACACATTTGTATTTTCTAGGGAGAAAGCTAGAGGAACTGCGGTAAACAAACATGATATTTCTGTTTGTATAGATGACATTTTATGCAATTGCCTAAAAAAAACTTTGCTTTTCTCCAAAATCATTTTCACTGTGATTTTCTCAGTCCCTTGCATACGAATTCCACACCACTTTGTCAGGATGTGGCTGGATGAAACCGGAAATCTCATTTTTTTTTTGGCTAACTCAATCCCAGATATTGCTACAGCCTCTCTGTTTGTGTTTTCCTGATATTATCCACGGACTTTATTGGTTTGTATGTTTTTTATCAGGGAACATTTAATTTTGTGCTTGTAATACTAACTGGTTCCAGTATTGTGTTTTGGCTAACACAATCCGAAATATTGTGAAAGCCTCTGTGTTTGTGTTTTCCTGATATTATCGATTGACTTTATTGTTTTGAATGTTTGTATCAGGGAACATTTAATTTTGTACCGTTGAAACACTAATTGGTTCATCATGTGGGCACCAGCTCTACACAATCCTATGTTCTAGAGAGCAATCTAGAGAAACTTCGACAAACAAATATCATATTTCTGTTTGTATAGATGACATTTTATGCACTTGCCTAACGAAAAGACTTTCCTTTTCTAGAAAACCATTTTTACTGTGATTTTTTCGGTCCATTGCAGACGAATTCCACACCAGTTTGTCCAGATATGACTGGATGAAACCGGAAATACCCAGGATTGTTCTGGATAACTCAATCCCAGATTTTGCTACAGCCTCTTTGTTTGTGTTTTTCGGATATTTTCCATGGACTTTATTGTTTGAATGTTTTTTATCAGGGAACATTAAATTTTGTACCGTAGAAACACTAATTGGTTCATCATGTGGACATCAGCTCTACACATTCGTATTTTCTAGGGAGAAAGCTAGAGAAACTGCGGCAAACAAACATGATATTTCTGTTTGCTTCGATGACATTTGATGCACTTGCCTAACGAAAAGACTGCTTTTCTCCAAAACCATATTTACTGTGATTTTCTCTGTCCATTGCATATGAATTCCACACCACTTTGTCCGGATATGACTGGATGAAACCGGAAATATCCGGTTTTGTTTTGGCTAAAAACCCAGATATTGCTACAACCTCTGTGTTTGTTTTTTCTGGATATTCAATGGACTTTATTGTTTTGAAAGTTTTTTTATCGGGGAACATTTTGTTTTGAGCTTGTATACAGTAATTGGTTCCAAACGGAGACACCAGCACTATATATTCATATTTTCTAAGGAGAAAGCTAGAGGAACTGCGGCAAACAAACATGATATTTCTGTTAGTATCAATAACATTTTATGCACTTGCCTAACGAAAAGACTTTGCTTTTCTCCAAAACCATTTTTACTCTGATTTTCTCGGTCCAATGCATACGAATTCCAAACCACTCTTTCTGGATATGACTGGATGAAACCAGAAATATCCGGTTGTGTTTTGCCTAACTCATTCCGAAATATTGTGAAAGTTTCTGTGTTGGTGTTTTCTGGATATTATCGATGGTCTTTATTGTTTTGAATGTTTTTATCAGGGAACATTTATTTTTGTACCCTTAAAAAACACTAATTGGTTCATCATGGGGACACCAGCTCTACACATTCTTATTTTCTAGGGAGAAAGCTAGAGGAACTGCGGCAAACACACATGATATTTCTGTTTGTGTAGATGACATTTTATGCACTTGCCTAACGAAAAGACTTTGCTTTTCTCCAAAACCATTTTTACTGTGATTTTCTCGGTCCATTGCATACGAATGCCACACCACATTATCCGGATATGACTGGATGAAACCAGAAATATCCAGTTTTGTTTGGGCTAACTCAATCCCAGATATTGCTACAGCATCTGTGTTTGTGTATTCCTGATATTATCCAAGGACTATATTTTTTTGCATGTTTTTTTCAGGGAACATTTGATTTTGTGCTTGGAAACATTAATTCGTTCCACATGGAGACACCAGCTCTACACATTCGTATTTTCTAGGGAGAAAGCTAGAGGAACTGTGGCAAACAAACATGATATTTCTGTTTGTCTAGATGACATTTTATGCACTTGCCTAACGAAAAGACTTTGCTTTTCTCCAATCCATTTTTACTGTGATTTTCTCGGTCCATTGCATACGAATTCCACACCAGTTTCTCCGGATATGACTGGATGAAAACGGAAATATCCAGTTTAGTTTTGGCTGACTCAATCCTAGATATTGCTACAGCCTCTGTGTTTGTGTATTCCTGATATTATCCACGGACTTTATTGGTTTGAATGCTTTTTATCAGGGAACATTTAATTTTGTGCTTGGAAACACTAATTGGTTCCACATGGAGACACCATCTCTACACATTTGTATTTTCTAGGGAGAAAGCTAGAGGAATTGTGGTAAACAAACATGATATTTCTGTTTGTATAGATGACATTTTATGCAATTGCCTAAAAAAAACTTTGCTTTTCTCCAAAACCATTTTCACTGTGATTTTCTCAGTCCCTTGCATACGAATTCCACACCACTTTGTCAGGATGTGGCTGGATGAAACCGGAAATCTCTTTTTTTTTTTGCCTAACTCAATCCCAGATATTGCTACAGCCTCTCTGTTTGTGTTTTCCTGATATTATCCACGGACTTTATTGGTTTGTATGTTTTTTATCAGGGAACATTTAGTTTTGTGCTTGTAATACTAACTGGTTCCAGTATTGTGTTTTGGCTAACACAATCCGAAATATTGTGAAAGCCTCTGTGTTTGTGTTTTCCTGATATTATCGATTGACTTTATTGCTTTGAATGTTTGTATCAGGGAACATTTAATTTTGTACCGTTGAAACACTAATTGGTTCATCATGTGGGCACCAGCTCTACACAATCCTATGTTCTAGAGAGCAATCTAGAGAAACTGCGACACACAAATATCATATTTCTGTTTGTATAGATGACATTTTATGCACTTGCCTAACGAAAAGACTTTCCTTTTCTAGAAAACCATTTTTACTGTGATTTTTTCGGTCCATTGCAGACGAATTCCACACCAGTTTGTCCAGATATGACTGGATGAAACCGGAAATACCCAGGATTGTTCTGGATAACTCAATCCCAGATTTTGCTACAGCCTCTTTGTTTGTGTTTTTCGGATATTTTCCATGGACTTTATTGTTTGAATGTTTTTTATCAGGGAACATTAAATTTTGTACCGTAGAAACACTAATTGGTTCATCATGTGGACACCAGCTCTACACATTCGTATTTTCTAGGGAGAAAGCTAGAGAAACTGCGGCAAACAAACATGATATTTCTGTTTGCTTCGATGACATTTTATGCACTTGCCTAACGAAAAGACTGCTTTTCTCCAAAACCATATTTACTGTGATTTTCTCTGTCCATTGCATATGAATTCCACACCACTTTGTCCGGATATGACTGGATGAAACCGGAAATATCCGGTTTTGTTTTGGCTAAAAACCCAGATATTGCTACAACCTCTGTGTTTGTTTTTTCTGGATATTCAATGGACTTTATTGTTTTGAAAGTTTTTTTATCGGGGAACATTTTGTTTTGAGCTTGTATACAGTAATTGGTTCCAAACGGAGACACCAGCACTATATATTCATATTTTCTAAGGAGAAAGCTAGAGGAACTGCGGCAAACAAACATGATATTTCTGTTAGTATCAATAACATTTTATGCACTTGCCTAACGAAAAGACTTTGCTTTTCTCCAAAACCATTTTTACTCTGATTTTCTCGGTCCAATGCATACGAATTCCAAACCACTCTTTCTGGATATGACTGGATGAAACCAGAAATATCCGGTTGTGTTTTGCCTAACTCATTCCGAAATATTGTGAAAGTTTCTGTGTTTGTGTTTTCTGGATATTATCGATGGTCTTTATTGTTTTGAATGTTTTTATCAGGGAACATTTATTTTTGTACCCTTAAAAAACACTAATTGGTTCATCATGGGGACACCAGCTCTACACATTCTTATTTTCTAGGGAGAAAGCTAGAGGAACTGCGGCAAACACACATGATATTTCTGTTTGTCTAGATGACATTTTATGCACTTGCCTAACGAAAAGACTTTGCTTTTCTCCAAAACCATTTTTACTGTGATTTTCTCGGTCCATTGCATACGAATTCCACACCACATTATCCGGATATGACTGGATGAAACCAGAAATATCCAGTTTTGTTTGGGCTAACTCAATCCCAGATATTGCTACAGCATCTGTGTTTGTGTATTCCTGATATTATCCAAGGACTATATTTTTTTGCATGTTTTTTTCAGGGAACATTTGATTTTGTGCTTGGAAACATTAATTCGTTCCACATGGAGACACCAGCTCTACACATTCGTATTTTCTAGGGAGAAAGCTAGAGGAACTGCGGCAAACAAACATGATATTTCTGTTTGTCTAGATGACATTTTATGCACTTGCCTAACGAAAAGACTTTGCTTTTCTCCAATCCATTTTTACTGTGATTTTCTCGGTCCATTGCATACGAATTCCACACCCGTTTCTCCGGATATGACTGGATGAAAACGGAAATATCCAGTTTAGTTTTGGCTGACTCAATCCTAGATATTGCTACAGCCTCTGTGTTTGTGTATTCCTGATATTATCCACGGACTTTATTGGTTTGAATGCTTTTTATCAGGGAACATTTAATTTTGTGCTTGGAAACACTAATTGGTTCCACATGGAGACACCATCTCTACACAATTGTATTTTCTAGGGAGAAAGCTAGAGGAATTGCGGTAAACAAACATGATATTTCTGTTTGTATAGATGACATTTTATGCAATTGCCTAAAAAAAACTTTGCTTTTCTCCAAAACCATTTTCACTGTGATTTTCTCAGTCCCTTGCATACGAATTCCACACCAATTTGTCAGGATGTGGCTGTATGAAACCGGAAATCTCATTTTTTTTTTTTTGGCTAACTCAATCCCAGATATTGCTACAGCCTCTCTGTTTGTGTTTTCCTGATATTATCCACGGACTTTATTGGTATGTATGTTTTTTATCAGGGAACATTTAATGTTGTGCTTGTAATACTAACTGGTTCCAGTATTGTGTTTTGGCTAACACAATCCGAAATATTGTGAAAGCCTCTGTGTTTGTGTTTTCCTGATATTATCGATTGACTTTATTGTTTTGAATGTTTGTATCAGGGAACATTTAATTTTGTACCGTTGAAACACTAATTGGTTCATCATGTGGGCACCAGCTCTACACAATCCTATGTTCTAGAGAGCCATCTAGAGAAACTGCGACAAACAAATATCATATTTCTGTTTGTATAGATGACATTTTATGCACTTGCCTAACGAAAAGACTTTCCTTTTCTAGAAAACCATTTTTACTGTGATTTTTTCGGTCCATTGCAGACGAATTCCACACCAGTTTGTCCAGATATGACTGGATGAAACAGGAAATACCCAGGATTGTTCTGGATAACTCAATCCCAGATTTTGCTACAGCCTCTTTGTTTGTGTTTTTCGGATTTTTCCATGGACTTTATTGTTTGAATGTTTTTTATCAGGGAACATTAAATTTTGTACCGTAGAAACACTAATTGGTTCATCATGTGGACACCAGCTCTACACATTCGTATTTTCTAGGGAGAAAGCTAGAGAAACTGCGGCAAACAAACATGATATTTCTGTTTGCTTCGATGACATTTGATGCACTTGCCTAACGAAAAGACTTTGCTTTTCTCCAAAACCATATTTACTGTGATGTTCTCTGTCCCTTGCATATGAATTCCACACCACTTTGTCCGGATATGACTGGATGAAACCGGAAATATCCGGTTTTGTTTTGGCTAAAAACCCAGATATTGCTACAACCTCTGTGTTTGTTTTTTCTGGATATTCAATGGACTTTATTGTTTTGAAAGTTTTTTTATCGGGGAACATTTTGTTTTGAGCTTGTATACAGTAATTGGTTCCAAACGGAGACACCAGCACTATATATTCGTATTTTCTAGGGAGAAAGCTAGAGGAACTGCGGCAAACAAACATGATATTTCTGTTAGTATCGATAACATTTTATGCACTTGCCTAACGAAAAGACTTTGCTTTTCTCCAAAACCATTTTTACTCTGATTTTCTCGGTCCAATGCATACGAATTCCAAACCACTCTTTCTGGATATGACTGGATGAAACCAGAAATATCCGGTTGTGTTTTGCCTAACTCATTCCGAAATATTGTGAAAGTTTCTGTGTTGGTGTTTTCTGGATATTATCGATGGTCTTTATTGTTTTGAATGTTTTTATCAGGGAACATTTATTTTTGTACCCTTAAAAAACACTAATTGGTTCATCATGGGGACACCAGCTCTACACATTCTTATTTTCTAGGGAGAAAGCTAGAGGAACTGCGGCAAACACACATGATATTTCTGTTTGTGTAGATGACATTTTATGCACTTGCCTAACGAAAAGACTTTGCTTTTCTCCAAAACCATTTTTACTGTGATTTTCTCGGTCCATTGCATACGAATGCCACACCACATTATCCGGATATGACTGGATGAAACCAGAAATATCCAGTTTTGTTTGGGCTAACTCAATCCCAGATATTGCTACAGCATCTGTGTTTGTGTATTCCTGATATTATCCAAGGACTATATTTTTTTGCATGTTTTTTTCAGGGAACATTTGATTTTGTGCTTGGAAACACTAATTCGTTCCACATGGAGACACCAGCTCTACACATTCGTATTTTCTAGGGAGAAAGCTAGAGGAACTGCGGCAAACAAACATGATATTTCTGTTTGTCTAGATGACATTTTATGCACTTGCCTAACGAAAAGACTTTGCTTTTCTCCAATCCATTTTTACTGTGATTTTCTCGGTCCATTGCATACGAATTCCACACCAGTTTCTCCGGATATGACTGGATGAAAACGGAAATATCCAGTTTAGTTTTGGCTGACTCAATCCTAGATATTGCTACAGCCTCTGTGTTTGTGTATTCCTGATATTATCCACGGACTTTATTGGTTTGAATGCTTTTTATCAGGGAACATTTAATTTTGTGCTTGGAAACACTAATTGGTTCCACATGGAGACACCATCTCTACACAATTGTATTTTCTAGGGAGAAAGCTAGAGGAATTGCGGTAAACAAACATGATATTTCTGTTTGTATAGATGACATTTTATGCAATTGCCTAAAAAAAACTTTGCTTTTCTCCAAAACCATTTTCACTGTGATTTTCTCAGTCCCTTGCATACGAATTCCACACCACTTTGTCAGGATGTGGCTGGATGAAACCGGAAATCTATTTTTTTTTTTTTTGGCTACCTCAATCCCAGATATTGCTACAGCCTCTCTGTTTGTGTTTTCCTGATATTATCCACGGACTTTATTGGTATGTATGTTTTTTTATCAGGGAACATTTAATGTTGTGCTTGTAATACTAACTGGTTCCAGTATTGTGTTTTGGCTAACACAATCCGAAATATTGTGAAAGCCTCTGTGTTTGTGTTTTCCTGATATTATCGATTGACTTTATTGTTTTGAATGTTTGTATCAGGGAACATTTAATTTTGTACCGTTGAAACACTAATTGGTTCATCATGTGGGCACCAGCTCTACACAATCCTATGTTCTAGAGAGCAATCTAGAGAAACTGCGACAAACAAATATCATATTTCTGTTTGTATAGATGACATTTTATGCACTTGCCTAACGAAAAGACTTTCCTTTTCTAGAAAACCATTTTTACTGTGATTTTTTCGGTCCATTGCAGACGAATTCCACACCAGTTTGTCCAGATATGACTGGATGAAACCGGAAATACCCAGGATTGTTCTGGATAACTCAATCCCAGATTTTGCTACAGCCTCTTTGTTTGTGTTTTTCGGATATTTTCCATGGACTTTATTGTTTGAATGTTTTTTATCAGGGAACATTAAATTTTGTACCGTAGAAACACTAATTGGTTCATCATGTGGACATCAGCTCTACACATTCGTATTTTCTAGGGAGAAAGCTAGAGAAACTGCGGCAAACAAACATGATATTTCTGTTTGCTTCGATGACATTTTATGCACTTGCCTAACGAAAAGACTTTGCTTTTCTCCAAAACCATATTTACTGTGATGTTCTCTGTCCCTTGCATATGAATTCCACACCACTTTGTCCGGATATGACTGGATGAAACCGGAAATATCCGGTTTTGTTTTGGCTAAAAACCCAGATATTGCTACAACCTCTGTGTTTGTTTTTTCTGGATATTCAATGGACTTTATTGTTTTGAAAGTTTTTTTATCGGGGAACATTTTGTTTTGAGCTTGTATACAGTAATTGGTTCCAAACGGAGACACCAGCACTATATATTCATATTTTCTAAGGAGAAAGCTAGAGGAACTGCGGCAAACAAACATGATATTTCTGTTAGTATCGATAACATTTTATGCACTTGCCTAACGAAAAGACTTTGCTTTTCTCCAAAACCATTTTTACTCTGATTTTCTCGGTCCAATGCATACGAATTCCAAACCACTCTTTCTGGATATGACTGGATGAAACCAGAAATATCCGGTTGTGTTTTGCCTAACTCATTCCGAAATATTGTGAAAGTTTCTGTGTTGGTGTTTTCTGGATATTATCGATGGTCTTTATTGTTTTGAATGTTTTTATCAGGGAACATTTATTTTTGTACCCTTAAAAAACACTAATTGGTTCATCATGGGGACACCAGCTCTACACATCCTTATTTTCTAGGGAGAAAGCTAGAGGAACTGCGGCAAACACACATGATATTTCTGTTTGTGTAGATGACATTTTATGCACTTGCCTAACGAAAAGACTTTGCTTTTCTCCAAAACCATTTTTACTGTGATTTTCTCGGTCCATTGCATACGAATGCCACACCACATTATCCGGATATGACTGGATGTAACCAGAAATATCCAGTTTTGTTTGGGCTAACTCAATCCCAGATATTGCTACAGCATCTGTGTTTGTGTATTCCTGATATTATCCAAGGACTATATATTTTTGCATGTTTTTTTCAGGGAACATTTGATTTTGTGCTTGGAAACATTAATTCGTTCCACATGGAGACACCAGCTCTACACATTCGTATTTTCTAGGGAGAAAGCTAGAGGAACTGCGGCAAACAAACATGATATTTCTGTTTGTCTAGATGACATTTTATGCACTTGCCTAACGAAAAGACTTTGCTTTTCTCCAATCCATTTTTACTGTGATTTTCTCGGTCCATTGCATACGAATTCCACACCCGTTTCTCCGGATATGACTGGATGAAAACGGAAATATCCAGTTTAGTTTTGGCTGACTCAATCCTAGATATTGCTACAGCCTCTGTGTTTGTGTATTCCTGATATTATCCACGGACTTTATTGGTTTGAATGCTTTTTATCAGGGAACATTTAATTTTGTGCTTGGAAACACTAATTGGTTCCACATGGAGACACCATCTCTACACATTTGTATTTTCTAGGGAGAAAGCTAGAGGAATTGCGGTAAACAAACATGATATTTCTGTTTGTATAGATGACATTTTATGCAATTGCCTAAAAAAAACTTTGCTTTTCTCCAAAATCATTTTCACTGTGATTTTCTCAGTCCCTTGCATATGAATTCCACACCACTTTGTCAGGATGTGGCTGGATGAAACCGGAAATCTCATTTTTTTTTTTTTTTTTTTGGCTAACTCAATCCCAGATATTGCTACAGCCTCTCTGTTTGTGTTTTCCTGATATTATCCACGGACTTTATTGGTTTGTATGTTTTTTTATCAGGGAACATTTAATGTTGTGCTTGTAATACTAACTGGTTCCAGTATTGTGTTTTGGCTAACACAATCCGAAATATTGTGAAAGCCTCTGTGTTTGTGTTTTCCTGATATTATCGATTGACTTTATTGTTTTGAATGTTTGTATCAGGGAACATTTAATTTTGTACCGTTGAAACACTAATTGGTTCATCATGTGGGCACCAGCTCTACACAATCCTATGTTCTAGAGAGCAATCTAGAGAAACTGCGACAAACAAATATCATATTTCTGTTTGTATAGATGACATTTTATGCACTTGCCTAACGAAAAGACTTTCCTTTTCTAGAAAACCATTTTTACTGTGATTTTTTCGGTCCATTGCAGACGAATTCCACACCAGTTTGTCCAGATATGACTGGATGAAACCGGAAATACCCAGGATTGTTCTGGATAACTCAATCCCAGATTTTGCTACAGCCTCTTTGTTTGTGTTTTTCGGATATTTTCCATGGACTTTATTGTTTGAATGTTTTTTTATCAGGGAACATTAAATTTTGTACCGTAGAAACACTAATTGGTTCATCATGTGGACATCAGCTCTACACATTCGTATTTTCTAGGGAGAAAGCTAGAGAAACTGCGGCAAACAAACATGATATTTCTGTTTGCTTCGATGACATTTGATGCACTTGCCTAACTAAAAGACTTTGCTTTTCTCCAAAACCATATTTACTGTGATGTTCTCTGTCCCTTGCATATGAATTCCACACCACTTTGTCCGGATATGACTGGATGAAACCGGAAATATCCGGTTTTGTTTTGGCTAAAAACCCAGATATTGCTACAACCTCTGTGTTTGTTTTTTCTGGATATTCAATGGACTTTATTGTTTTGAAAGTTTTTTTATCGGGGAACATTTTGTTTTGAGCTTGTATACAGTAATTGGTTCCAAATGGAGACACCAGCACTATATATTCGTATTTTCTAGGGAGAAAGCTAGAGGAACTGCGGCAAACAAACATGATATTTCTGTTAGTATCGATAACATTTTATGCACTTGCCTAACGAAAAGACTTTGCTTTTCTCCAAAACCATTTTTACTCTGATTTTCTCGGTCCAATGCATACGAATTCCAAACCACTCTTTCTGGATATGACTGGATGAAACCAAAAATATCCGGTTGTGTTTTGCCTAACTCATTCCGAAATATTGTGAAAGTTTCTGTGTTTGTGTTTTCTGGATATTATCGATGGTCTTTATTGTTTTGAATGTTTTTATCAAGGAACATTTATTTTTGTACCCTTAAAAAACACTAATTGGTTCATCATGGGGACACCAGCTCTACACATTCGTATTTTCTAGGGAGAAAGCTAGAGGAACTGCGGCAAACACACATGATATTTTTGTTTGCTTCGATGACATTTTATGCACTTGCCTAACGAAAAGACTGCTTTTCTCCAAAACCATATTTACTGTGATGTTCTCTGTCCCTTGCATATGAATTCCACACCACTTTGTCCGGATATGACTGGATGAAACCGGAAATATCCGGTTTTGTTTTGGCTAAAAACCCAGATATTGCTACAACCTCTATGTTGGTTTTTTCTGGATATTCAATGGACTTTATTGTTTTGAAAGTTTTTTTATCGGGGAACATTTTGTTTTGAGCTTGTATACAGTAATTGGTTCCAAACGGAGACACCAGCACTATATATTCATATTTTCTAAGGAGAAAGCTAGAGGAACTGCGGCAAACAAACATGATATTTCTGTTAGTATCGATAACATTTTATGCACTTGCCTAACGAAAAGACTTTGCTTTTCTCCAAAACCATTTTTACTCTGATTTTCTCGGTCCAATGCATACGAATTCCAAACCACTCTTTCTGGATATGACTGGATGAAACCAGAAATATCCGGTTGTGTTTTGCCTAACTCATTCCGAAATATTGTGAAAGTTTCTGTGTTGGTGTTTTCTGGATATTATCGATGGTCTTTATTGTTTTGAATGTTTTTATCAGGGAACATTTATTTTTGTACCCTTAAAAAACACTAATTGGTTCATCATGGGGACACCAGCTCTACACATTCTTATTTTCTAGGGAGAAAGCTAGAGGAACTGCGGCAAACACACATGATATTTCTGTTTGTGTAGATGACATTTTATGCACTTGCCTAACGAAAAGACTTTGCTTTTCTCCAAAACCATTTTTACTGTGATTTTCTCGGTCCATTGCATACGAATGCCACACCACATTATCCGGATATGACTGGATGTAACCAGAAATATCCAGTTTTGTTTGGGCTAACTCAATCCCAGATATTGCTACAGCATCTGTGTTTGTGTATTCCTGATATTATCCAAGGACTATATTTTTTTGCATGTTTTTTTCAGGGAACATTTGATTTTGTGCTTGGAAACATTAATTCGTTCCACATGGAGACACCAGCTCTACACATTCGTATTTTCTAGGGAGAAAGCTAGAGGAACTGTGGCAAACAAACATGATATTTCTGTTTGTCTAGATGACATTTTATGCACTTGCCTAACAAAAAGACTTCGCTTTTCTCCAATCCATTTTTACTGTGATTTTCTCGGTCCATTGCATACGAATTCCACACCCGTTTCTCCGGATATGACAGGATGAAAACAGAAATATCCAGTTTAGTTTTGGCTGACTCAATCCTAGATATTGCTACAGCCTCTGTGTTTGTGTATTCCTGATATTATCCACGGACTTTATTGGTTTGAATGCTTTTTATCAGGGAACATTTAATTTTGTGCTTGGAAACACTAATTGGTTCCACATGGAGACACCATCTCTACACATTTGTATTTTCTAGGGAGAAAGCTAGAGGAATTGCGGTAAACAAACATGATATTTCTGTTTGTATAGATGACATTTTATGCAATTGCCTAAAAAAAACTTTGCTTTTCTCCAAAATCATTTTCACTGTGATTTTCTCAGTCCCTTGCGTACGAATTCCACACCACTTTGTCAGGATGTGGCTGGATGAAACCGGAAATCTCATTTTTTTTTTTTTTTTTTGGCTAACTCAATCCCAGATATTGCTACAGCCTCTCTGTTTGTGTTTTCCTGATATTATCCACGGACTTTATTGGTTTGTATGTTTTTTTATCAGGGAACATTTAATTTTGTGCTTGTAATACTAACTGGTTCCAGTATTGTGTTTTGGCTAACACAATCCGAAATATTGTGAAAGCCTCTGTGTTTGTGTTTTCCTGATATTATCGATTGACTTTATTGTTTTGAATGTTTGTATCAGGGAACATTTAATTTTGTACCGTTGAAACACTAATTGGTTCATCATGTGGGCACCAGCTCTACACAATCCTATGTTCTAGAGAGCAATCTAGAGAAACTGCGACAAACAAATATCATATTTCTGTTTGTATAGATGACATTTTATGCACTTGCCTAACGAAAAGACTTTCCTTTTCTAGAAAACCATTTTTACTGTGATTTTTTCGGTCCATTGCAGACGAATTCCACACAAGTTTGTCCAGATATGACTGGATGAAACCGGAAATACCCAGGATTGTTCTGGATAACTCAATCCCAGATTTTGCTACAGCCTCTTTGTTTGTGTTTTTCGGATATTTTCCATGGACTTTATTGTTTGAATGTTTTTTTTATCAGGGAACATTAAATTTTGTACCGTAGAAACACTAATTGGTTCATCATGTGGACATCAGCTCTACACATTCGTATTTTCTAGGGAGAAAGCTAGAGAAACTGCGGCAAACAAACATGATATTTCTGTTTGCTTCGATGACATTTGATGCACTTGCCTAACGAAAAGACTTTGCTTTTCTCCAAAACCATATTTACTGTGATGTTCTCTGTCCCTTGCATATGAATTCCACACCACTTTGTCCGGATATGACTGGATGAAACCGGAAATATCCGGTTTTGTTTTGGCTAAAAACCCAGATATTGCTACAACCTCTGTGTTTGTTTTTTCTGGATATTCAATGGACTTTATTGTTTTGAAAGTTTTTTTATCGGGGAACATTTTGTTTTGAGCTTGTATACAGTAATTGGTTCCAAATGGAGACACCAGCACTATATATTCATATTTTCTAGGGAGAAAGCTAGAGGAACTGCGGCAAACAAACATGATATTTCTGTTAGTATCGATAACATTTTATGCACTTGCCTAACGAAAAGACTTTGCTTTTCTCCAAAACCATTTTTACTCTGATTTTCTCGGTCCAATGCATACGAATTCCAAACCACTCTTTCTGGATATGACTGGATGAAACCAGAAATATCCGGTTGTGTTTTGCCTAACTCATTCCGAAATATTGTGAAAGTTTCTGTGTTGGTGTTTTCTGGATATTATCGATGGTCTTTATTGTTTTGAATGTTTTTATCAGGGAACATTTATTTTTGTACCCTTAAAAAACACTAATTGGTTCATCATGGGGACACCAGCTCTACACATTCTTATTTTCTAGGGAGAAAGCTAGAGGAACTGCGGCAAACACACATGATATTTCTGTTTGTCTAGATGACATTTTATGCACTTGCCTAACGAAAAGACTTTGCTTTTCTCCAAAACCATTTTTACTGTGATTTTCTCGGTCCATTGCATACGAATGCCACACCACATTATCCGGATATGACTGGATGAAACCAGAAATATCCAGTTTTGTTTGGGCTAACTCAATCCCAGATATTGCTACAGCATCTGTGTTTGTGTATTCCTGATATTATCCAAGGACTATATTTTTTTGCATGTTTTTTTCAGGGAACATTTGATTTGTGCTTGGAAACATTAATTCGTTCCACATGGAGACACCAGCTCTACACATTCGTATTTTCTAGGGAGAAAGCTAGAGGAACTGCGACAAACAAACATGATATTTCTGTTTGTCTAGATGACATTTTATGCAATTGCCTAAAAAAAACTTTGCTTTTCTCCAAAATCATTTTCCCTGTGATTTTCCATGTCCCTTGCATACGAATTCCACACCACTTTGTCAGGATGTGGCTGGATGAAACCGGAAATCTCATTTTTTTTTTTTTTTTTGGCTAACTCAATCCCAGATATTGCTACAGCCTCTCTGTTTGTGTTTTCCTGATATTATCCACGGACTTTATTGGTTTGTATGTTTTTTTATCAGGGAACATTTAATTTTGTGCTTGTAATACTAACTGGTTCCAGTATTGTGTTTTGGCTAACACAATCCGAAATATTGTGAAAGCCTCTGTGTTTGTGTTTTCCTGATATTATCGATTGACTTTATTGTTTTGAATGTTTGTATCAGGGAACATTTAATTTTGTACCGTTGAAACACTAATTGGTTCATCATGTGGGCACCAGCTCTACACAATCCTATGTTCTAGAGAGCAATCTAGAGAAACTGCGACAAACAAATATCATATTTCTGTTTGTATAGATGACATTTTATGCACTTGCCTAACGAAAAGACTTTCCTTTTCTAGAAAACCATTTTTACTGTGATTTTTTCGGTCCATTGCAGACGAATTCCACACCAGTTTGTCCAGATATGACTGGATGAAACCGGAAATACCCAGGATTGTTCTGGATAACTCAATCCCAGATTTTGCTACAGCCTCTTTGTTTGTGTTTTTCGGATATTTTCCATGGACTTTATTGTTTGAATGTTTTTTTATCAGGGAACATTAAATTTTGTACCGTAGAAACACTAATTGGTTCATCATGTGGACATCAGCTCTACACATTCGTATTTTCTAGGGAGAAAGCTAGAGAAACTGCGGCAAACAAACATGATATTTCTGTTTGCTTCGATGACATTTGATGCACTTGCCTAACGAAAAGACTTTGCTTTTCTCCAAAACCATATTTACTGTGATGTTCTCTGTCCCTTGCATATGAATTCCACACCACTTTGTCCGGATATGACTGGATGAAACCGGAAATATCCGGTTTTGTTTTGGCTAAAAACCCAGATATTGCTACAACCTCTGTGTTTGTTTTTTCTGGATATTCAATGGACTTTATTGTTTTGAAAGTTTTTTTATCGGGGAACATTTTGTTTTGAGCTTGTATACAGTAATTGGTTCCAAATGGAGACACCAGCACTATATATTCGTATTTTCTAGGGAGAAAGCTAGAGGAACTGCGGCAAACAAACATGATATTTCTGTTAGTATCGATAACATTTTATGCACTTGCCTAACGAAAAGACTTTGCTTTTCTCCAAAACCATTTTTACTCTGATTTTCTCGGTCCAATGCATACGAATTCCAAACCACTCTTTCTGGATATGACTGGATGAAACCAGAAATATCCGGTTGTGTTTGCCTAACTCATTCCGAAATATTGTGAAAGTTTCTGTGTTTGTGTTTTCTGGATATTATCGATGGTCTTTATTGTTTTGAATGTTTTTATCAGGGAACATTTATTTTTGTACCCTTAAAAAACACTAATTGGTTCATCATGGGGACACCAGCTCTACACATTCTTATTTTCTAGGGAGAAAGCTAGAGGAACTGCGGCAAACACACATGATATTTCTGTTTGTGTAGATGACATTTTATGCACTTGCCTAACGAAAAGACTTTGCTTTTCTCCAAAACCATTTTTACTGTGATTTTCTCGGTCCATTGCATACGAATGCCACACCACATTATCTGGATATGACTGGATGAAACCAGATATATCCAGTTTTGTTTGGGCTAACTCAATCCCAGATATTGCTACAGCATCTGTGTTTGTGTATTCCTGATATTATCCAAGGACTATATTTTTTTGCATGTTTTTTTCAGGGAACATTTGATTTTGTGCTTGGAAACATTAATTCGTTCCACATGGAGACACCAGCTCTACACATTCGTATTTTCTAGGGAGAAAGCTAGAGGAACTGCGGCAAAGAAACATGATATTTCTGTTTGTCTAGATGACATTTTATGCACTTGCCTAACAAAAAGACTTTGCTTTTCTCCAATCCATTTTTACTGTGATTTTCTCGGTCCATTGCATACGAATTCCACACCCGTTTCTCCGGATATGACTGGATGAAAACGGAAATATCCAGTTTAGTTTTGGCTGACTCAATCCTAGATATTGCTACAGCCTCTGTGTTTGTGTATTCCTGATATTATCCACGGACTTTATTGGTTTGAATGCTTTTTATCAGGGAACATTTAATTTTGTGCTTGGAAACACTAATTGGTTCCACATGGAGACACCATCTCTACACATTTGTATTTTCTAGGGAGAAAGCTAGAGGAATTGCGGTAAACAAACATGATATTTCTGTTTGTATAGATGACATTTTATGCAATTGCCTAAAAAAAACTTTGCTTTTCTCCAAAATCATTTTCACTGTGATTTTCTCAGTCCCTTGCATACGAATTCCACACCACTTTGTCAGGATGTGGCTGGATGAAACCGGAAATCTCATTTTTTTTTTTTTTTGGCTAACTCAATCCCAGATATTGCTACAGCCTCTCTGTTTGTGTTTTCCTGATATTATCCACGGACTTTATTGGTTTGTATGTTTTTTTATCAGGGAACATTTAATTTTGTGCTTGTAATACTAACTGGTTCCAGTATTGTGTTTTGGCTAACACAATCCGAAATATTGTGAAAGCCTCTGTGTTTGTGTTTTCCTGATATTATCGATTGACTTTATTGTTTTGAATGTTTGTATCAGGGAACATTTAATTTTGTACCGTTGAAACACTAATTGGTTCATCATGTGGGCACCAGCTCTACACAATCCTATGTTCTAGAGAGCAATCTAGAGAAACTGCGACAAACAAATATCATATTTCTGTTTGTATAGATGACATTTTATGCACTTGCCTAACGAAAAGACTTTCCTTTTCTAGAAAACCATTTTTACTGTGATTTTTTCGGTCCATTGCAGACGAATTCCACACAAGTTTGTCCAGATATGACTGGATGAAACCGGAAATACCCAGGATTGTTCTGGATAACTCAATCCCAGATTTTGCTACAGCCTCTTTGTTTGTGTTTTTCGGATATTTTCCATGGACTTTATTGTTTGAATGTTTTTTTTATCAGGGAACATTAAATTTTGTACCGTAGAAACACTAATTGGTTCATCATGTGGACATCAGCTCTACACATTCGTATTTTCTAGGGAGAAAGCTAGAGAAACTGCGGCAAACAAACATGATATTTCTGTTTGCTTCGATGACATTTGATGCACTTGCCTAACGAAAAGACTTTGCTTTTCTCCAAAACCATATTTACTGTGATGTTCTCTGTCCCTTGCATATGAATTCCACACCACTTTGTCCGGATATGACTGGATGAAACCGGAAATATCCGGTTTTGTTTTGGCTAAAAACCCAGATATTGCTACAACCTCTGTGTTTGTTTTTTCTGGATATTCAATGGACTTTATTGTTTTGAAAGTTTTTTTATCGGGGAACATTTTGTTTTGAGCTTGTATACAGTAATTGGTTCCAAATGGAGACACCAGCACTATATATTCATATTTTCTAAGGAGAAAGCTAGAGGAACTGCGGCAAACAAACATGATATTTCTGTTAGTATCGATAACATTTTATGCACTTGCCTAACGAAAAGACTTTGCTTTTCTCCAAAACCATTTTTACTCTGATTTTCTCGGTCCAATGCATACGAATTCCAAACCACTCTTTCTGGATATGACTGGATGAAACCAGAAATATCCGGTTGTGTTTTGCCTAACTCATTCCGAAATATTGTGAAAGTTTCTGTGTTGGTGTTTTCTGGATATTATCAATGGTCTTTATTGTTTTGAATGTTTTTATCAGGGAACATTTATTTTTGTACCCTTAAAAAACACTAATTGGTTCATCATGGGGACACCAGCTCTACACATTCTTATTTTCTAGGGAGAAAGCTAGAGGAACTGCGGCAAACACACATGATATTTCTGTTTGTCTAGATGACATTTTATGCACTTGCCTAACGAAAAGACTTTGCTTTTCTCCAAAACCATTTTTACTGTGATTTTCTCGGTCCATTGCATACGAATGCCACACCACATTATCCGGATATGACTGGATGAAACCAGAAATATCCAGTTTTGTTTGGGCTAACTCAATCCCAGATATTGCTACAGCATCTGTGTTTGTGTATTCCTGATATTATCCAAGGACTATATTTTTTTGCATGTTTTTTTCAGGGAACATTTGATTTGTGCTTGGAAACATTAATTCGTTCCACATGGAGACACCAGCTCTACACATTCGTATTTTCTAGGGAGAAAGCTAGAGGAACTGCGACAAACAAACATGATATTTCTGTTTGTCTAGATGACATTTTATGCAATTGCCTAAAAAAAACTTTGCTTTTCTCCAAAATCATTTTCCCTGTGATTTTCCATGTCCCTTGCATACGAATTCCACACCACTTTGTCAGGATGTGGCTGGATGAAACCGGAAATCTCATTTTTTTTTTTTTTGGCTAACTCAATCCCAGATATTGCTACAGCCTCTCTGTTTGTGTTTTCCTGATATTATCCACGGACTTTATTGGTTTGTATGTTTTTTTATCAGGGAACATTTAATTTTGTGCTTGTAATACTAACTGGTTCCAGTATTGTGTTTTGGCTAACACAATCCGAAATATTGTGAAAGCCTCTGTGTTTGTGTTTTCCTGATATTATCGATTGACTTTATTGTTTTGAATGTTTGTATCAGGGAACATTTAATTTTGTACCGTTGAAACACTAATTGGTTCATCATGTGGGCACCAGCTCTACACAATCCTATGTTCTAGAGAGCAATCTAGAGAAACTGCGACACACAAATATCATATTTCTGTTTGTATAGATGACATTTTATGCACTTGCCTAACGAAAAGACTTTCCTTTTCTAGAAAACCATTTTTACTGTGATTTTTTCGGTCCATTGCAGACGAATTCCACACCAGTTTGTCCAGATATGACTGGATGAAACCGGAAATACCCAGGATTGTTCTGGATAACTCAATCCCAGATTTTGCTACAGCCTCTTTGTTTGTGTTTTTCGGATATTTTCCATGGACTTTATTGTTTGAATGTTTTTTTATCAGGGAACATTAAATTTTGTACCGTAGAAACACTAATTGGTTCATCATGTGGACATCAGCTCTACACATTCGTATTTTCTAGGGAGAAAGCTAGAGAAACTGCGGCAAACAAACATGATATTTCTGTTTGCTTCGATGACATTTGATGCACTTGCCTAACGAAAAGACTTTGCTTTTCTCCAAAACCATATTTACTGTGATGTTCTCTGTCCCTTGCATATGAATTCCACACCACTTTGTCCGGATATGACTGGATGAAACCGGAAATATCCGGTTTTGTTTTGGCTAAAAACCCAGATATTGCTACAACCTCTGTGTTTGTTTTTTCTGGATATTCAATGGACTTTATTGTTTTGAAAGTTTTTTTATCGGGGAACATTTTGTTTTGAGCTTGTATACAGTAATTGGTTCCAAATGGAGACACCAGCACTATATATTCGTATTTTCTAGGGAGAAAGCTAGAGGAACTGCGGCAAACAAACATGATATTTCTGTTAGTATCGATAACATTTTATGCACTTGCCTAACGAAAAGACTTTGCTTTTCTCCAAAACCATTTTTACTCTGATTTTCTCGGTCCAATGCATACGAATTCCAAACCACTCTTTCTGGATATGACTGGATGAAACCAGAAATATCCGGTTGTGTTTGCCTAACTCATTCCGAAATATTGTGAAAGTTTCTGTGTTTGTGTTTTCTGGATATTATCGATGGTCTTTATTGTTTTGAATGTTTTTATCAGGGAACATTTATTTTTGTACCCTTAAAAAACACTAATTGGTTCATCATGGGGACACCAGCTCTACACATTCTTATTTTCTAGGGAGAAAGCTAGAGGAACTGCGGCAAACACACATGATATTTCTGTTTGTGTAGATGACATTTTATGCACTTGCCTAACGAAAAGACTTTGCTTTTCTCCAAAACCATTTTTACTGTGATTTTCTCGGTCCATTGCATACGAATGCCACACCACATTATCTGGATATGACTGGATGAAACCAGATATATCCAGTTTTGTTTGGGCTAACTCAATCCCAGATATTGCTACAGCATCTGTGTTTGTGTATTCCTGATATTATCCAAGGACTATATTTTTTTGCATGTTTTTTTCAGGGAACATTTGATTTTGTGCTTGGAAACATTAATTCGTTCCACATGGAGACACCAGCTCTACACATTCGTATTTTCTAGGGAGAAAGCTAGAGGAACTGCGGCAAAGAAACATGATATTTCTGTTTGTCTAGATGACATTTTATGCACTTGCCTAACAAAAAGACTTTGCTTTTCTCCAATCCATTTTTACTGTGATTTTCTCGGTCCATTGCATACGAATTCCACACCCGTTTCTCCGGATATGACTGGATGAAAACGGAAATATCCAGTTTAGTTTTGGCTGACTCAATCCTAGATATTGCTACAGCCTCTGTGTTTGTGTATTCCTGATATTATCCACGGACTTTATTGGTTTGAATGCTTTTTATCAGGGAACATTTAATTTTGTGCTTGGAAACACTAATTGGTTCCACATGGAGACACCATCTCTACACATTTGTATTTTCTAGGGAGAAAGCTAGAGGAATTGCGGTAAACAAACATGATATTTCTGTTTGTATAGATGACATTTTATGCAATTGCCTAAAAAAAACTTTGCTTTTCTCCAAAATCATTTTCACTGTGATTTTCTCAGTCCCTTGCATACGAATTCCACACCACTTTGTCAGGATGTGGCTGGATGAAACCGGAAATCTCATTTTTTTTTTTTTTGGCTAACTCAATCCCAGATATTGCTACAGCCTCTCTGTTTGTGTTTTCCTGATATTATCCACGGACTTTATTGGTTTGTATGTTTTTTTATCAGGGAACATTTAATTTTGTGCTTGTAATACTAACTGGTTCCAGTATTGTGTTTTGGCTAACACAATCCGAAATATTGTGAAAGCCTCTGTGTTTGTGTTTTCCTGATATTATCGATTGACTTTATTGTTTTGAATGTTTGTATCAGGGAACATTTAATTTTGTACCGTTGAAACACTAATTGGTTCATCATGTGGGCACCAGCTCTACACAATCCTATGTTCTAGAGAGCAATCTAGAGAAACTGCGACAAACAAATATCATATTTCTGTTTGTATAGATGACATTTTATGCACTTGCCTAACGAAAAGACTTTCCTTTTCTAGAAAACCATTTTTACTGTGATTTTTTCGGTCCATTGCAGACGAATTCCACACCAATTTGTCCAGATATGACTGGATGAAACCGGAAATACCCAGGATTGTTCTGGATAACTCAATCCCAGATTTTGCTACAGCCTCTTTGTTTGTGTTTTTCGGATATTTTCCATGGACTTTATTGTTTGAATGTTTTTTATCAGGGAACATTAAATTTTGTACCGTAGAAACACTAATTGGTTCATCATGTGGACATCAGCTCTACACATTCGTATTTTCTAGGGAGAAAGCTAGAGAAACTGCGGCAAACAAACATGATATTTCTGTTTGCTTCGATGACATTTGATGCACTTGCCTAACGAAAAGACTTTGCTTTTCTCCAAAACCATATTTACTGTGATGTTCTCTGTCCCTTGCATATGAATTCCACACCACTTTGTCCGGATATGACTGGATGAAACCGGAAATATCCGGTTTTGTTTTGGCTAAAAACCCAGATTTTGCTACAACCTCTGTGTTTGTTTTTTCTGGATATTCAATGGACTTTATTGTTTTGAAAGTTTTTTTATCGGGGAACATTTTGTTTTGAGCTTGTATACAGTAATTGGTTCCAAACGGAGACACCAGCACTATATATTCGTTTTTTCTAGGGAGAAAGCTAGAGGAACTGCGGCAAACAAACATGATATTTCTGTTAGTATCGATAACATTTTATGCACTTGCCTAACGAAAAGACTTTGCTTTTCTCCAAAACCATTTTTACTCTAATTTTCTCGGTCCAATGCATACGAATTCCAAACCACTCTTTCTGGATATGACTGGATGAAACCAGAAATATCCGGTTGTGTTTTGCCTAACTCATTCCGAAATATTGTGAAAGTTTCTGTGTTGGTGTTTTCTGGATATTATCGATGGTCTTTATTGTTTTGAATGTTTTTATCAGGGAACATTTATTTTTGTACCCTTAAAAAACACTAATTGGTTCATCATGGGGACACCAGCTCTACACATTCTTATTTTCTAGGGAGAAAGCTAGAGGAACTGCGGCAAACACACATGATATTTCTGTTTGTGTAGATGACATTTTATGCACTTGCCTAACGAAAAGGCGTTGCTTTTCTCCAAAACCATTTTTACTGTGATTTTCTCGGTCCATTGCATACGAATGCCACACCACATTATCCGGATATGACTGGATGAAACCAGAAATATCCAGTTTTGTTTGGGCTAACTCAATCCCAGATATTGCTACAGCATCTGTGTTTGTGTATTCCTGATATTATCCACGGACTTTATTGGTTTGTATGTTTTTTTTATCAGGGAACATTTAATTTTGTGCTTGTAATACTAACTGGTTCCAGTATTGTGTTTTGGCTAACACAATCCGAAATATTGTGAAAGCCTCTGTGTTTGTGTTTTCCTGATATTATCGATTGACTTTATTGTTTTGAATGTTTGTATCAGGGAACATTTAATTTTGTACCGTTGAAACACTAATTGGTTCATCATGTGGGCACCAGCTCTACACAATCCTATGTTCTAGAGAGCAATCTAGAGAAACTGCGACAAACAAATATCATATTTCTGTTTGTATAGATGACATTTTATGCACTTGCCTAACGAAAAGACTTTCCTTTTCTAGAAAACCTATTTACTGTGATTTTTTTCGGTCCATTGCAGACGAATTCCACACCAGTTTGTCCAGATATGACTGGATGAAACCGGAAATACCCAGGATTGTTCTGGATAACTCAATCCCAGATTTTGCTACAGCCTCTTTGTTTGTGTTTTTCGGATATTTTCCATGGACTTTATTGTTTGAATGTTTTTTATCAGGGAACATTAAATTTTGTACCGTAGAAACACTAATTGGTTCATCATGTGGACATCAGCTCTACACATTCGTATTTTCTAGGGAGAAAGCTAGAGAAACTGCGGCAAACAAACATGATATTTCTGTTTGCTTCGATGACATTTGATGCACTTGCCTAACGAAAAGACTTTGCTTTTCTCCAAAACCATATTTACTGTGATGTTCTCTGTCCCTTGCAAATGAATTCCACACCACTTTGTCCGGATATGACTGGATGAAACCGGAAATATCCGGTTTTGTTTTGGCTAAAAACCCAGATATTGCTACAACCTCTGTGTTTGTTTTTTCTGGATATTCAATGGACTTTATTGTTTTGAAAGTTTTTTTATCGGGGAACATTTTGTTTTGAGCTTGTATACAGTAATTGGTTCCAAATGGAGACACCAGCACTATATATTCGTATTTTCTAGGGAGAAAGCTAGAGGAACTGCGGCAAACAAACATGATATTTCTGTTAGTATCGATAACATTTTATGCACTTGCCTAACGAAAAGACTTTGCTTTTCTCCAAAACCATTTTTACTCTGATTTTCTCGGTCCAATGCATACGAATTCCAAACCACTCTTTCTGGATATGACTGGATGAAACCAGAAATATCCGGTTGTGTTTTGCCTAACTCATTCCGAAATATTGTGAAAGTTTCTGTGTTGGTGTTTTCTGGATATTATCGATGGTCTTTATTGTTTTGAATGTTTTTATCAGGGAACATTTATTTTTGTACCCTTAAAAAACACTAATTGGTTCATCATGGGGACACCAGCTCTACACATTCTTATTTTCTAGGGAGAAAGCTAGAGGAACTGCGGCAAACACACATGATATTTCTGTTTGTGTAGATGACATTTTATGCACTTGCCTAACGAAAAGGCGTTGCTTTTCTCCAAAACCATTTTTACTGTGATTTTCTCGGTCCATTGCATACGAATGCCACACCACATTATCCGGATATGACTGGATGAAACCAGAAATATCCAGTTTTGTTTGGGCTAACTCAATCCCAGATATTGCTACAGCATCTGTGTTTGTGTATTCCTGATATTATCCACGGACTTTATTGGTTTGTATGTTTTTTTATCAGGGAACATTTAATTTTGTGCTTGTAATACTAACTGGTTCCAGTATTGTGTTTTGGCTAACACAATCCGAAATATTGTGAAAGCCTCTGTGTTTGTGTTTTCCTGATATTATCGATTGACTTTATTGTTTTGAATGTTTGTATCAGGGAACATTTAATTTTGTACCGTTGAAACACTAATTGGTTCATCATGTGGGCACCAGCTCTACACAATCCTATGTTCTAGAGAGCAATCTAGAGAAACTGCGACAAACAAATATCATATTTCTGTTTGTATAGATGACATTTTATGCACTTGCCTAACGAAAAGACTTTCCTTTTCTAGAAAACCTATTTACTGTGATTTTTTTCGGTCCATTGCAGACGAATTCCACACCAGTTTGTCCAGATATGACTGGATGAAACCGGAAATACCCAGGATTGTTCTGGATAACTCAATCCCAGATTTTGCTACAGCCTCTTTGTTTGTGTTTTTCGGATATTTTCCATGGACTTTATTGTTTGAATGTTTTTTATCAGGGAACATTAAATTTTGTACCGTAGAAACACTAATTGGTTCATCATGTGGACATCAGCTCTACACATTCGTATTTTCTAGGGAGAAAGCTAGAGAAACTGCGGCAAACAAACATGATATTTCTGTTTGCTTCGATGACATTTGATGCACTTGCCTAACGAAAAGACTTTGCTTTTCTCCAAAACCATATTTACTGTGATGTTCTCTGTCCCTTGCAAATGAATTCCACACCACTTTGTCCGGATATGACTGGATGAAACCGGAAATATCCGGTTTTGTTTTGGCTAAAAACCCAGATATTGCTACAACCTCTGTGTTTGTTTTTTCTGGATATTCAATGGACTTTATTGTTTTGAAAGTTTTTTTATCGGGGAACATTTTGTTTTGAGCTTGTATACAGTAATTGGTTCCAAATGGAGACACCAGCACTATATATTCGTATTTTCTAGGGAGAAAGCTAGAGGAACTGCGGCAAACAAACATGATATTTCTGTTAGTATCGATAACATTTTATGCACTTGCCTAACGAAAAGACTTTGCTTTTCTCCAAAACCATTTTTACTCTGATTTTCTCGGTCCAATGCATACGAATTCCAAACCACTCTTTCTGGATATGACTGGATGAAACCAGAAATATCCGGTTGTGTTTTGCCTAACTCATTCCGAAATATTGTGAAAGTTTCTGTGTTGGTGTTTTCTGGATATTATCGATGGTCTTTATTGTTTTGAATGTTTTTATCAGGGAACATTTATTTTTGTACCCTTAAAAAACACTAATTGGTTCATCATGGGGACACCAGCTCTACACATTCTTATTTTCTAGGGAGAAAGCTAGAGGAACTGCGGCAAACACACATGATATTTCTGTTTGTGTAGATGACATTTTATGCACTTGCCTAACGAAAAGACTTTGCTTTTCTCCAAAACCATTTTTACTGTGATTTTCTCGGTCCATTGCATACGAATGCCACACCACATTATCCGGATATGACTGGATGAAACCAGAAATATCCAGTTTTGTTTGGGCTAACTCAATCCCAGATATTGCTACAGCATCTGTGTTTGTGTATTCCTGATATTATCCAAGGACTATATTTTTTTGCATGTTTTTTTCAGGGAACATTTGATTTTGTGCTTGGAAACATTAATTCGTTCCACATGGAGACACCAGCTCTACACATTCGTATTTTCTAGGGAGAAAGCTAGAGGAACTGCGGCAAACAAACATGATATTTCTGTTTGTCTAGATGACATTTTATGCACTTGCCTAACGAAAAGACTTTGCTTTTCTCCAATCCATTTTTACTGTGATTTTCTCGGTCCATTGCATACGAATTCCACACCCGTTTCTCCGGATATGACTGGATGAAAACGGAAATATCCAGTTTAGTTTTGGCTGACTCAATCCTAGATATTGCTACAGCCTCTGTGTTTGTGTATTCCTGATATTATCCACGGACTTTATTGGTTTGAATGCTTTTTATCAGGGAACATTTAATTTTGTGCTTGGAAACACTAATTGGTTCCACATGGAGACACCATCTCTACACATTTGTATTTTCTAGGGAGAAAGCTAGAGGAATTGCGGTAAACAAACATGATATTTCTGTTTGTATAGATGACATTTTATGCAATTGCCTAAAAAAAACTTTGCTTTTCTCCAAAATCATTTTCACTGTGATTTTCTCAGTCCCTTGCATACGAATTCCACACCACTTTGTCAGGATGTGGCTGGATGAAACCGGAAATCTCATTTTTTTTTTTTGGCTAACTCAATCCCAGATATTGCTACAGCCTCTCTGTTTGTGTTTTCCTGATATTATCCACGGACTTTATTGGTTTGTATGTTTTTTATCAGGGAACATTTAGTTTTGTGCTTGTAATACTAACTGGTTCCAGTATTGTGTTTTGGCTAACACAATCCGAAATATTGTGAAAGCCTCTGTGTTTGTGTTTTCCTGATATTATCGATTGACTTTATTGTTTTGAATGTTTGTATCAGGGAACATTTAATTTTGTACCGTTGAAACATTAATTGGTTCATCATGTGGGCACCAGCTCTACACAATCCTATGTTCTAGAGAGCAATCTAGAGAAACTGCGACAAACAAATATCATATTTCTGTTTGTATAGATGACATTTTATGCACTTGCCTAACGAAAAGACTTTCCTTTTCTAGAAAACCTATTTACTGTGATTTTTTTCGGTCCATTGCAGACGAATTCCACACCAGTTTGTCCAGATATGACTGGATGAAACCGGAAATACCCAGGATTGTTCTGGATAACTCAATCCCAGATTTTGCTACAGCCTCTTTGTTTGTGTTTTTCGGATATTTTCCATGGACTTTATTGTTTGAATGTTTTTTATCAGGGAACATTAAATTTTGTACCGTAGAAACACTAATTGGTTCATCATGTGGACATCAGCTCTACACATTCGTATTTTCTAGGGAGAAAGCTAGAGAAACTGCGGCAAACAAACATGATATTTCTGTTTGCTTCGATGACATTTGATGCACTTGCCTAACGAAAAGACTTTGCTTTTCTCCAAAACCATATTTACTGTGATGTTCTCTGTCCCTTGCAAATGAATTCCACACCACTTTGTCCGGATATGACTGGATGAAACCGGAAATATCCGGTTTTGTTTTGGCTAAAAACCCAGATATTGCTACAACCTCTGTGTTTGTTTTTTCTGGATATTCAATGGACTTTATTGTTTTGAAAGTTTTTTTATCGGGGAACATTTTGTTTTGAGCTTGTATACAGTAATTGGTTCCAAATGGAGACACCAGCACTATATATTCGTATTTTCTAGGGAGAAAGCTAGAGGAACTGCGGCAAACAAACATGATATTTCTGTTAGTATCGATAACATTTTATGCACTTGCCTAACGAAAAGACTTTGCTTTTCTCCAAAACCATTTTTACTCTGATTTTCTCGGTCCAATGCATACGAATTCCAAACCACTCTTTCTGGATATGACTGGATGAAACCAGAAATATCCGGTTGTGTTTTGCCTAACTCATTCCGAAATATTGTGAAAGTTTCTGTGTTGGTGTTTTCTGGATATTATCGATGGTCTTTATTGTTTTGAATGTTTTTATCAGGGAACATTTATTTTTGTACCCTTAAAAAACACTAATTGGTTCATCATGGGGACACCAGCTCTACACATTCTTATTTTCTAGGGAGTAAGCTAGAGGAACTGCGGCAAACACACATGATATTTCTGTTTGTGTAGATGACATTTTATGCACTTGCCTAACGAAAAGACTTTGCTTTTCTCCAAAACCATTTTTACTGTGATTTTCTCGGTCCATTGCATACGAATGCCACACCACATTATCCGGATATGACTGGATGAAACCAGAAATATCCAGTTTTGTTTGGGCTAACTCAATCCCAGATATTGCTACAGCATCTGTGTTTGTGTATTCCTGATATTATCCAAGGACTATATTTTTTTGCATGTTTTTTTCAGGGAACATTTGATTTTGTGCTTGGAAACATTAATTCGTTCCACATGGAGACACCAGCTCTACACATTCGTATTTTCTAGGGAGAAAGCTAGAGGAACTGCGGCAAACAAACATGATATTTCTGTTTGTCTAGATGACATTTTATGCACTTGCCTAACGAAAAGACTTTGCTTTTCTCCAATCCATTTTTACTGTGATTTTCTCGGTCCATTGCATACGAATTCCACACCCGTTTCTCCGGATATGACTGGATGAAAACGGAAATATCCAGTTTAGTTTTGGCTGACTCAATCCTAGATATTGCTACAGCCTCTGTGTTTGTGTATTCCTGATATTATCCACGGACTTTATTGGTTTGAATGCTTTTTATCAGGGAACATTTAATTTTGTGCTTGGAAACACTAATTGGTTCCACATGGAGACACCATCTCTACACATTTGTATTTTCTAGGGAGAAAGCTAGAGGAATTGCAGTAAACAAACATGATATTTCTGTTTGTATAGATGACATTTTATGCAATTGCCTAAAAAAAACTTTGCTTTTCTCCAAAATCATTTTCACTGTGATTTTCTCAGTCCCTTGCATACGAATTCCACACCACTTTGTCAGGATGTGGCTGGATGAAACCGGAAATCTCATTTTTTTTTTTTGGCTAACTCAATCCCAGATATTGCTACAGCCTCTCTGTTTGTGTTTTCCTGATATTATCCACGGACTTTATTGGTTTGTATGTTTTTTATCAGGGAACATTTAGTTTTGTGCTTGTAATACTAACTGGTTCCAGTATTGTGTTTTGGCTAACACAATCCGAAATATTGTGAAAGCCTCTGTGTTTGTGTTTTCCTGATATTATCGATTGACTTTATTGTTTTGAATGTTTGTATCAGGGAACATTTAATTTTGTACCGTTGAAACACTAATTGGTTCATCATGTGGGCACCAGCTCTACACATTCCTATGTTCTAGAGAGCAATCTAGAGAAACTGCGACAAACAAATATCATATTTCTGTTTGTATAGATGACATTTTATGCACTTGCCTAACGAAAAGACTTTCCTTTTCTAGAAAACCATTTTTACTGTGATTTTTTCGGTCCATTGCAGACGAATTCTACACCAGTTTGTCCAGATATGACTGGATGAAACCGGAAATACCCAGGATTGTTCTGGATAACTCAATCCCAGATTTTGCTACAGCCTCTTTGTTTGTGTTTTTTGGATATTTTCCATGGACTTTATTGTTTGAATGTTTTTTATCAGGGAACATTAAATTTTGTACCGTAGAAACACTAATTGGTTCATCATGTGGACATCAGCTCTACACATTCGTATTTTCTAGGGAGAAAGCTAGAGAAACTGCGGCAAACAAACATGATATTTCTGTTTGCTTCGATGACATTTGATGCACTTGCCTAACGAAAAGACTTTGCTTTTCTCCAAAACCATATTTACTGTGATGTTCTCTGTCCCTTGCATATGAATTCCACACCACTTTGTCCGGATATGACTGGATGAAACCGGAAATATCCGGTTTTGTTTTTGCTAAAAACCCAGATATTGCTACAACCTCTGTGTTTGTTTTTTCTGGATATTCAATGGACTTTATTGTTTTGAAAGTTTTTTTATCGGGGAACATTTTGTTTTGAGCTTGTATACAGTAATTGGTTCCAAACGGAGACACCAGCACTATATATTTGTATTTTCTAGGGAGAAATCTAGAGGAACTGCGGCAAACAAACATGATATTTCTGTTAGTATCGATAACATTTTATGCACTTGCCTAACGAAAAGATTTTGCTTTTCTCCAAAACCATTTTTACTCTGATTTTCTCGGTCCAATGCATACGAATTCCAAACCACTCTTTCTGGATATGACTGGATGAAACCAGAAATATCCGGTTGTGTTTTGCCTAACTCATTCCGAAATATTGTGAAAGTTTCTGTGTTTGTGTTTTCTGGATATTATCGATGGTCTTTATTGTTTTGAATGTTTTTATCAGGGAACATTTATTTTTGTACCCTTAAAAAACACTAATTGGTTCATCATGGGGACACCAGCTCTACACATTCTTATTTTCTAGGGAGAAAGCTAGAGGAACTGCGGCAAACACACGTGATATTTCTGTTTGTGTAGATGACATTTTATGCACTTGCCTAACGAAAAGACTTTGCTTTTCTCCAAAACCATTTTTACTGTGATTTTCTCGGTCCATTGCATACGAATGCCACACCACATTATCCGGATATGACTGGATGAAACCAGAAATATCCAGTTTTGTTTGGGCTAACTCAATCCCAGATATTGCTACAGCATCTGTGTTTGTGTATTCCTGATATTATCCAAGGACTATATTTTTTTGCATGTTTTTTTCAGGGAACATTTGATTTTGTGCTTGGAAACATTAATTCGTTCCACATGGAGACACCAGCTCTACACATTCGTATTTTCTAGGGAGAAAGCTAGAGGAACTGCGGCAAACAAACATGATATTTCTGTTTGTCTAGATGACATTTTATGCACTTGCCTAACGAAAAGACTTTGCTTTTCTCCAATCCATTTTTACTGTGATTTTCTCGGTCCATTGCATGGGAATACCATACCACTTTTTACGGATATGACTGGATGAAACCAGAAATACCAGTTATTGTGTTGGCCAACTCAATGCGAAATGTTGTGAAAGATTCTGTTTTTGTTTTTTCGGATATTATCAATGGACTTGAATATTTTGAATGTTTTTATCAGGGAACATCTAATTTTTACCGTTGAAGCACTAATTGGTTCATCATGGGAACACCAGCTCTACACATTCGTATTTTCTAGAGAGAAAGCTAGAGAAACTGCGGCAAACAAACATGATATTTCTGTTTGATAGATGACCTTTTATGCACTTGCCTAACGAAAAGACTTTGCTTTTCTCCATCGATTTTTACTGTGATTTTCTCATTCCATTGCATGTGAATTCCATAGAAGTTTGTCCGGAGATGACTGGAGGAAACCGGAAATATCTGGTTTTGTTTTAGCTAACTCAATTCCAGTTATTGCTACAGCCTCTGTGTTTGTTTTTTCTGCATATTATTAATGAACTTTCTTATTTTGAATGTTTTTTATCAGGGAACATTTTATTTTGAGCTTGGATACAGTAATTGGTTTCACATGGAGACACCAGCTCTACACATTCTATTTTCTAGTAAGAGAGCTAGAGGAACTGTGGCAAACAAACCTGACACTTCTGTTTGTCTAGATGACATTTTATACACTGGCCTAACCAAAAGATTTTGCTTTTCTCCAAAACCATTTTTACTATGATTTTCTTGGTCCATTGCATACGAATTCCAAACCACTTTGTCCGGATATGACTGGATGAAACCAGAAATATCCGGTTGTGTTTTGGCTAACTCAATCCGAAATATTGTGAAGCCTCTGTGTTTGTGTTTTCCGTATATTATCGATGGACTTTATTGTTTTGAATATTTTTATCAGGGAATTTTTAATATTGTACCATAGAAACACTAACTGGTTCATCATGGGGACACCAGCTCTACACATTCATATTTTCTAAGGAGAAAGCTCGAGGAACTGCGGCAAACAAACATGATATTTCTGTTTCTATCGTTGACATTTTATGCACTTGCCTAACGAAAAGACTTTGCTTTTCTCCAAAACTATTTTTACTGTGATTTTCTCGGTCCATTGCATACGAATTCCACACCAGTTTGTCAGGATATGACTGGATGAACCCGGAAATATCCGGTTCTGTTTTGGCTAACTGAATCCGAAATATTGTGAAAGACTCTGTGTTTGTGTCTTCTGGATATTATCGATGGACTTTATTGTTTTGAATGCGTTTTTCTCAGGGAACATTAATTTTGTGCTTTTAATCACTAATTGGTTCCACATGGAGACACCAGCTCTACACATGTGTATTTTCTAAGGGGAAAGCTAGAGGAACTGTGGCAAACAAACATGATATTTCTGTTAGTATCGATCACATTATACGCACTTGCCTAACGAAAAGACTTTGCTTTTCTCCAAAACAATTTGTACTGAGATTTTCTCGGTCCATTGCATACGAATTCCACACAACTTTTCCGGATATTACTGGATGAAACCAGAAATATCCGGTTGTGTTTTGGCTAACTCAATCCGAAATATTGTGAAAGCCTCTGTGTTTGTGTTTTCTGGATATTATCGATGGACTTTATTGTTTTGAATATTTTTATCAGGGAACACATAATTTTGTACCGTTGAAATACTAATTGGTTCATCATGGGGACACCAGCTCTACACATTCTTATTTTCTAAGGAGAAAGCTCGAGGAACTGTGGCAAACAAACATGATATTTCTGTTTGTATAGATGACATTTTATGCACTTGCCTAACGAAAAGACTTTGCTTTTCTCCAATCCATTTGTACTGTGATTTTCTCGGTCCATTGCATACGAATTCCACACCAGTTTGTCTGGATATGACTGGATGAAACCACAAATATCCGGTTTTGTTTTGGCTAACGCGATCCCAGATATTGCTACAGCCTCTGTGTTTGTGTATTCCTCATATATCCACGGACTTTATTGCTTTGAAGTTTTTTTATCAGGGAACATTTAATTTTGTGCTGCAAAATACTAATTGGTTCCACAGGGAGACACCAGTTCTACACATTCGTATTTTCTAAGGAGAAAGCTAGAGGAACTGTGGCAAACAAACATGATATATCTGTTTGTACAGATTAAATTTTATGCACTTGCCTAACGAAAAGGCTTTGCTTTTCTCCATAACCATTTTTACTGTGATTTTCTTGGTCCATTGCATACGAATTCCACACCAGTTTGTCCGGATATGACTGGGTGAAACCGGAAATATCCGGTTTTGTTTTGGCCAACTCAATCCCAGATATTTTTACAGCATCTGTGTTTGTGTTTTCGTGATATTATCCATTGATTTTATTGGTTTGAAATTTTTTTTATCTTGGAACATTTAACTTTGTGATGCGAAACACTAGTTGTTTCCACATGGAGACACCAGCTCTACACATTCGTATTTTCTAGGGAGAATGCTAGAGGAACTGCGGCAAACAAACATGATATTTCTGTTAGTATAGATGACATTTTATGCACTTGCCTAATGAAAAGACTTTGCTTTTCTCTGAAACCATTTTTACTGTGATATTCTCAGTCCATTGCATACGAATTCCACACCACTTTCAGGATATTACTGGATGAAACCAGAAATATCTGGTTGTGTTTTGGCTAACTCAATCTGAAATATTGTGAAAGCCTCTGTGTTTGTGTTTTCTGGATATTATCGATGGACTTTATTGTTTTGAATATTTTTATCAGGGAACATTTAATTTTATAGCGTTGAAACACTAATTGGTTCATCATGGGGACACCAGCTCTACACATTCGTATTTTTAGGGAGAAAGCTAGAGGAACTGCGGCAGACAAACATGATATTTCTGTTTGTACGGATGACATTTTATGCACTTGCCTAATTAAAAGCCTTTGCTTTTCTCCAAAACCATTTTTACTGTGATTTCCTTGGTCCATTGCATACGAATTCCAAACCACTTTGTCCGCATATGACTGCATGAAACCTGAAATATCCGGTTGTGTTTTGGCTAACTCAATCCAAAATATTGTGAAAGCCTCTGTGTTTGTGTTTTCTGGATATTATCGATGGACTTTATTGTTTTGAATGTTTTTTCTCAGGGAACATTTAATTTTTTTTATTTTTTTTTATTTTTGACAGGCAGAGTGGACAGTGAGAGAGAGAGAGACAGAGAGAAAGGTCTTCCTTTGCCGTTGGTTCACCCTCTAATGGCCACCGCGGTAGTGCTCTGCGGCCCGTGCACCACGCTGTTCCGATGGCAGGAGCCAGGTGCTTCTCCTGGTCTCCCATGGGGTGCAGAGCGCAAACACTTGGGCCATCCTCCACTGCACTCCCTGGCCACAGCAGAGAGCTGTCCTGGAAGAGGGGCAACCGGGACAGGATTGGTGCCCCGACCGGGACTAGAACCCAGTGTGCCGGCGCCGCAAGGCAGAGGATTAGCCTGTTGAGCCACGGCGACAGCCAGGGAACACTTAAATTTGTGCTTTTAATCACTAATTGGTTCCACATGGAGACACAAGCTCTACACATTCATATATTCTAGGGAGAAAGCTAGAGGAACTGTGGCAAACAAACATGATATTTCTGTTTGTACAGATTACATTTTATGCACTTGCCTAACGAAAAGACTTTGCTTTTCTCCAATCCATTTGTACTGTGATTTTCTCGGTCCATTGCATACGAATTCCACACCAGTTTGTCTGGATATGACTGGATGAAACCACAAATATCCGGTTTTGTTTTGGCTAACGCGATCCCAGATATTGCTACAGCCTCTGTGTTTGTGTATTCCTCATATATCCACGGACTTTATTGCTTTGAAGTTTTTTTATCAGGGAACATTTAATTTTGTGCTGCAAAATACTAATTGGTTCCACAGGGAGACACCAGTTCTACACATTCGTATTTTCTAAGGAGAAAGCTAGAGGAACTGTGGCAAACAAACATGATATATCTGTTTGTACAGATTAAATTTTATGCACTTGCCTAACGAAAAGGCTTTGCTTTTCTCCATAACCATTTTTACTGTGATTTTCTTGGTCCATTGCATACGAATTCCACACCAGTTTGTCCGGATATGACTGGGTGAAACCGGAAATATCCGGTTTTGTTTTGCCCAACTCAATCCCAGATATTTTTACAGCATCTGTGTTTGTGTTTTCGTGATATTATCCATTGATTTTATTGGTTTGAAATTTTTTTTATCTTGGAACATTTAACTTTGTGATGCGAAACACTAATTGTTTCCACATGGAGACACCAGCTCTACACATTCGTATTTTCTAGGGAGAAAGCTAGAGGAACTGCGGCAAACAAACATGATATTTCTGTTAGTATAGATGACATTTTATGCACTTGCCTAATGAAAAGACTTTGCTTTTCTCTGAAACCATTTTTACTGTGATATTCTCGGTCCATTGCATACGAATTCCACACCACTTTCAGGATATTACTGGATGAAACCAGAAATATCTGGTTGTGTTTTGGCTAACTCAATCTGAATTATTGTGAAAGCCTCTGTGTGTGTTTTTTCTGGATATTATCGATGGACTTTATTGTTTTGAATATTTTTATCAGGGAACATTTAATTTTATACCGTTGAAACACTAATTGGTTCATCATGGGGACACCAGCTCTACACATTCGTATTTTTAGGGAGAAAGCTAGAGGAACTGCGGCAGACAAACATGATATTTCTGTTTGTACGGATGACATTTTATGCACTTGCCTAATTAAAAGCCTTTGCTTTTCTCCAAAACCATTTTTACTGTGATTTTCTTGGTCCATTGCATACGAATTCCAAACCACTTTGTCCGCATATGACTGCATGAAACCTGAAATATCCGGTTGTGTTTTGGCTAACTCAATCCAAAATATTGTGAAAGCCTCTGTGTTTGTGTTTTCTGGATATTATCGATGGACTTTATTGTTTTGAATGTTTTTTCTCAGGGAACATTAAATTTTTTTATTTTTTTTTATTTTTGACAGGCAGAGTGGACAGTGAGAGAGAGAGAGACAGAGAGAAAGGTCTTCCTTTGCCGTTGGTTCACCCTCTAATGGCCGCCGCGGTAGTGCTCTGCGGCCCGTGCACCACGCTGTTCCGATGGCAGGAGCCAGGTGCTTCTCCTGGTCTCCCATGGGGTGCAGAGCCCAAACACTTGGGCCATCCTCCACTGCACTCCCTGGCCACAGCAGAGAGCTGTCCTGGAAGAGGGGCAACCGGGACAGGATTGGTGCCCCGACCGGGACTAGAACCCAGTGTGCCGGCGCCGCAAGGCAGAGGATTAGCCTGTTGAGCCACGGCGACAGCCAGGGAACACTTAAATTTGTGCTTTTAATCACTAATTGGTTCCACATGGAGACACAAGCTCTACACATTCATATTTTCTAGGGAGAAAGCTAGAGGAACTGTTTACTGTGTACTTGCCTAATGAAACGAATTTGCTTTTCTAAAAACCATTTGTACTGTGATTTTCTCGGTCCATTGTATACGAATTCCACACCACTTTGTCCGGATATGACTGGATGAAACCGGAAATATCCGGTTATATTTTGGCTAACTAAACTACAGCCTCTGTGTTTGTGTTTTTTTCTGATATTATCCACGAACTTTATTGGTTTGAATGTTTTTTTATCAAGGAACATTTAATTTTGTGCGCGAAACTCTAATTGTTTCCATATGGAGACACTAGCTCTACACATTCGTATTTTCTAGGGAGAAAGCTAGAGGAACTGCGGCAAACAAACATGATATTTCTGTTTGTATAGATGACATTTTATGCACTTGCCCAATGGAAAGACTTTGCTTTTCTCCAAAACCATTTTTACTGCGATTTTCCCGGTCCATTGCATGCGAATTCCACACCAGTTTCTCCAGATATGACTGGATGAAACCGGAAATATCCGTTTTTTTTTGGCTAATTACACCCCAGATATTGCTGCAGCCTCTGTGTTTGTGTTTTCCTGATATTATTCACGGACTTGATTGGTTTGAATGTTTTTTATCAGGGAACATTTAATTTTGTGCTTGGATACAGTAATTGGTTCCACATGGAGACACCAGCGTACATATTCGTATTTTCTAGGGAGATATCTAGTGGAACTGCAGCAAGAAACATGATATTTTGTTAGTATCGATTACATTTTATGCAGTTGCCCAATGAAAAGACTTTGCTTTTCTCCAAAACCATTTGTACTGTGATTTTCTCAGTCCATTGCATATGAATTCCACACCAGTTTGTACAGATATGACTGGATGAAACCGGAAATATCCGGTTTTGTTCTGGCTAACTCAATCCCAGATATTGCTACAGCCTCTGTGTTTGTGTTTTCTGGATATTATCCATGGATTTTATTGTTTTGAACGTTTTTTATTGGGGAACATTTTATTTTGAGCTTGTATACAGTAATTGGTTCCACATAGAGACTGCAGCTCTATATACTCGTATTTCCTAGGGAGAAAGCTAGAGGAACTGTGACAAACAAACATGATATTTCTGTTTGTATAGATGACTTTTTATCTACTTCTCTAACGAAAAGACTTTGCTTTTCTACAATGCATTTTTACTGTGATTTTCTCGGTCCATTACATACGAATTCGACACCACTTTGTCCGCAGATGACTGGATGAAACCAGAAATATCCGGTTGTGTTTTGGCTAACTCATTCCGAAATATTGTGAAAGCCTCCGTGTTTGTGTTTTCTGGATATTATCGATGGACTTTATTGTTTTGAATGTTTTTTTATCAGGGAACATTTAATTTTGTGCTTTTAATCACTAATTGGTTACACATGGAGACACAAGCTCTACACATTCATATTTTCTAGGGAGAAAGCTAGAGGAACTGTGGCAAACAAACATGATATTTCTGTTTGTACAGATTATATTTTATGCACTTGCTTAATGAAATGACTTTGCTTTTCTACAAAACCATTTGTACTGTGATTTTCTTGGTCCATTGCATATGAATTCCACAGCACTTTGTCCGGATATGACAGGATGAAACCGGAAATATCCGTTTTTTTTCTGGCTAACTCAATCCCAGATATTGCTACAGCATCTATGTTTCTGTTTTCTGGATATTATCCATGGATTTTATTGTTTTCAATGTTTTTTTATCGGGGAACATTTTATTTTGAGCGTGTATAAAGTAATTGGTTCCACATAGAGACAGCAGCTCTTCATACTCGTATTTTCTAGGAAGAAAGCTAGAGGAACTGCGGCAAACAAACATGATATTTCTGTTTGTATAGATGACATTTTATGCACTTGCCTAACGAAAAGACTTTGCTTTTCTCCAAAACCATTTTTACTGTGATATTCTGGGTCGATTGCATACGAATTCCAAACCACTTTTTCCGCATATGACTGGATGAAACCAGAAATATCCGGTTGTGTTTTGGCTAATTAATCCAAAATATTGTGAAAGCCTCTGTGTTTGTGTTTTCTGGATATTATCGATGGACTTTATTGTTTTGAATGTTTTTTCTCAGGGAACATTAAATTTTTTTTATTTTTTTTTATTTTTGATAGCCATGTGGACAGTGAGAGAGAGAGAGACAGAGAGAAAGGTCTTCCTTTGCCATTGGTTCACCCTCTAATGGCCACCGCGGTAGTGCTCTGCGGCCCGTGCACCACGCTGTTCCGATGGCAGGAGCCAGGTGCTTCTCCTGGTCTCCCATGGGGTGCAGAGCCCAAACACTTGGGCCATCCTCCACTGCACTCCCTGGCCACAGCAGAGAGCTGTCCTGGAAGAGGGGCAACCGGGACAGGATTGGTGCCCCGACCGGGACTAGAACCCAGTGTGCCGGCGCCGCAAGGCAGAGGATTAGCCTGTTGAGCCACGGCGACAGCCAGGGAACACTTAAATTTGTGCTTTTAATCACTAATTGGTTCCACATGGAGACACAAGCTCTACACATTCATATTTTCTAAGGAGAAAGCTAGAGGAACTGTGGCAAACAAACATGATATTTCTGTTTGTATAGATGACATTTTATGCACTTGCCTAATGAAACGAATTTGCTTTTCTAAAAACCATTTGTACTGTGAATTTCTCGGTCCATTGTATACAAATTCCACACCACTTTGTCCAGATATGACTGGATGAAACCGGAAATATCCGGTTTTGTTTTGGCTAACTAAACCCCAGATATTGCTACAGCCTCTGTGTTTGTGTTTTCCTGATATTATCCACAGACTTTAATGGTTTGAATGTTTTTTTATAAGGGAACATTTAATTTTGTGCTTGGAAACACTAATTTGTTCCACATGGAGACACCAGCTCTACACATTCGTATTTTCTAGGGAGAAAGCTAGAGGAACTGCGGCAAACAAACATGATATTTCTGTTTGTATAGATGACATTTTATGCACTTGCCCAATGGAAAGACTTTGCTTTTCTCCAAAGCCATTTTTACTGCGATTTTCCCGGTCCATTGCATGCGAATTCCACACCAGTTTCTCCGGATATGACTGGATGAAACCGGAAATATCCGTTTTTTTTTGGCTAATTACACCCCAGATATTGCTGCAGCCTCTGTGTTTGTGTTTTCCTGATATTATTCACGGACTTTATTGGTTTGAATGTTTTTTATCAGGGAACATTTAATTTTGTGCTTGGATACAGTAATTGGTTCCACATGGAGACACCAGCTTACATATTCGTATTTTCTAGGGAGAAATCTAGTGGAACTGCAGCAAGAAACATGATATTTCTGTTAGTATCGATGACATTTTATGCAGTTGCCCAATGAAAAGACTTTGCTTTTCTCCAAAAGCATTTGTACTGTGATTTTCTCGGTCCATTGCATATGAATTCCACACCAGTTTGTACGGATATGACTGGATGAAACCGGAAATATCCGGTTTTGTTCTGGCTAACTCAATCCCAGATATTGCTACAGCCTCTGTGTTTGTGTTTTCTGGATATTATCCATGGATTTTATTGTTTTGAACGTTTTTTATTGGGGAACATTTTATTTTGAGCTTGTATACAGTAATTGGTTCCACATAGAGACTGCAGCTCTTTATACTCGTATTTTCTAGGGAGAAAGCTAGAGGAACTGTGGCAAACAAACATGATATTTCTGTTTGTATAGATGACTTTTTATCTACTTCTCTAACAAAAAGACTTTGCTTTTCTACAATGCATTTTTACTGTGATTTTCTCGGTCCATTACATACGAATTCCACACCACTTTGTCCGCAGATGACTGGATGAAACCAGAAATATCCGGTTGTGTTTTGGCTAACTCATTCCGAAATATTGTGAAAGACTCCGTGTTTGTGTTTTCTGGATATTATCGATGGACTTTATTGGTTTGAATGTTTTTTTATCAGGGAACATTTAATTTTGTGCTTTTAATCACTAATTGGTTACACATGGAGACACAAGCTCTACACATTCGTATTTTCTAGGGAGAAAGCTAGAGGAACTGTGGCAAACAAACATGATATTTCTGTTTGTACAGATTACATTTTATGCACTTGCCTAATGAAATGACTTTGCTTTTCTACAAAACCATTTGTACTGTGATTTTCTTGGTCCATTGCATATGAATTCCACAGCACTTTGTCCGGATATGACAGGATGAAACCGGAAATATCCGTTTTTTTTCTGGCTAACTCAATCCCAGATATTGCTACAGCATCTATGTTTCTGTTTTCTGGATATTATCCATGGATTTTATTGTTTTCAATGTTTTTTTATCGGGGAACATTTTATTTTGAGCGTGTATAAAGTAATTGGTTCCACATAGAGACAGCAGCTCTTCATACTCGTATTTTCTAGGAAGAAAGCTAGAGGAACTGCGGCAAACAAACATGATATTTCTGTTTGTATAGATGACATTTTATGCACTTGCCTAACGAAAAGACTTTGCTTTTCTCCAAAACCATTTTTACTGTGATATTCTGGGTCGATTGCATACGAATTCCAAACCACTTTTTCCGCATATGACTGGATGAAACCAGAAATATCCGGTTGTGTTTTGGCTAATTAATCCAAAATATTGTGAAAGCCTCTGTGTTTGTGTTTTCTGGATATTATCGATGGACTTTATTGTTTTGAATGTTTTTTCTCAGGGAACATTAAATTTTTTTTATTTTTTTTTTATTTTTGATAGCCATGTGGACAGTGAGAGAGAGAGAGACAGAGAGAAAGGTCTTCCTTTGCCATTGGTTCACCCTCTAATGGCCGCCGCGGTAGTGCTCTGCGGCCCGTGCACCACGCTGTTCCGATGGCAGGAGCCAGGTGCTTCTCCTGGTCTCCCATGGGGTGCAGAGCGCAAACACTTGGGCCATCCTCCACTGCACTCCCTGGCCACAGCAGAGAGCTGTCCTGGAAGAGGGGCAACCGGGACAGGATTGGTGCCCCGACCGGGACTAGAACCCAGTGTGCCGGCGCCGCAAGGCAGAGGATTAGCCTGTTGAGCCACGGCGACAGCCAGGGAACACTTAAATTTGTGCTTTTAATCACTAATTGGTTCCACATGGAGACACAAGCTCTACACATTCATATTTTCTAAGGAGAAAGCTAGAGGAACTGTGGCAAACAAACATGATATTTCTGTTTGTATAGATGACATTTTATGCACTTGCCTAATGAAACGAATTTGCTTTTCTAAATCCATTTGTACTGTGAATTTCTCGGTCCATTGTATACAAATTCCACACCACTTTGTCCAGATATGACTGGATGAAACCGGAAATATCCGGTTTTGTTTTGGCTAACTAAACCCCAGATATTGCTACAGCCTCTGTGTTTGTGTTTTCCTGATATTATCCACAGACTTTATTGGTTTGAATGTTTTTTTATAAGGGAACATTTAATTTTGTGCTTGGAAACACTAATTTGTTCCACATGGAGACACCAGCTCTACACATTCGTATTTTCTAGGGAGAAAGCTAGAGGAACTGCGGCAAACAAACATGATATTTCTGTTTGTATAGATGACATTTTATGCACTTGCCCAATGGAAAGACTTTGCTTTTCTCCAAAGCCATTTTTACTGCGATTTTCCCGGTCCATTGCATGCGAATTCCACACCAGTTTCTCCGGATATGACTGGATGAAACCGGAAATATCCGGTTTTTTTTTTTGGCTAATTACACCCCAGATATTGCTGCAGCCTCTGTGTTTGTGTTTTCCTGATATTATTCACGGACTTTATTGGTTTGAATGTTTTTTATCAGGGAACATTTAATTTTGTGCTTGGATACAGTAATTGGTTCCACATGGAGACACCAGCTTACATATTCGTATTTTCTAGGGAGAAATCTAGTGGAACTGCAGCAAGAAACATGATATTTCTGTTAGTATCGATGACATTTTATGCAGTTGCCCAATGAAAAGACTTTGCTTTTCTCCAAAAGCATTTGTACTGTGATTTTCTCGGTCCATTGCATATGAATTCCACACCAGTTTGTACGGATATGACTGGATGAAACCGGAAATATCCGGTTTTGTTCTGGCTAACTCAATCCCAGATATTGCTACAGCCTCTGTGTTTGTGTTTTCTGGATATTATCCATGGATTTTATTGTTTTGAACGTTTTTTATTGGGGAACATTTTATTTTGAGCTTGTATACAGTAATTGGTTCCACATAGAGACTGCAGCTCTTTATACTCGTATTTTCTAGGGAGAAAGCTAGAGGAACTGTGGCAAACAAACATGATATTTCTGTTTGTATAGATGACTTTTTATCTACTTCTCTAACAAAAAGACTTTGCTTTTCTACAATGCATTTTTACTGTGATTTTCTCGGTCCATTACATATGAATTCCACACCACTTTGTCCGCAGATGACTGGATGAAACCAGAAATATCCGGTTGTGTTTTGGCTAACTCATTCCGAAATATTGTGAAAGACTCCGTGTTTGTGTTTTCTGGATATTATCGATGGACTTTATTGGTTTGAATGTTTTTTTATCAGGGAACATTTAATTTTGTGCTTTTAATCACTAATTGGTTACACATGGAGACACAAGCTCTACACATTCGTATTTTCTAGGGAGAAAGCTAGAGGAACTGTGGCAAACAAACATGATATTTCTGTTTGTACAGATTACATTTTATGCACTTGCCTAATGAAATGACTTTGCTTTTCTACAAAACCATTTGTACTGTGATTTTCTTGGTCCACTGCATATGAATTCCACAGCACTTTGTCCGGATATGACAGGATGAAACAGGAAATATCCGTTTTTTTTTCTGGCTAACTCAATCCCAGATATTGCTACAGCATCTGTGTTTCTGTTTTCTGGATATTATCCATGGATTTTATTGTTTTCAATGTTTTTTTATCGGGGAACATTTTATTTTGAGCTTGTATAAAGTAATTGGTTCCACATAGAGACAGCAGCTCTACATACTCGTATTTTCTAGGAAGAAAGCTAGAGGAACTGCGGCAAACAAACATGATATTTCTGTTTGTATAGATGACATTTTATGCACTTGCCTAACGAAAAGACTTTGCTTTTCTCCAAAATCATTTTTAGTGTGATTTTCTTGGGCCTTGGCATACGAATTCCACACCAGTTTGACCGGATATGACTGGATGAAACCGGAAATATCCGGTTTTGTTTTGGCTAACTCAATCCCAGATATTGCTACAGCCTGTGTGTTTCTTTTTTCTGGATATTATCAATGGACTTTATTGTTTTGAATATTTTTTTATCAGGGGACATTTTATTTTGAGCCTGGATACAGTAATTGGTTCCACATGGAGAAACCAGCTGAATATATTCGTATTTTCTACGGAAAAACTAGAGGAACTGCGGCAAACAAACATGATATTTATTTTTGTATAGATGACATTTGATGCACTTGCCTAAAGAAAATACTTTGCTTTTCTCCAAAACCATTTTTGCTCTGATTTTCTCGGTCCATTGCATATGAATTCCAAACAACTTTGTCGGGATATGACTGGATGACACCAGAAATATACAGTTGTGTTTTGGCTAACTCAATCCGAAATATTGTGATAGCCTCTGTGTTTGTGTTTTCCTGATATTATCGATGGACTTTATTATATTGAAAGTTTTTATAATGGAACATTTAATATTGTACCGTTGAAACATTAATTGGTTCATAATGGGAAGACCAGCTCTACACATTCATATGTTCTAGAAGAAAGCTAGAGGAACTGCGGCAAAAAAACATGATATTGCTGTTTGTATAGATGACATTTTATGCACTTTCCTAACGAAAAGCCTTTTCTTTTCTCCAAAACCATTTTAAGTGTGATTTTCTCAGTCCATTGCATACGTTTCCAAACCACTTTGTTCGGATATGACTGGATGAAACCAGAAATATCCGTCGTGTTTTGTCTAACTCAATCAGAAATATTGCTACAGCCTCTGTGTTTGTGTTTTCTGGATATTATCGATGCACTTTATTGTTTTGAATATTTTTATCAGGGAACATTTAATTTTGTACCGTTGAAACACTAATTCATTCATCATGGGGACACCAGCTCCAGACATTCTTATTTTCTAGGGAGAACGCTAGAGGAACTGCGGCAAAAAAAACATGATATTTCTGTTTGTATAGATGACATTTTATGCACTTGCCTAATGAAAAGACTTTGCTTCTCCCGAAAACCATTTTTACTGTGATTTTCGTGGTCCATTGCATACTAATTCCACACCACTTTTTCCGCATATGACTTGAGAAAACCAGAAATATCTGCTTGTGTTTTGGCTAACTCAATCTGAAATATTGTGAAAGCCTCTGTGTTTGTGTTTTCCTGATATTATCGATGGACTTTATTGTTTTGAATGTTTTTATCAGGGAACATTTAATTTTGTACCATTAACACAATAATTGGTTCATCATAGGAACACCAGCTCTATATATTCCTATTTTCTAGGGCGAAAGCTAGAGGAACTGTGACAAACAAACATGATATTTCTGTTTGTATAGATGACATTTTATGCACTTGCTTAATGAAAAGACTTTGCTTTTCTCCAAAACCATTTTCACTGTGATTTTCTCGGTCCATTGCATAGGAATTCCACACCAGTTTGTCCGGATATGACTGGTTGAAACGAGAAATATCTGGTTGTGTTTTGGGTAACTCAATCCAAAATATTGTGAAAGCCTCTGTGTTTGTTTTTCTGGATATTATCGATGTACTTTATTGTTTTGAATGATTTTATCAGGGAACATTTAATTTTGTACAATTGAAATACTAATTGGTTTCTCATGTGAGCACCAGCTCTACACATTCATATTTTCTAGGGAGAAAACTAGAGGAACTGCGGCAAACAAACATGATATTTCTGTTTGTATAGATGACATTTTATGCACTTGCCTTACGAAAAGACTTTGCTTTTCTCCAAAACCATTTGTACTGCGATTTTCTCGGTCCATTGCATACGAATTCCACACCAGTTTGTCCAGATATGTCTGGATGAAACCAAAAATATCCGGTTTTCTTTTGGCTAACTCAATCCCAGATATTGCTGCATACTCTGTGTTTGTGTTTTCTGGATATTGTCCACGGACTTCATTGTTTTCAATGATTTTTATCGGGGAACTTTTTATTTTGAGCTTAGATACACTAATTGTTTCCACATGGAGACAACAGCTCTACATATATGTATTTTCTAGGGAGAAAGCTAGAGGAACTGCGGCAAGCAAACATGGTATTTCTCTTTGTGTAGATGACATTTTATCTACTTGCATAACGAAAAGACTTTGCTTTTCTTCCACACCATTTTTATTGTGATTTTCTCATTCCATTGCATACGAATTCCACACCAGTTTTTCCAGATATGACTGGATGAAACCGGAAATATCCGGTTGTGTTTTGGCTAACTCAATCCCAGATATTGCTACAGCCTCTTTGTTGTGTTTTCCCGATATTATCCACAGACTTTATTTTTTTCAATGTTTTTTATCGGGGAACATTTAATTTTGTGCTTGGAAACACTAATTCGTTTCACATGGAGACACAAGCTCTACACATTTGTATTTTTCAGGCAGAAAGCTAGAGGAACTGCGGCAAACAAACATGATATTTCTGTTTGTCTAGATTAGATTTTATGCACTAGCCTAATGAAAAGACTTTGCTTTTCTCCCAAACCATTTTTACTGTGATTTTTTCGGTCCATTGTATACGAATTCCACACCACTTTTTCCAGATATGACTGGATAAAACCAGCAGTATCCGATTGTGTTTTGGCTAACTCAATCCGAAATATTGTGAAGCCTCTGTGTTTCTCTTTTAGGGATATTATCAATGGACTTTATTGTTTTGAATATTTTTATCAGGGAACATTTAATTTTGTACCGTAGAAACAATAATTGGTTCATCATGGGGACACCAGCTCTACACATTCGTATTTTCTAGGGAGAAAGCTAGAGGTACTGTGGCAAACAAACATGATATTTTTGTTTGTCTAGAAGAGATTTTATGCACTTGCCTAATGAAAAGACTTTGCTTTTCTCCAAAACCATTTGTACTGTGATTTTCTCGGTCCATTGCATATGAATTCCACAACACTTTCTCCAGATATGACTGGATAAAATAAGAAATATCCGGTTGTGTTTTAGGTAACTCAATACGAAATATTGCGTAAGCCTCTGTGTTTGTGTTTTCTGGATATTATCGATGGACTTTATAGTTTTGAATGTTTTTATCAGGGAACATTTAATTTTGTGCTTGGAAACACTAATTTGTTCCACATGGAGACACCAGCTCTACACATTCGTATTTTCTATGGAGAAAGCTAGAGGAACTGTGGCAAACAAACATGGTATTTCTGCTTGTATGGATGACATTTTATGCACTTGCCTAACGAAAAGACTTTGCTTTTCTCCAAAACCCTTTTTACTGTGATTTTCTCGGTCCATTGCATATGAATTCCACACCAGTTTGTCCGGATTTCATCGGTGAAACCAGAAATATACGGTTGTGTTTTGGCTAACTCAATCCGAAATATTGTTATAGCCTCTGTGTTTGTGTTTTCCTGATATTATCCACAGACTTTATTGATTTGAATGTTTTTTATCAGGGAACATTTAATTCTTTTTTTACTTTTATTTAATGAATGTAAATTTCCAGTGTACAGCTTATGGATTACAATGGCTGCCCCCTCCCATAACTTCCCTCCCACCTGCAACCCTCCCCTCTCCCACTCCCTCTTCCCTCCATTCACAGCAATATTCATTTTCAATTCTCTTTATATACAGAAGATCAATTTAGTATAAAGATTTCAACTGTTTGCACCTACATAGAAACACAAAGTGAAACATACTGTTTGAGTACTAATTGTAGCATTAAATCAAAATGTACAGTACATTAAGGACAGAGATCCCACATGAGGAGCAAGTGCACAGTGACTCCTGTTGTTGACCCAACAACTTGACACTCTAGTTTATGGTGCCAGTAACCACCCTAGGCTGTCGTCATGAGTTGCCAAGGCTATGGAAGACTTCCAAGTTTGCCGACTCTGATCTTATTTAGACAAGGTCATAAAAGACAGAGTGAGGATAGTAACCAATGATCCTAAGAGTGGCATTTACCAGGTTTGAACAATTCTACAGCATTAAGTGGGGAAGGGGACCATCAGTACACACAGGTTGGGAGTAGAGGCATTGGTGGTCGAGTAGAGGTTATGATTACTAAGGAATGAGGCCCAAGTGCGCTAGTCAGGGTCTAGAACAAAGGACAGAGTCTTTATTAGAGGAGCTAAGAAAGCTGCTGTCTAAGCTACAATTAAGTTTTCTGATTGAGAGGCAAATAGAACCTGACAGAAGGGGCTTGATTATAATCTGGTGGGCTTTAGGCCTTGTAAGTTAAGAGGCCCAGATCTATCTATCTCTTCACATGGGGTATATCCTAATGGAGGTGTGAACCTCCTAGGGGAAGGCACTCTGTTGACTTTCATTACTTGGCTGGCCTGGGAGAGAGCTGGCCAGGTAAAGTCAGGTGGCATCTCTAACAAGAAATTTACAGTTCTGCCTGCAATGTTGCTTTCCCTACTTGGCCATCCCCTCAGCTACAGTGGTCACTTTGGAAGTTGGGCTGAGTGAAGGGCTTTTCAGCTTAGAGCCAATAAGATCTGTGGCTCTGACCTGTGAATGCTTTGACTCCAGGTCAGGTCCATTTCCAGTGATCCAACTCTTGGCAGAGCTGCCAGGGCTCTTCACAAGCTGACTTCTGCTGAAGCCCAGGCTTACCACATTGAAAGCCATTGCAGTGGACTGGCCTGTTGGGTCTCCTTGAGGGCAGGTCACTGTACAGATCAGCCATTAATAGGCCTGCCACCCATTGCTTCTGATGCCTAGCTTTCTTTTCCTCCTGGTTTGTGTTCAAGCAGACCAGAGGATGCAAGTCAAGGGAGTGCCCATGTCCTATCTCTAATCTTCGGTGGCCTGAACTACAAGTCTATAGTCACAGGCATGTTCTGTAGTAGTTTTTCTAAGGTAGACAATGCCCATGAGGAAAATTATATTCTCACTTTAAATCTTTCTTTCCCTTCAGTCTGAAAGGGAGGTTTTTTCTATTTACTGTATACCTGGCTGATGGCGAAGTGAATCTAGCTATGAGATTATTATTTAAGTTCTTATTTTGGCTATGCTGTTACAGAAAAATGTTAGCCATCTCTTTTATAAGGTCTAAAGATTAAATTGTACATCCTACAGTTTCCTTCCTAATAGAATAAGTTTCCTACCTTGAAGAGAATAGAGAAATGAAAGAACAAGTTGGGCTTAGAATAGAGAATTGAGGGAGCAAGTCCTAGAACACTTGCTAACAATAGCAATATTACATGAATACTTAGCAAACCATTTCAACCATTAGATAACAACTTAAGAAAACATTTACCAGAAGGTCCAATGCCTTCTATAAATTTTAAGAATCATGTATTTGAAAACACCTCTTAAATATCTAACATGGTGTAGTTTGTTTAACCAGTAAACTTAAGCACAAACATATAAAATGTTTTTAGTTTCTTTCTACCCACAAGTTTAAAACATATGATACACAGATTCAGGTCACACAAATTAAAATGTATCTTTGATTGATTTTAGCAGCTTAAATTTATGGACAATCTTATCCACAAGCCATTTAAAATAAAACTCTTCATAAAATTTCCCCATGTGGACATACAATATGTACACACACATAACATAGCATAATAGACTAATATAGCAATTTTAATACTAGCTTTTAAAATCTTTAACTCTTTTTGAAGATTGCCAATTGATTTGAATTGCTTTTTGTTTTTAGTAACCTCAGTCAACCATACTTTCTCTCAGTTGGTACTGTTAATACAGTATTGGCTTCATCTGTTTACAGAGCCATCCCAAAGTACTGAATACAATAGAAGTGGCTGGAAAAAGTCCATAGGAACCTATAGGAGGACAGCTAAACCCAGAACCAACAACGCTTTAGTTTTATGAGCAGCAAATCATATATAACTGTGGATGACAAAAGACTTTAAGTCGCCATGTTTGAAATTATAAACTCATCAGCCAACAAGAGGCACTTACTTACTTCACAGTATTTTTGAAAGCACCTATAGGATTTTACAAGTATTTAACCCTTTAGGCCTCTGGGGCTTTCTCATTAAGATAACTGTCATGTCTAGTAACACAAGATCATTAGATTTTTAATTCTCCAATATTTGTATTAATAGCATTTTCCATTATAGAAACTTAAAGTTTGGTACCACATCACATCTTCACACTACTTCTAATATAATCCAAATAGCCTGAATAGTTGGTGTCTCTATAAGATGAGAGTCATAGGTCCTTCGATTTTTTTTCAGTTGGGCCCAAACTGGAAAAACCAAAGTCCAGGATTTACTGGAAATTTTAGAGTCCAGATTGTTTGAAACTTTGATTTTTTGAATGCCTGTCAAGAATGCCAAGAAGGCTCAAAATCCAAAATATCTGGTTGAAATAAGATTCCTTAAAATCATGACATAACATAGACCAAATTTGATCATTGTTACAAGGTGATTATTCAAATCTTTGAAAATAAGCACATATTTAAATAACCCATAGCTCTTAATAACAGTTCAGCTGTTTTTGAACAATTAGAATTTAACAGACATCAAGAGAACATAATAGATTACTTTAGCACATTGCTTTAACAGAGCATCAGAGTTTCATTCTATGACAAAGAGAAAGTGAGCTTCCTGTGATCTTTTGCTGTGAGGTTTCCTTCCTTTACCTTCTTTCATATTGATGACCATGTTTCTGTGTTTCTGTGTGTAACACATCTTTAAGCATCTTTTGCAGGGCAGGATGAGTGGCAACAAATTCTTTCAGTTTCTGTTTGCTATGAAAAGTCTTAATTTCACCTTCATTCACAAATGAGAGCTTTGCAGGATATAATATTCTGGGCTGGCAGTTTTTCTCTCTTAGTGCCTGGGCTATGTCTCGCCATTCCCTTCTAGCTTGTAGGGTTTCTGATGAGAAGTCTGCTGTGAGTCTAATTGGAGATCCTCTAAGAGTAATCTGACGTTTCTCTCTTGCACCTTTTAGAATCTTTTCTTTATGTTTCACTGTGGTGAGTTGGAATACAACGTGTCCTGGTGATGATCTCTTTTGGTCATGTTTATTAGGGGTTCTATAAGCTTCCTGTACTAAGATGCCTCTGTCCTTCTCCAAACCTGGGAAATTTTCTGCTAGCATCTCACTGAAAATGCCTTCTAATCATTTCTCCCTCTCCATGCCTTCAGGAACTCCTGGGAACCGAATGTTAGGATTTTAATAGTATCCTGTAGATTCCCGACAATATTTTTTTAGATTTCTAATTTCTTCTTCTTTTCTTTTCTTTGATTTGCCTGTTTCCACACCACTTTTTCCGGATATTACTTGAGAAAACCCGAAATATCTGGTTGTGCTTTGGCTAACTCAATCCGAAATATTGTGAAAGCCTCTGTGTTTGTGTTTTCTGGATATTATCGATGGACTTTATTGTTTTGAATGTTTTTTATCAGGGAACATTTAATTTTGTGCTTGGAGACACTAATTGGTTCCACATGCAGACACAAGCTCTACACATTCGTATGTTCTAGGGAGAAAGCTAGAGGAACTGTGGCAAACACACATGATATTTCTGTTTGTATAGATGACATTTTATGCACTTCCCTAATGAAAAGACTTTCCTTTTCTCCAAAACCGTTCCTACTGTGATTTTCTCGGTCCATTGCATACGAATTCCACACCAGTTTGTCCGGATATGACTGGATGAAACCGGACATATCGCGTTGTGTTTTGGCTAACTCAATCCCAGATATTGCTACAGCCTCTGTGTTTGTGTATTCCTGATATAATCCACAGACTTTATTGTTTTGAATGTTTTTATTATGGAACATTTAATTTTGTGCTGTGAAACACTAATTCTTTCCACATGTAGACACCTCTATACACATTCGTATTTTCTAGGGAGAAAGCTAGAGGAACTGGGACAAACAAACATGATATTTCTGTTTATATCCATGACAGTTTATGCAATTGCCTAACGAAAAGTCTTTGCTTTTCTCCAAAACCATTTTTACTGTGATTTTCTTGGGCCTTGGCATACGAATTCCACAGCAGTTTCTCCGGATATGACTGGATGAAACCGGAAATATCCGGTTTTGTGTTGGCTAACTCAATCCCAGATATTGCTACAGCCTCTGTGTTTCTTTTTTCTGGATATTCAATGGACTTTATTGTTTTGAATGTATTTTATTGGGGAATATTTTATTTTGAAATTGCATACAGTAATTGGTTCCACATGGAGACACCAGCTCTACATATTCGTATTTTCCAGGGAGTAAGCTAGAGGAACTGCGGCAAACAAACATGATATTTCTGTTTGTATAGATGACATTTTATGCACTTGCCTAATGAAAAGACTTTGCTTTTCTGCTAAACCAGTTGTACTGTGATTTTCCCGGTCCATTGCATACGAATTCCACAGAAATTTCTCTGGGCAAGGACCGGATGAAACCAGAAATATCCAGTTGTGTTTTGGCTAACTCAATCCCAGATATTGCTACAGCCTCTGTGTTTGTGTTTTCCGGATATTATCAACGGAATTTATTGTTCTGAATGTTTTTTATCAGGGAACGTTTAATTTTGAGCTTAGATACACTAATTGGTTCCAAATGGAGACACCAGCGCTACACATTCCTATATTCTAGGGAGAAAGCTAGAGGAACTGCGGCAAACTAACATGATATGTCTTTTTGTATCAAAGACATTATATGCACTTGCCTAACGAAAAGACTTTGCTTTTCTCCAAAACCATTTGTACTGTGATTTTCTTGGTCCATTGCATAAGAATTCCACACCACTTTCTCTGGATATGCCTGGATGAAACCAGAAATATCCAGTTGTGTTTTGACTAACTCAATCCGAAATATTGTGAAAGCCTCTGCGTTTGTGTTTTCTGGATATTATCGATGGACTTTATTGTGTTGAATGATTTTATCAGGGAACATTTAATTTTCTACCATCGAAACACTAATTGGTTCATCATGGGGACACCAGCTCTACACATTCGTATTTTCTAGGTAGAAAGCTACAGGAACTGCGGCAAACAAGCGTGATATTTCTGTTTGTATCGATGACATTTTATGCACTTGCCTAACGAGAAGACTTTGCTTTTCTGCTAAACCAGTTGTACTGTGATTTTCCCGGTCCATTGCATATGAATTCCACACCAGTTTGTCCGGATATGACTGGATCTAACTGGAAATATCCGGTTGTGTTTTGGCTAACTCAATCCCAGTTATTGCTACAGGCTCTGTTTGTGTATTCCTGATATTATCAACAGACTTTATTCTTCTGAATGTTTTTTATTGGGGAACTTTTTATTTTGAGCTTAGATATACTAATTGGTTCCACATGGAGACACCAGCTCTACATATTTCTATTTTCTAGGGAGAAAGCTAGAGGAACTGTGACAAATAAGCTTGATATTTCCGTTTGTATCGATGACATTTTATGCACTTGCCTAACGAAAAGACTTTGCTTTTCTCCAAAAGCATTTTAACTGTGATTTTCTCGGTCCATTGCAAACAAATTCCACACCACTTTGTCCAGATATGACTGGATGAAACCAGAAATATCCGGTTGTGTTTTGGCTAACTCAATCCGAAATATCGTGAAAGCCTCTGTGTTTCTGTTTTCTGGATATTATCAAAGCATTTTATTGTTTTGAATGTTTTTATCAGGGAACATTTAATTTTCTACCGTAGAAACACTAATTGTTTGCACATGGAGACACCAGCTCTACACATTCGTATTTTCTGGGGAGAAAGCTAGAGAGACTGCGGCAAACAAACATGATATTTCTGTTTGTATCGATGACATTTTATGCACTTTCCTAACGAAAAGACTTTGCTTTTCTCCAAAACCATTTTTACTGTGATTTTATCGGTCCATTGCATACAAGTTCCACAACACTTTATCCGGATATGACTGGATGGAACCAGAAATATCCGGTTGTGTTTTGGCTAACTCAATCCCAGATATTGCTACAGCCTCTGTGTTTGTGTTTTCCGGATATTATCAACGGAATTTACCGTTCTGAATGATTTTTTATCAGGGAATGTTTAATTTTGAGCTTAGATACACTAATTGGTTCCGCATGGAGACACCAGCTCTACACATTCCTATATGCTAGGGAGAAAGCTAGAGGAACTGCGGCAAACTAACATGATATGTCTGTTTGTATCGATGACATTTTATGCACTTGCCTAACGAAAAGACTTTGCTTTTCTCCAAAACCATTTTTACTGTGATTTTCTTGGTCCATTGCATAAGAATTCCACACCACTTTCTCTGGATATGCCTGGATGAAACCAGAAATATCCAGTTGTGTTTTGGCTAACTCAATCCGAAATATTGTGAAAGCCTCTGTGTTTGTGTTTTCTGGATATTATCGATGGACTTTATTGTGTTGAATGATTTTATCAGGGAACATTTAATTTTCTACCATCGAAACACTAATTGGTTCATCATGGGGACACCAGCTCTACACATTCGTATTTTCTAGGTAGAAAGCTACAGGAACTGCGGCAAACAAGCGTGATATTTCTGTTTGTATCGATGACATTTTATGCACTTGCCTAACGAGAAGACTTTGCTTTTCTGCTAAACCAGTTGTACTGTGATTTTCCCGGTCCATTGCATATGAATTCCACACCAGTTTGTCCGGATATGACTGGATCTAACTGGAAATATCCGGTTGTGTTTTGGCTAACTCAATCCCAGTTCTTGCTACAGTCTGTGTTTGTGTATTCCTGATATTATCAACGGACTTTATTCTTTTGAATGTTTTTTATTGGGGAACTTTTTATTTTGAGCTTAGATACACAAATTGGTTCCACATGGAAACACCAGCTCTACACATTCCTATATTCTAGGGAGAAAGCTAGAGGAACTGTGACAAATAAGCTTGATATTTCCGTTTGTATCGATGACATTTTATGCACTTGCCTAACGAAAAGACTTTGCTTTTCTCCAAAAGCATTTTAACTGTGATTTTCTCGGTCCATTGCATACAAATTCCACACCACTTTGTCCAGATATGACTGGATGAAACCAGAAATATCCGGTTGTGTTTTGGCTAACTCAATCCGAAATATCGTGAAAGCCTCTGTGTTTCTGTTTTCTGGATATTATCAAAGCATTTTATTGTTTTGAATGTTTTTATCAGGGAACATTTAATTTTGTACCGTAGAAACACTAATTGTTTGCACATGGAGACACCAGCTCTACACATTCGTATTTTCTGGGGAAAAAGCTAGAGAGACTGCGGCAAACAAACATGACATTTCTGTTTGTATCGATGACATTTTATGCACTTTCCTAACGAAAAGACTTTGCTTTTCTCCAAAACCATTTTTACTGTGATTTTATCGGTCCATTGCATACAAGTTCCACAACACTTTATCCGGATATGACTGGATGGAACCAGAAATATCCGGTTGTGTTTTGGTTAACCCAATCCCAGATATTGCTACAGCCTCTGTGTTTTTGTTTTCCTGATATTATCAACAGACTTTATTGTTTTGAATGTTTTTTATCAGGGAACATTTAATTTTGTGCTGGGAATCACTAATTGTTTCCACATGGAGACACCAGCTAAACACTTTCGTATTTTCTAGGGTGAAAGCTAGAGGAACTGCGGCAAACAAGCGTGATATTTCTGTTTGTATCGGTGACATTTTATGCACTTGCCTAATGAGAAGACTTTGCTTTTCTGCTAAACCAGTTATACTGTGATTTTCCCGGTCCATTGCGTATGAATTCCGCACCACTTTCTCTGGATATGCCTGGATGAAACCAGAAATATCCAGTTGTGTTTTGGCTAACTCAATCCGAAATATTGTGAAAGCCTCTGCGTTTGTGTTTTCTGGATATTATCGATGGACTTTATTGTGTTGAATGATTTTATCAGGGAACATTTAATTTTCTACCATCGAAACACTAATTGGTTCATCATGGGGACACCAGCTCTACACATTCATATTTTCTAGGGTGAAAGCTAGAGGAACTGCGGCAAACAAGCGTGATATTTCTGTTTGTATCGGTGACATTTTATGCACTTGCCTAATGAGAAGACTTTGCTTTTCTGCTAAACCAGTTGTACTGTGATTTTCCCGGTCCATTGCGTATGAATTCCGCACCAGTTTGTCCGGATATGACTGGATCTAACTGGAAATATCCGGTTGTGTTTTGGCTAACTCAATCCCAGTTCTTGCTACAGTCTGTGTTTGTGTATTCCTGATATTATCAACGGACTTTATTCTTTTGAATGTTTTTTATTGGGGAACTTTTTATTTTGAGCTTAGATACACAAATTGGTTCCACATGGAGACACCAGCTCTACATATTTGTATTTTCTAGGGAGAAAGCTAGAGGAACTGTGACAAATACGCTTGATATTTCTGTTTGTATCGATGACATTTTATGCACTTGCCTAACGAAAAGACTTTGCTTTTCTCCAAAAGCATTTTAACTGTGATTTTCTCGGTCCATTGCATACAAATTCCACACCACTTTGTCCAGATATGACTGGATGAAACCAGAAATATCCGGTTGTGTTTTGGCTAACTCTATCCCAGATATTGCTGCAGCCTCTGTGTTTCTGTTTTCTGGATATTATCAAAGCATTTTATTGTTTTGAATGTTTTTATCAGGGAACATTTAATTTTGTACCGTAGAAACACTAATTGTTTGCACATGGAGACACCAGCTCTACACATTCGTATTTTCTAGGGAGAAAGCTAGAGAGACTGCAGCAAACAAACATGATATTTCTGTTTGTATTGATGACATTTTATGCACTTTCCTAACGAAAAGACTTTGCTTTTCTCCAAAACCATTTTTACTGTGATTTTATCGGTCCATTGCATACAAGTTCCACAACACTTTATCCGGATATGACTGGATGAAACCAGAAATATCCGGTTGTGTTTTGGTTAACTCAATCCCAGATATTGCTACAGCCTCTGTGTTTTTGTTTTCCTGATATTATCCACAGACTTTATTGTTTTGAATGTTTTTTATCAGGGAACATTTAATTTTGTGCTGGGAATCACTAATTGTTTCCACATGGAGACACCAGCTAAACACTTTCGTATTTTCTAGGGAGAAAGCTAGAGGACCTGCGGCAAACAAACGTGATATTTCTGTTTGTATAGATGACAATTTATGCACTTGCCTAACGAGAAGACTTTGCTTTTCTGCTAAACCAGTTGTACTGTGATTTTCCCGGTCCATTACATACGAATTCCACAGAAATTTCTCCGGGAAAGGACCGGATGAAACCAGAAATATCCGGTTGTGTTTTGGCTAACTCAATCCCAGATATTGCTACAGCCTCTGTGTTTGTGTTTTCCGGATATTATCACCGGAATTTATTGTTCTGAATTTTTTTTTATCAGGGAACGTTTAATTTTGAGCTTAGATACACTAATTGGTTCCAAATGGAGACACCAGCTCTACACATTCCTATATTCTAGGGAGAAAGCTAGAGGAACTGCGGCAAACTAACATGATATGTCTGTTTGTATCGATGACATTTTATGCACTTGCCTAACGAAAAGACTTTGCTTTTCTCCAAAACCATTTTTACTGTGATTTTCTTGGTCCATTGCATAAGAATTCCACACCACTTTCTCTGGATATGCCTGGATGAAACCAGAAATATCCAGTTGTGTTTTGGCTAACTCAATCCGAAATATTGTGAAAGCCTCTGTGTTTGTGATTTCTGGATATTATCGATGGACTTTATTGTGTTGAATGATTTTATCAGGGAACATCTAATTTTGTACCATTGAATCACTAATTGGTTCATCATGGGGACACCAGCTCTACACGTTCGTATTTTCTAGGTAGAAAGCTAGAGGAACTGCGGCAAACAAACGTGATATTTCTGTTTGTATCGATGACATTTTATGCACTTGCCTAACGAGAAGACTTTGCTTTTCTGGTAAACCAGTTGTACTGTGATTTTCCCGGTCCATTGCGTACGAATTCCACACCAGTTTGTCCGGATATGACTGGATCTAACTGGAAATACCCGGTTGTGTTTTGGCTAACTCAATCCCAGATATTGCTAAAGCCTGTGTTTGTGTATTCCTGATATTATCAACGGACTTTATTCTTTTGAATGTTTTTTATTGGGGAACTTTTTATTTTGAGCTTAGATACACGAATTGGTTCCACATGGAGACACCAGCTATACATATTTGTATTTTCTAGGGAGAAAGCTACAGGAACTGTGACAAATAAGCTTGATATTTCTGTTTGTATCAATGACATTTTATGCACTTGCCTAACGAAAAGACTTTGCTTTTCTCCAAAAGCATTTTAACTGTGATATTCTCGGTCCATTGCATACAAATTCCACACCACTTTGTCCAGATATGACTGGATGAAACCAGAAATATCCGGTTGTGTTTTGGATAACTCTATCCCAGATATTGCTGCAGCCTCTGTGTTTCTGTTTTCTGGATATTATCAAAGCATTTTATTGTTTTGAATGTTTTTATCAGGGAACATTTAATTTTCTACCGTAGAAACACTAATTGTTTGCACATGGAGACACCAGCTCTACACATTCGTATTTTCTGGGGAGAAAGCTAGAGAGACTGCGGCAAACAAACATGATATTTCTGTTTGTATCGATGACATTTTATGCACTTGCCTAACGAAAAGACTTTGCTTTTCTACAAAACCATTTTTACTGTGATTTTCTTTGTCCATTGCATATGAATTCCAAACCACTTTGTCCGGATATGACTGGATGAAACCGGAAATATCCGGTTTTGTTTTGGCTAACTCAATCTGAAATATTGCTACAGCCTCTGTGTTTGTGTTTTCCTGATATTATTTATGGACTTTATTGTTTTGAATATTTTTATGAGGGAACATTTAATTTTGTACCGTTGAAACACTAATTGGTTTCTCATGGGAACACCAGCTCTAAACCTTCGTATTTTCTATTGAGAAAACTAGAGGAACTGCGGCAAACAAACATGATATTTCTGTTTGTATAGATGACATTTTATGCACTTGCCTAACGAAAAGACTTTGCTTTTCTCCAAAACCATTTGTACTGTGATTTTCTGGGTCCATTGCATACGAATTCCACACCAGTTTGTCCGGATATGACTGGATGAAACCGGAAATATCCGGGTTTGTTTTGGCTAACTCAATCACATATATTGCTCTAGCCTCTGTGTTTGTGTTTTCTGGATATTATCCAAGGACTTTATTGTTTTCAATGATTTTTATCGGGGAACATTTAATTTTTTGCTTGGAAACACTAATTTGTTCCACATGGAGACAACAGCTCTACATATTTGTGTTTTCTAGGGAGAAAGCTAGAGGAACTGCGGCAAGCAAACATGATATTTCTCTTTGTGTATATGACATTTTATCTACTTGCAATACGAAAAGACTTTGCTTTTCTTCCACACCATTTTTATTGTGAATTTCTTGGTCCATTGCATACGAATTCCACACCAGTTTTTCCAGATATGACTGGATTAAACCGGAAATATCCGGGTTTGTTCTGGCTAACTTAATCCCAGATATTGCTACAGCCTCTGTATTTGTGTTTTCCGGATATTATCCACGGACTTTATTTTTTCAAATTTTTTTTATCGGGGAACATTTAATTTTGTGCTTGGAAACACTAATTCGTTTTACATGGAGACACAAGCTCTACACATACATATTTTTAGGCAGAAAGCTAGAGGAACTGCGGCAAACAAACATGGTATTTCTGTTTGTCTAGATGAGATTTTAGGCACTTGCCTAATGAAAAGACTTTGCTTTTCTACAAAACCATTTTTACTGTGATTTTCTCGGTCCATTGCATATGAATTCCACACCACTTTTTCCAGATATGGCTGGATAAAACCAGAAATATCCAGTTGTGTTTTGATTAACTCAATCCGAAATATTGTGAAGCCTCTGTGTTTCTGTTTTAGGGATATTATCGATGGACTTTATTGTTTTGAATATTTTTATCAGGGAACATTTAATTTTGTACCGTAGAAACACTAATTGGTTCATCATGGGGACACCAGCTCTACACATTCGTATTTTCTAGGGAGAAAGCTAGAGGTACTGCGGCAAACAAATATGACATTTCTGTTTGTATCCATGACATTTTATGCACTTGCCTACTGAAAAGACTTTGCTTTTCTACAAAACCATTTTTACTGTGATTTCCTCTGTCCATTGCATATGAATTCCAAACCACTTTGTCCGGATATGACTGGATGAAACCGGAAATATCCGGTTTTGTTTTGGCTAACTCAATCCCAGATATTGCTACAGCCTCTGTGTTTGTGTTTTCATGATATTATTGATAAACTTTATTGTTTTGAATATATTTATCAGAGAACATTTAATTTTGTTCCGTTGAAACACTATTAGGTTCATCATGTGGACACCAGCTCCAGACATTCGTATTTTCTAGGGAGAAAGCTAGAGGAACTGCGGAAAACAAAGATGATATTTCTGTTTCTATAGATGACATTTTATGTACTTGCCTAACGAAAAGACTTTGCTTTTCTCCAAAACCATTTGTACTGTGATTTTCTCGGTCCATTTCATACGAATTCCACACCAGTTTCTCCGGATATGACTGGATGAAACCCGAAATATCCGGTTTTGTTTGGGCTAACTCAATCCCAGATATTGCTGCAGCCTCTGTGCTTGTGTTTTCTGAATATTATCCATAGATTTTATTGTTTTGAATGTTTTTCATCGGGGAACATTTCCTTTTGAGCTTGTATACAGTAATTGTTTCCACATAGAGAAAGCAGCTCTGCATAGTCGTATTTTCTAGGGAGAAAGCTAGAGGTATTGTGGCAAACAAACATGATATTTCTGTTTGTATAGATGACATTTTCTGCACTTGCCTAATGAAACGACTTTGCTTTTCTCCAAACCATTTTTACTGTGATTTTCTCGGTCCATTGCATACGAATTCCACACCAGTTTCTCCGAATATGACTGGATAAAACCAGAAATATCCAGTTTAGTTTTGGCTCACTCAATCCCAGATATTCCTACAGCCTCTTTGTTTGTGTATTCCTGATATTGTCGACGGAATTTATGGGTTTGAATGTTTTTTATCAGGGAACATTTAATTTTCTGCTTGGAAACACTAATTGGTTCCACATGGAGACACAAGCTCTACACATTCCTATTTTCTAGTGAGAAAGCTAGAGGAACTGCGGTAAACAAACATGATATTTCTGTTTGTATCGATGACATTTTATGCACTTGCCTCACAAAAGACTTGGCTTTTCTCCAAAACCATTTTACCTGTGATTTTCTCGGTCCATTGCATACGAATTCCACACCACGTTGTCCAGATATGACTGGATGAAAATGGAAATATCCGGGTTTGTTTTGGCTAACTCAATCCCAGATATTGCTACAGCCTCTGTGTTTGTGTATTCCTGATATTATCAATGGACTTTATTGTTTTGAATATTTTTATCAGGGAACATTTAATTTTGTGCTTTTAATCACTAATTGTTTCCACATGGAGACACAAGTTCTGCACATTCATATTTTCTAAGGAGAAAGCTAGAGTAACTGCGGCAAAGAAACCTGATATTTCTGCTTGTATAGATGACATTTTATGCACTTGCCTAATGAAACGACTTTGTTTTTCTACAAAACCATTTATACTGTGATTTTCTCGGTCCATTGCATACCAATTCCACACCACTTTGTCCAGATATGACTGGATGAAACCGGAAATATACAGTTTTGTTTTGGCTAAATAAACCCCAGATATTGCTACAGCCTCTGTGTTTGTGTTTTCCTGATATTATCCACGGAATTTATTGGTTTTAATGTTTTTTTTTTATCCAGGAACATTTAATTTTGTGCTGCAAAACAATAATTGTTTCCACATGGAGACACCAGCTGTATAAATTCCTATTTTCTAGGGAGAAAGCTAGAGGAAATGGGACAAACAAACATGATATTTCTGTTTGTATAGATGACATTTTATGCACTTGCCTAACGAAAAGACATTGCTTTTCTCCAAAAAAATTTTTACTGTGATTTTCTCGGTGCATTGCATACGAATTCCACACCGGTTTTGTTTTGGCTAACTCAATCCCAGATATTGCTACAGCCTCTGTGTTTGTGTATTCCTGATATTAACCACGGAATTCAATGTTTTGAATGTTTTTTTTAGGGAACATTTAATTTTGTGCTTGGAAACCCTAATTGGTTCCTAATGGACACACCAGCTCTACACATTCGTATTTCCTAGGGAGAAAGGTAGAAGAACTGCGGGAAACAAAATCACATTTCTGTTTGTATAGATGATATTTTAGGCACTTGCCTAATGAAAAGACTTTGCTTTTCTCCAAAATCATTTTTTCTGTGATTTTTTCGGTCCGTTGCATACGAATTCCACACCACTTTGTCCAGATATGACTAGAAGTAACCAGAAATAGACGGTTGTATCTTGGATAATTCAATCCGAAATATTGTGAAAATTTCTGTGTTTGTTTTTTCTGGATATTATCGATGGACTTTATTGTTTTCAATGATTTTATAAGGGAACATTTAATTTTGTACCGTAGAAACACTAATTGGTTCATCATGGGGACACCAGCTCTACACATTCTTATTTTCTAGGGAGAAAGCTAGAGGAACTGCGGCAAACAAACATGATGTTTCTGTTTGTCTAGATGACATTTTATGCACTTGCCTAACGAAAAGAATTTGCTTTTCTCCAAAACCATTTGTACTGTGATTTTCTCGGTCCATTGCCTACAAATTCCACACCACTATGTCCAGATATGACTGGATGCAACCGGAATTAACCGGTTTTGTTTTGGCTAACTCAATCCCAGATATTACTACAGCCTCTGTGTTTGTGTTTTCCTGATATTATAGATGGACTTTATTGTTTTGAATCATTTTATCAGGGAACATTTAATTTTGTGCTTGGAAACACTAATTGGTTCCACATGGAGACACCAGCACTACACATTCGTATTTTCTAGGGAGAAAGCTAGAGGAATTGTGGCAAACAAGCATGATATTTCTGTTTGTATAGATGACATTTTATACACTTGCCTAATGAAAAGACTTTTCTTTTCTCCAAAATCATTTTTTAACTGTGATTTTCTCGGTCAATTGCATGCGAATTCCACACCAGTTTGTCCGGATATGACTGCATGAAACCAGAAATATCCGATTTTGTTTTGGGTAACTCAATCGCAGATATTGCTACATCCTCTTTGTTTGCTTTTTCTGGATATTATCAATGGACTTTATTGATTTGAATTTTTTTTATCGGGGAACTTTTTATTTTGAACTTGGATACAGTAATTGGTTCCACATGGAGACACCAGCTCTACATATTCGTATTTTCTAGGGAGAAAACTAGAGGAACTGCGGCAAACAAACATGATATTTCTGTTTGTCTAGATGACATTTTATGCATTTGCCTATCGAAAAGACTTTCCTTTTCTCCAAAACCATTTTTACTGTGATTTTCTCGGTCCATTGCATAGGAATTCACACCAGTTTGTCCAGGTATGACTGGATGAAACCGGAAATACCCTGGTTTGTTCTGGCTAACTCAATCCCAGATTTTGCTACAGCCTCTGTGTTTGTGTTTTTCGGATATGTTCCATGGACTTTATAGTTTTGAATGTTTTTATCAGGGAACATTTAATTTTGTACCGTAGAAACACTAATTGGTTCATCATGGGAACACCAGCTCTACACTTTCGTATTTTCTAGGGAGATAGCTAGAGGAACTGCGGCAAACAAACATGATATTTCTGTTTGTATAGATGATATTTTATGCACTTTCCTAACGAAAAACTTTGTTCTTCTCCAAAACCATTTTTACTGTGATTTTCTCGGTCCATTGCATACGAATTCCACACCAGTTTGTCCGGATATTACTGGATGAAACCAGAAATATCCGGGTTTGTTTTGGCTAATTCAATCGCAGATATTGCTACAGCCTCTGTGTTTCTGTTTTCTGGATATTATCAATGGACTTTATTGTTTTGAATTTTTTTTATCAGGGAACTTTTTCTTTTGAGCTTGGATACAGTAATTGGTTCCACATGGAGACACCAGCTCTACACATTCGTATTTTCTAGGTAGAAAGCTAGAGGAACTGTGGCAAACAAACCTGATATTTCTGCTTGTATAGATTACATTTTATGCACTTGCCTAAAGAAAAGACTTTGCTTTTCCCGAAAACCATTTTTATTGTGATTTTCTCTGTCTATTGCATACGAATTCCACACCAGTTTGTCCGGATATGATTGAATGAAACCAGAAATATCCGTTTGTGTTTTAGGTAACTCAATCCGAAATATTGTGAAAGCCTCTGTGTTTGTGTTTTCTGGATATTATCAATGGACTTTATTGTTTTGAATGTTTTTATCAGTGATCATTTAATTTTTTACCATAGAAGCGCTAGTTGGTTTCTCAAGGGAACACCAGCTCTACATATTCGTATTTTCTAGGGAGAATGCTAGAGGAACTTTTGCAAAGAAATATGATATTTCTGTTTGTGTGTTTGTGTAGATGACATTTTATGCAGTTGCCTAACGAAAACCCTTTGCTTTTCTCCAAAACCATTTGTACTGTGATTTTTTCGGTCCATTGCATACGAATTCCAAACCAGTTTGTCCGTATATGACTGGATGAAACCAGAAATATCAGGTTTTGTTTTGGCTAACTCAATCCCAGATATTGCTACAGCCTCTGTGTTTGTGTATTCCTGATATTTTACATGGACCTTACTGCTTTGAATGTTTTTTATCAGGGAACATTTAATTTTGTGCTAGGAAACACTAATTGGTTCCACATGGAGACACCAGCTCCACACATACGTATTTTCTAGGGTGAAAGCTAGAGGAACTGCGACAAACAAACATGATATTTCTGTTGGTATAGATGACATTTTATGCACTTACCTAATTAAAAGTCTTTTCTTTTCCCCAACACCATTTTTACTGTAATTTTCTTGGTCCATTGCATATGAATTCCACACAAGTTTTTCCGGATATGACTGGATGAAACCAGAAATATACGGTTGTGTTTTGGCTAACTCAATCCCAAATATTGTGATAGCCTCTGTGTTTGTGTTTTCCTGATATTATCCACGGACTTTATTGTTTTGAAGGTTTTTTATCAGGGAATATTTCATTTTTTAACTTTTATTTAATGAATGTAAATTTCCAGTGTACAGCTTATGGATTACAATGGCTGGCCCCTCCCATAACTTCTCTCCTACCCACTTCCCTCCCCTCTCCCGCTCCCTCTCCCCTTCCATTCACATCAAGATTCATTTTCAATTCTCTTTATATACAGAAGATCAATTTAGTATAAAGATTTGAACAGTTTCCACCCACATAGAAACACAAAGTGAAACATACCGTTTGAGTACTAGTTATAGCATTAAATCAAAATGTACAGTACATTAAGGACAGAGATCCCACATGAGGAGCAAGTGCACAGTGACTCCTGTTGTTGACCCAACAACTTGACACTCTAGTTTATGGTGCCAGTAACCACCCTAGGCTGTCGTCATGAGTTGCCAAGGCTATGGAAGACTTCCAAGTTTGCCGACTCTGATCTTATTTAGACAAGGTCATAAAAGACAGAGTGAGGATAATAACCAATGATCCTAAGAGTGGCATTTACCAGGTTTGAACAATTCTACAGCATTAAGTGGGGAAGAGGACCATCAGTACACACAGGCTGGGAGTAGAGCCATTGGTGGTAGAGTAGAGGTTATGATTACAAAGGAATGAGGCCCAAGTGTGCTAGTCAGGGTCTAGAACAAAGGACAGAGTCTTTATTAGAGGAGCTAAGAAAGGTGCTGTCTAAGCTACAATTAAGTTTTCTGATTGAGAGGCAAATAGAACCTGACAGAAGGGGCTTGATTATAATCTGGTGGGCTTTAGGCCTTGTAAGTTAAGAGGCCCAGACTTATCTATCTCTTCACATGGGGTATATCCTAAGGGAGGTGTGAACCTCCTAGGGGAAGGCACTCTGTTGACTTTCATTACTTGGCTGGCCTGGGAGAGAGTGGGCCAGGTAAAGGCAGGTGGCATCTCTAACAAGAAATTTACAGTTCTGCCTGCAATGTTGCTGACCCTACTTGGCCGTCCCCTCAGCTACAGTGGTCACTTTGGAAGTTGGGCAGAGTGAAGGGCTTTTCAGCTTAGAGCCAATAAGATCTGTGGCTCTGACCTGGGAATGCTTCGACTCCAGGGCAGGTGCATTTCCAGTGATCCAACTCTTGGCAGAGCTGCCAGCGCTCTTCACAAGCTGACTTCTGCTGAAGCCCAGGCTTACCACATTGAAAGCCATTGCAGTGGACTGGCCTGTTGGGTCTCCTTGAGGGCAGATCACTGTACAGATCAGCCATTAATAGGCCTGCCACCCATTGCTTCTGATGCCTAGCTTTCTTTTCCTCCTGGTTTGTGTTCAAGCAGACCAGAGGATGCAAGTCAAGGGAGTGCCCATGTCCCATCTCTAATCTTCGGTGGCCTGAACTACAAGTCTATAGTCACAGGCATGTTCTGTAGTAGTTTTTCTAAGGTAGACAATGCCCATGAGGAAAATTACATTCTCACTTTAAAACTTTCTTTCCCTTTGGTCTGAAAGGGAGGTTTTTTCTACTTACTGTATAACTGGCTGATGGCGAAGTGAATCTAGCTATGAGATTATTATTTAAGTTCTTATTTTGGCTATGCTGTTACAGAAAAATGTTAGCCATCTCTTTTATAAGGTCTAAAGATTAAATTGCACGTCCTACAGATTGCTTCCTAATAGAATTAGTTTCCTACCTTGAAGAGAATAGAGAAATGAAAGAACAAGTTGGGCTTAGAATAGAGAATTGAGGGAGCAAGTCCTAGACCACTTGCTAACAATAGCAATATTACATGAATACTTAGCAAACCGTTTCAACCATTAGATAAAAACTTAAGAAAACATTTGCCAGAAGGTCCAATGCCTTCTATAAATTTTAAGAATCATGTATTTGAAAACACCTCTTAAATATCTAACATGGTGTAGTTTGTTTAACCAGTAAACTTAAGCACAAACATATAAAATGTTTTTCGTTTCTTTCTACCCACAAGTTTAAAACATATGATACACAGATTCAGGTCACACAAATTAAAATGTATCTTTGATTGATTTTAGCAGCTTAAATTTATGGACAATCTTATCCATAAGGCATTTAAAATAAAACTCTCAATCAAATTTCCCCATGTGGACATACAATATGTACACACACATAACATAGCATAATAGACCAATATAGCAATTTTAATACTAGCTTTTAAAATCTTTAACTCTTTTTGTAGATTGCCAATTGATTTGAATTGCTTTTTGTTTTAGTAACCTCAGTTAACCATACTTTCTCTCAGTTGGTACTGTTAATACAGTATTGGTTTCATGTGTTTACAGAGCCATCCCAAAGTACTGAATGCAATAGAAGTGGCTGGAAAAAGTCCATAGGAACCTATAGGAGGACAGCTAAACACAGAACCAACAATGCTTTAGTTTTATGACCAGCAAATCATATATAACTGTGGATGACAAAAGACTTTAAGTCGCCATGTTTAAAATTATAAACTCATCAGCCAACAAGAGGCACTTACTTACTTCACAGTCTTTTTGAAAGCACCTGTAGGATTTTACAAGTATTTAACCCTTTAGGCCTCTGGGGCTTTCTCATTAAGATAACTATCATGTCTAGTAACACAAGATCATTAGACTTTTAATTCTCCAACATTTGTATTAATAGCATTTTCCATTATAGAAACTTAAAGTTTGGTACCACATCACATCTTCACACTACTTCTAATATAATCCAAATAGCCTGATTAGTTGGTGTCTCTATAAGATGAGAGACTTAGGTCCTTCGATTTTTTCAGTTGGGCCCAAACTGGAAAAACCAAAGTCCAGGATTTACTGGAAATTTTAGAGTCCAACTTGTTTGAAAGTTTGATTTTTTTGAATGCCTGTCAAGAATGCCAAGAAGGCTCAAAATCCAAAATATCTGGTTGAAATAAGATTCCTTAAAATCATGACATAACATAGACCAAATTTGATCATTGTTACAAGGTGATTATTCAAATCTTTGAAAATAAGCACATATTTAAATAACCCATAGCTCTTAATAACAGTTCAGCTGTTTTTGAACAGTTAGAAGTTAACAGACATCAAGAGAACATAATAGATTACTTTAGCACATTGCTTTAACAGAGCATCAGAGTTTCATTCTATGACAAAGAGAAAGTGAGCTTCCTGTGATCTTTTGCTGTGAGGTTTCCTTCCTTTACCTTCTTTCATATTGATGACCATGTTTCTGTGTTTCTGTGTGTAACACATCTTTAAGCATCTTTTGCAGGGCAGGATGAGTGGCAACAAATTCTTTCAGTTTCTGTTTGCTATGAAAAGTCTTAATTTCACCTTCATTCACAAATGAGAGCTTTGCAGGATATAATATTCTGGGCTGGCAGTTTTTCTCTCTTAGTGCCTGGGCTATGTCTCGCCATTCCCTTCTAGCTTGTAGGGTTTCTGATGAGAAGTCTGCTGTGAGTCTAATTGGAGATCCTCTAAGAGTAATCTGACGTTTCTCTCTTGCACCTTTTAGAATCTTTTCTTTATGTTTCACTGTGGTGAGTTGGATTACAACGTGCCGTGGTGATGATCACTTTTGGTCATGTTTATTAGGGGTTCTAGAAGCTTCCTGTACTAAGATGCCTCTGTCCTTCTCCAAACCTGGGAAATTTTCTGCTAGCATCTCACTGAAAATGCCTTCTAATCCTTTCTCCCAATCCATGCCTTCAGGACCTCCTAGAACCCGAATGTTAGGTTTTTTAATAGTATCCTGTAGATTCCCGACAATATTTTTTGAGATTTCTAATTTCTTCTTCTTTTCTTTGATTTGCCTTCCTTGTTCTTGTTAGCTTGTGTTTTGCGTTTGTTGTTTGGCATGTTGGAGATATTTGCTTTCTTCACTGTGTTGTTTTTTCTTGTTACACTATGGCTCTATATTAAGTGGACTGTCTGCTTTCGGTGGAGCCTTAGAGGCTTGAGATGAGTGTGGCCTGAGAGCTGTGTTTGATTCCTCAGGGTTGAGGGTGTGTCAAAGATGGCACTCCCAGGTTAGGCGTGGTAAATCTCTTTTTTTTGATTCAAAAGGGAAGTAATTCTGCACAGCTGAACGTAATTGGAGGTAGTTAGCAGGCAAATGATATACCCCCAGGAGCCAGAGATCAGAAGCTCTTTCCCAAGGACCACACAGGGAATCTCTGCTGCCCTCAGTGTGGGCTCCAATTCTCCTGCAGTCTCCCACTGGGTTGCCAAGTTAGATGCTAATCTCCTGTTATTTCACCCCTCCCCCAAGAGTCAGGTTTTTCTGCTAGGCTCAGGGCCGGTGCAGACCTGAGTTCGCCCTGCTTATGACGTATGTCCAAAATGGCTCTGCTCTTTGTCTTGCTAGCCTTTGAGAGGTGAGGGGAGAGAGAGAAACTCGTGTCCGAATCCGTCATTTTTTTTCCCTCTCTTTTCTAGTTAGCCTGGTGAAATTTTGCCCACGGAGTTTCAAGCCTCATTCCCTCTAGTCTCCTCTTTCCGCTTGCCCGCTGGTTTCTCAGGCTATTAAGGTTCGGCTCACCTCGCGTTCCAGTGCTGGTGTGTTGAGTCTGCCGCTGGTGTCCCGAACTTGGGCTCCCACGCTCTCCACACAGTTCCACTGTGAATCACTAGTTCCAAAAGAGTTTCCTTTGTTGTTTCTTCCCCTACACTTCCTTGACCCTGCAGTATCTCCACTTTTATGAACCTGTGTCTTGCCGAACTACCAATGAGCTCCTTTCCTATTCCGCCATCTTGCCACTCTCCAGGGAACATTTAATTTTGTGCTTGGAAACACTAATCGGTTCCACATGGAGACACCAGCTCTACACATTCGTATTTTCTAGTGAGAAAGCTAGAGGAACTGCGGCAAACAAACATGATATTTGTGTTTGTATAGATGACATTTTAAGCACTTGCCTAAGGAAAAGACTTTGCTTTTCTCCAAAACCATTTTACTGTGATTTTCTCAGTCCATTGCATACGAATTCCACACCAGTTTGTCCGGATATGACTGGATGAAACCGGAAATATCCGGTTGTGTTTTGGCTAACTCAATCCCAGATATTGCTACAGCCTCTTTATTTGTTTTTTCTGGATATTATCAATGGACTTTAGTGTTTTGAATGTTTTTTTATCGGGGAACATTTTATTATGAGCTTGGATACATGAATTGGTTCCACATGGAGACACCAGCTCTACATATTCGTATTTTGTAGGGAGAAAGCTAGAGGAACTGCGGCAACAAACATGATATTTCTGTTAGTATCGATGACATTTTATGCACTTCCCTAATGAAAAGACTTTGCATTTCTCCAAAACCAATTTTACTCTGATTTTCTAGGTCCATTGCATACGAATTCCACACCAGTTTGTCCGGATATGACTGGATGAAACCAGAAATATATGGTTGTGTTTTGGCTAACTCAATCCCAGATATTGCTACAGCCTCTGTGTTTGTATGTTCCTGATATTATCGATGGACTTTATTGTTTTGAGTGTTTTTTATCAGGGAACATTTAATTTTGTGCTTGGAAACAAAGCTTCCAAATGGAGACACAAGCTCTACACATTTGTATTTCTAGGGAGAAAGCTAGAGGAACTGCGGAAAATAAACATGATATTTCTGTTTGTATAGATGACATTTGATGCATTTGCCTAACGAAAAGACTTTGCTTTTCTTTAAAATCATTTTTAATGTGATTTTCTCAGTCCATTGCATATGAATTCCACACCCGTTTGTCCGGATATGACTGGATGAAACCAGAAATATCCGGTTTTGTTTTGGCTATCTCAATCCCAGATATTGCTACAGCCTCTGTTTTTGTGTTTTCCTGATATTATCGATGGACTTTATTGGTTGATTTTTTTTAGTCAGGGAACATTTAATTTTGTGCTTGCGACCAATAATTGGTTCCACATGGAGACACCAATCTACACATTCCTATTTTCTAGGGAGAAAGCTAGAGGTATTGTGCCAAACAAACATGATATTTCTGTTTGTATAGATGACATTTTATGCACTTGCCTAACGAAAAGAGTTTGCTTTTCTACAAACCATTTTTCCTGTGATTTTCTCGGTCCATTGCATACGAATTCCACACCACTTTTTCCGGATATGACTGGATGAAACCAGAAATATCCAGTTGTGTTTTGGCTAACTCAATCCGAAATACTGTGAAAGCCTCTGTGATTGTGTTTTCTGGATATTATCCATGGACTTTATATTCTGAATGTATTTATCAGGGAACATTTAATTCTATACCGTAGAAACAGTAATTGGTTCATCATGGGGATACCAACTATACACATTCGTATTATCTAAGGAGAAAGCTAGAGGAACTGCGGCAAACAAACATGATATTTCTGTTAATATAGATGACATTTTATGCACTTGCCTAACGAAGACTTTGCTTTTCTCCAAAACCATTTGTACTGTGATTTTCTGGGTCCATTGCATACGAATTCCACACCAGTTTGTCCGGATATGACTGGATGAAACCGGAAATATCCGGGTTTGTTTTGGCTAACTCAATCCCATATATTGCTACAGCCTCTGTGTTTGTGTTTTCTGGATATTATCAATGGACTTTATTGTTTTGAATGTTTTTTATCGGGGAACATTTTATTTTCAGCTTAGATACAGTAATTGGTTCCACATGGAGACACCAGCTCTACACATTCGTATTTTCTAAGGAGAAACTAGAGGAACTGTGCCAAACAAACATGATATTTCTGTTTGTATAGATGACATTTTATGCAGTTGCATAATGAAAAGACTTTGCTTTTCTCCAAAACCTTTTTTACTGTGATTTTCTTGGTCCATTGCATACGAATTCCACACCACTTTGTCAGGATATGACTGGATGAAACCGGAAATATATGGTTTTATTTTGGCTAACTCAATCCCATTTTGCTATAGCCTCTGTGTTTGTGTTTTCTGGATATTATCCATGGAATTAATTGCTTTGAATATTTTTATCAGGATTCATTTAATTCTATACCGTGGAAACAGTAATTCGTTCATCATGGGAACACCAGCTCTACACATTCTTATTTTCTAGGGAGAAGGCTAGAGGAACTGCGGCAAACAAACATGATATTTCTGTTTGTCTAGATTACATTTTATGCACTTGCCTAACGAAAACACTTTGTTTTTCTCCAAAACCATTTTTACTCTGATTTTATCGATCCATGGATACGAATTCCACAACAGTTTGTCCAGATATGACTGGATGAAACCGGAAATATCCGGGTTTGTTTTGGCTAACTCAATCCCAGATATTGCTACAGCCTCTGTGTTTGTGTTTTCCTACTATTATCCACGGACTTTATTGGTTTGAATGTTTTTATCAGGTAACATTTAATTTTGTGCTTGGAACACTAATTGGTTTCACATGGAGACACCAGCTCTACACATTCGTATTTTCTAGGGAGAAATCTAGAGGAACTGCGGCAAACAAACATGATATTTCAGTTTGTCTAGATGACATTTTATGCACTTGCATAAAGAAAAGACTTTGCTTTTCTCCAAAAAAAATTTTTACTGTGATTTTCTTTGTCCATTGCATTCGAATTCCAATCCACTTTTTCCGGATATGACTGGATGAAACCCCAAATATCCGGTTGTGTTTTGGCTAACTATTTCAGAAATATTGCCACCGCATCTGTGTTTGTGTTTTTCTGATATTATTGATGGACTTTATTTTTTTGAATATATTTATCAGGGAACATTTAATTTTGTACCGTTGAAACACTAATTGGTTCATCATGTGGACACCAGCTCCAGACATTCGTACTTTCTAGGGAGAAAGCTAGAGGAACTGCGGCAAACAAACATGATATTTCTGTTTGTATCGATGACATTTTATGAACTTGCCTAACGAAAAGACTTTGCTTTTCTCCAAAACCATTTTTACTGTGATTTTCTGGTTCCATTGCATACGAATTCCACACCAGTTTGTCCGGATATGACTGGATGAAACCAGAAAAATCCGGTTGTTCTTTGGCTAACTCAATCGGAAATATGGTGAAAGCATCTGTGTTTGTGTTTTCTGGATATTATCGATGGACTTTATTGTTTTGAATATTTTTATCAAGGAACATTTAATTTTGTACCGTTGAAACACTAATTGGTTCATCATGGGAACACCAGCTCTACATATTAGTATGTGGACACCATGTTAAATATGACACTCCCAGTTTAGGCGTGGTAAATCTCTCTCTCTTTTTTTTTTTTTGATTCAAAAGGGAAGTAATTCCTCACAGCTGAACATAATTGGAGGTAGTTAGCAGGCGAATGATATACCCACAGGAGCCAGAGATCGGAAGCTCTTTCCCGAGGACAACACAGGGAATCTCTGCTGCCCTCAGTGTGGGCTCCAATTCTCCTGCAGTCTCCCACTGGGTTGCCAAGTTAGATGCTAATCTCCTGTTATTTCACCCCTCCCCCCAGAGTCAGGTTTTTCTGCTAGGTTCAGGGCCTGTGCAGACCTGAGGTTGCCCTGCTTATGATGTATGTCCAAAATGGTGCCTGCTCTTTGTCTTGCTAGCCTTTGAGAGGTGAGGGGAGAGAGAGAAACTCGTGTCCGTATCGGTCACGTTTTGTTTTTTTCCTCTCTCTCTTCTAGTTAGCCTGGTGAACTTTTCCCCACGGTTTTTCAAGCCTCATTCCCTCTAGTCTCCTCTTTCCACTTGCCCGCTGGTTTCTCTGGCTAGTAAGGTTCGGCTCACCTCGCGTTCCAGCGCTGGTGTGTTGAGTCTGCCGCTGGTGTCCCGAACTTGGACTCCCATGCTCTCCACGCAGGTCCACTGTGAATCACAAGTTCCAGAAAAGTTTCCTCTGCTGTCTCTTCGCCTACTATTCAATGACCCTGCAGTATCTCCACTTGTATAAACCTCTGTCTTCCCGAAGTACCAATGTGCTCCTTTCCTATTCCGCCATCTTGCCGCTCTCCAGGGAACATTTAATTTTGTGCTTGGAAACACTAATCGGTTCCACATGGAGACACCAGCTCTACACATTCGTATCTTATAGGGAGAAAGCTAGAGGAACTGCGGCAAACAAACATGATATTTCTGTTTGTATAGATGACATTTTATGCACTTGGCTAACGAAAAGACTTTGCTTTCCTCCAAAAGCATTTTTACTGTGATTTTCTCGGTCCATTGCATACGAATTCCACACCAGTTTGTCCGGATATGACTGCATGAAACCAGAAATATCCGGTTGTGTTTTGGATAACTCAATCCCAGATATTGCTACAGACTCTTTGTTTTTTCTGGATATTATCAATGGACTTTATTGTTTTGAATGTTTTTTTATAGGAGAACATTCTATTTTGAGCTTGGATACATTATTTGGTTCCACATGGAGACACCAGCTCTACACATTCGTATTTTCTAGGGAGAAAGCTAGAGGAACTGCGGCAAACAAACATGATATTTCTGTTTGTATAGATGACATTTTATGCACTTGCCTAACGAAAAGACTTTGCTTTTCTCCAAAACCATTTCACTGTGATTTTCTTGGTCCATTGCATACGAAATCCACACCACTTTGTCCCGAAATGACTGGATGAAACCAGAAATATCCGGGTTTGTTTGGGCTAACTCAATCCCAGATATTGCTACAGCCTCTGTGTTTGTGTTTTCCTAATAATATTGATGGACTTTATTGTTTTGAATGTTTTATCAGTGGACATTTAATTTTGATCCATAAAAACACTAATTGGTTCATTATAGGTACACCAGCTCTACACATTCGTATTTTCTAGGGAGAAAGCTAGAGGTACTGCGGCAAACAAACATGATATTTCTGTTTCTATAGATGACATTTTATGCACTTGCCTAATGAAAATACTTTGCTTTTCTCCAAAACCACATTTACTGTGATTTTTTCGGTCCATTGCATATGAATTCCACACCAGTTTGTCAAGATAAGACTGGATGAAACCAGAAATACCTGGTTGTGTTTTGGCTAACTCAATCCGAAATAATATGAAAGAATCTGTGTTTGTGTTTTCTGGATATTATTGATGGATGTTATTGTTTTCAATATTTTTATAAGGGGACATTTAATTTTGTTGCATAGAAACACTAATTGGTTCATCATGGGGACACCAGCTCTACACATTCGTATTACCTAGGGAGAAAGCTAGAGGAACTGCGGCAAACAAACATGATATTTCTGTTTGTATAGATGACATTTTATGCAATTGCCTAAGGAAAAGACTTTGCTTTTCTCCAAAACCATTTTTACTGTGATTTTCTCGGTCCATTGCATACGAATTGCACACCAGTTTGTCCGGATATTACTGGAAGAAACCAGAAATATCCGGTTTTGTTTTGGCTAACTCAGTCCGAAGTATTTTGAAAGTTTCTGTGTTTGTGTTTTCTGGATATTATCGATGGAATATATTGTTTTCAATATTTTTATCAGGGAACATTTATTTTTGAACCGTAGAAACACTAATTGGTTCATCATGGGGACACCAGCTCTACACATTCGTATTTTCTAGGGAGAAAGCCAGAGGAACTGCGGCAAACAAACATGATATTTCTGTTTGTATCCATGACATTTTATGCACTTGCCTAACGAAAAGACTTTGCTTTTCTCCAAAACCATTTTTACTGTGATTTTCTCGGTCCATTGCATACGAATTCCACTCCAGGTTGTCCGGATATGACTGGATGAAACCGGAATGATCCACTTTTTTTTTTGCTAACTCAATCCCAGATATTGCTACAGCCTCTGTGTTTGTGTATTCCTGATTTTTTCCACGGAATTTATTGATTTGAATGTTTTTTATCAGGGAATATTTGATTTTGTGCCTGGAAACACTAACTGGTTCCAGATGGAGACACCAGCTCTACACAATCGCAGTTTCTAGGGAGAAACCTAGATGAACTGTGGCAAACAAACATGATATTTCTGTTTGTATCGATGACAGTTTATGCACTTGCCTAACGAAAAGACTTTGCTTTTCTCCAAAACCATTTTTACTGTGATTTTCTCGGTCCATTGCATACGAATTCCACACCAGTTTGTCCGGATATGACTGGATGAAACCAGAAATATCCGGTTGTGTTTTGGCTAACTCAATCCCAGATATTGCTACGGACTCTGTGTTTGTGTTTTTTTCGGATATTATCCTTGGACTTTATTGTTTTGAATGTTTTTTATTGTAGAACATTTAAATTTGAGCTTGGATACACTAATTATTACCACATGGAGACATAAGCTCTATAGATTTTTATTTTCTAGGGAGAAAGCTAGAGGAAATGCGGCAAAAAAAATGATATGTCTGTTTGTCTAGATCACATTTTATGTACTTGCCTAACGAAAAGACTTTGCTTTTCTCCAAAACCATTTTTACTATGATTTTCTCGGTCCATTGCATACGAAATCCAAACTACTTTTTCCGGATATGACTGGATGAAACCAGAAATATCCGCTTGTGTTCTGGCTAACCCAATGCGATATATTGTGAATGGCTCTGTGTTTGTGTTTTCTGGAGATTATCGATGGACTTTATGGCTTTGCATGTTTTTATCAGGGAACATTTAATTTTGTACCGTTGAAACACTAATTGGTTCATCATGGGGATACCAGCTCTACACATTCGTATTTTCTAGGGAGAAAGCTAGAGGAACTGTCGCAAACAAACATGATATTTCTGTTTGTATCGATGACATTTTATGCACTTGGCTAACGAAAAGACTTTGCTTTTCTCCAAAACCATTTTTACTGTGATTTTCTCGGTCCATTGCATACGAATTCCACACCAGTTTGTCCGGATATGACTGGATTAGACCAGAAATATCCGGTTTTGTTTTGGCTAACTCAATCTCAGATATTGCTACAGACTCTGTGTTTGTGTTTTCCGGATATTATCCTCGGACTTTATCGTTTTGAATGTTTTTTTATCGGGGAACATTTAATTTTGAGCTTAGGTACACTAATTGGTTCCACATGTACATACCAGCTCTACATTTTCATATTTTCTAGGGAGAAAGCCATAGGAACTGTGGCAAACAAACATGATATTTCTGTTTGTATCCATGACAGTTTATGCACTTGCCTAATGAAAAGTTTTTGCTTTTCTCCAAAACCAATTTTACTGTGATTTTCTAGGTCCATTGCATACGAATTCCACACCAGTTTGTCCGGATATGACTGGATGAAACCAGAAATATCCGGTTGTGTTTTGGCTAACTCAATCCCAGATATTGCTACAGACTCTGTGTTTGTGTTTTCCGGATATTATCCTCGGACTTTATTGTTTTGAATGTTTTTTATGGAACATTTAATTTTGAGCTTGGATACACTAATTGGTACGACAGGGAGTCATAAGCTCTACAGATTTTTATTTTCTAGGGAGAAAGCTAGAGGAACTGCGGCAAAAAAACATGATATGTCTGTTTGTATAGATGACATTTTATGTACTTGCCTAACGAAAAGACTTTGCTTTTCTCTAAAACCATTTTTACTGTGATTTTTTCGGTCCATTGCATATGAATTCCACTACAGTTTGTCCGGATATGACTGGATGAAATCGGAATTATAGGCTTTTTTTTTTTTTGCTAACTCAATCCCAGATATTGCTACAGCCTCTGTGTTTGTGTATTCCTGATATTTTCCACGGACTTTATTTATTTGAATGTTTTTTATGCGGGAACATTTAATTTTGTGCTTGGAAACACTAACTGGTTCCACATGGAGCCACCAGCTCTACACAATCGCAGTTTCTAGGGAGAAAGCTAGAGGTACTGCGGCAAACAAACATGATATTTCTGTTTGTATCGATGACAGTTTATGCACTTGCCTAAAGAAAAGACTTTGCTTTTCTCCAAAACCATTTTTACTGTGATTTTCTCGGTCCATTGCATACGAATTCCACACCTGTTTGTCCGGATATGACTGGATGAAACCAGAAATATCTGGTTGTGTTTTGGCTAACTCAATCCCAGATATTGCTATAGCCTCTGTGTTTGGGTTTTCCGGATATTATCCTCGGACTTTATCGTTTTGAATGTTTTTTATCGGGGAACACTTAATTTTGTGCTTAGGTACACTAATTGGTTCCACATGGAGATACCAGCTCTACATTTTCATATTTTCTAGGGAGAAAGCCAGAGGAAGTGCGGCAAACAAACATGATATGTCTGTTTGTATCGATGACATTTTATGTACTTGCCTAACGAACAGACTTTGCTTTTTTCCAAAACCATTTTTACTATGATTTTCTCGGTCCATTGCATACAAAATCCAAACTACTTTTTCCGGATATGACTGGATGAAACCAGAAATATCCGGTTGTGTTCTGGCTAACCCAATGCGATATATTGTGAATGGCTCTGTGTTTGTGTTTTCTGGAGATTATCGAAGGACTTTATTTTTTTGAATATTTTTATCAGGGAACATTTAATTTTGTGATGGGAAACACTAATTGGTTCCACAGGGAGACACCAGCTCTACACATTCATATTTTCTAGGGAGAAAGCTAGAGGAACTGTCGCAAACAAACATGATATTTCTGTTTGTATCGATAACATTTTATGCACTTGCCTAACGAAAAGACTTTGCTTTTCAGCAAAGCCATTTTTACTCTGATTTTCTTGCTCCATTCCATACGAATTCCACATCACTTTGACTGGATATGACTGGATGAGACCAGAAATATCCGGTTTTGTTTTGGCTAACTCAATCTCAGATATTGCTACAGCCTCTGTGTTTGTGTTTTCCGGATATTATCCTCGGACTTTATCGTTTTGAATGTTTTTTTTATCGGGGAACATTTAATTTTGAGCTTAGGTACACTAGTTGGTTCCACATGGAGACACCAGCTCTACATTTTCATATTTTCTAGGGAGAAAGCCATAGGAACTGTGGCAAACAAACATGATATTTCTGTTTATATCCATGACATTTTATGCACTTGCCTAACGAAAAGACTTTGCTTTTCTCCAAAACCATTTTTACTGTGATTTTTTCGGTCCATTGCATATGAATTCCACTAAAGTTTGTCCGGATATGACTGGATGAAATCGGAATTATAGGCTTTTTTTTTTTTTGCTAACTCAATCCCAGATATTGCTACAGCCTCTGTGTTTGTGTATTCCTGATATTTTCCACGGACTTTATTTATTTGAATGTTTTTTATGCGGGAACATTTAATTTTGTGCTTGGAAACACTAACTGGTTCCACATGGAGCCACCAGCTCTACACAATCGCAGTTTCTAGGGAGAAAGCTAGAGGTACTGCGGCAAACAAACATGATATTTCTGTTTGTATCGATGACAGTTTATGCACTTGCCTAAAGAAAAGACTTTGCTTTTCTCCAAAACCATTTTTACTGTGATTTTCTCGGTCCATTGCATACGAATTCCACACCTGTTTGTCCGGATATGACTGGATGAAACCAGAAATATCTGGTTGTGTTTTGGCTAACTCAATCCCAGATATTGCTATAGCCTCTGTGTTTGGGTTTTCCGGATATTATCCTCGGACTTTATCGTTTTGAATGTTTTTTATCGGGGAACACTTAATTTTGTGCTTAGGTACACTAATTGGTTCCACATGGAGATACCAGCTCTACATTTTCATATTTTCTAGGGAGAAAGCCAGAGGAAGTGCGGCAAACAAACATGATATGTCTGTTTGTATCGATGACATTTTATGTACTTGCCTAACGAACAGACTTTGCTTTTTTCCAAAACCATTTTTACTATGATTTTCTCGGTCCATTGCATACAAAATCCAAACTACTTTTTCCGGATATGACTGGATGAAACCAGAAATATCCGGTTGTGTTCTGGCTAACCCAATGCGATATATTGTGAATGGCTCTGTGTTTGTGTTTTCTGGAGATTATCGAAGGACTTTATTTTTTTGAATATTTTTATCAGGGAACATTTAATTTTGTGATGGGAAACACTAATTGGTTCCACAGGGAGACACCAGCTCTACACATTCATATTTTCTAGGGAGAAAGCTAGAGGAACTGTCGCAAACAAACATGATATTTCTGTTTGTATCGATAACATTTTATGCACTTGCCTAACGAAAAGACTTTGCTTTTCAGCAAAGCCATTTTTACTCTGATTTTCTTGCTCCATTCCATACGAATTCCACATCACTTTGACTGGATATGACTGGATGAGACCAGAAATATCCGGTTTTGTTTTGGCTAACTCAATCTCAGATATTGCTACAGCCTCTGTGTTTGTGTTTTCCGGATATTATCCTCGGACTTTATCGTTTTGAATGTTTTTTTATCGGGGAACATTTAATTTTGAGCTTAGGTACACTAGTTGGTTCCACATGGAGACACCAGCTCTACATTTTCATATTTTCTAGGGAGAAAGCCATAGGAACTGTGGCAAACAAACATGATATTTCTGTTTATATCCATGACATTTTATGCACTTGCCTAACGAAAAGACTTTGCTTTTCTCCAAAACCATTTTTACTGTGATTTTTTCGGTCCATTGCATATGAATTCCACTAAAGTTTGTCCGGATATGACTGGATGAAATCGGAATTATAGGCTTTTTTTTTTTTTGCTAACTCAATCCCAGATATTGCTACAGCCTCTGTGTTTGTGTATTCCTGATATTTTCCACGGACTTTATTTATTTGAATGTTTTTTATGCGGGAACATTTAATTTTGTGCTTGGAAACACTAACTGGTTCCACATGGAGCCACCAGCTCTACACAATCGCAGTTTCTAGGGAGAAAGCTAGAGGTACTGCGGCAAACAAACATGATATTTCTGTTTGTATCGATGACAGTTTATGCACTTGCCTAAAGAAAAGACTTTGCTTTTCTCCAAAACCATTTTTATGTGATTTTCTCGGTCCATTGCATACGAATTCCACACCAGTTTGTCCGGATATGACTGGATGAAACCAGAAATATCCGGTTGTGTTTTGGCTAACTCAATCCCAGATATTGCTACAGCCTCTGTGTTTGTGTTTTCCGGATATTATCCTCGGACTTTATCGTTTTGAATGTTTTTTATCGGGGAACACTTAATTTTGAGCTTAGGTACACTAGTTGGTTCCACATGGAGATACCAGCTCTACATTTTCATATTTTCTAGGGAGAAAGCCAGAGGAAGTGCGGCAAACAAACATGATATGTCTGTTTGTATCGATGACATTTTATGCACTTGCCTAACGAACAGACTTTGCTTTTTTCCAAAACCATTTTTACTATGATTTTCTCGGTCCATTGCATACAAAATCCAAACTACTTTTTCCGGATATGACTGGATGAAACCAGAAATATCCGGTTGTGTTCTGGCTAACCCAATGCGATATATTGTGAATGGCTCTGTGTTTGTGTTTTCTGGAGATTATCGAAGGACTTTATTTTTTTGAATATTTTTATCAGGGAACATTTAATTTTGTGATGGGAAACACTAATTGGTTCCACAGGGAGACACCAGCTCTACACATTCATATTTTCTAGGGAGAAAGCTAGAGGAACTGTCGCAAACAAACATGATATTTCTGTTTGTATCGATAACATTTTATGCACTTGCCTAACGAAAAGACTTTGCTTTTCAGCAAAGCCATTTTTACTCTGATTTTCTTGGTCCATTCCATACGAATTCCACATCACTTTGACTGGATATGACTGGATGAGACCAGAAATATCCGGTTTTGTTTTGGCTAACTCAATCTCAGATATTGCTACAGCCTCTGTGTTTGTGTTTTCCGGATATTATCCTCGGACTTTATCGTTTTGAATGTTTTTTTATCGGGGAACATTTAATTTTGAGCTTAGGTACACTAGTTGGTTCCACATGGAGACACCAGCTCTACATTTTCATATTTTCTAGGGAGAAAGCCAGAGGAACTGTGGCAAACAAACATGATATTTCTGTTTATATCCATGACATTTTATGCACTTGCCTAACGAAAAGACTTTGCTTTTCTCCAAAACCATTTTTACTGTGATTTTTTCGGTCCATTGCATATGAATTCCACTACAGTTTGTCCGGATATGACTGGATGAAATCGGAATTATAGGCTTTTTTTTTTTGCTAACTCAATCGCAGATATTGCTACAGCCTCTGTGTTTGTGTATTCCTGATATTTTCCACGGACTTTATTATTTGAATGTTTTTTATGCGGGAACATTTAATTTTGTGCTTGGAAACACTAACTGGTTCCACATGGAGCCACCAGCTCTACACAATCGCAGTTTCTAGGGAGAAAGCTAGAGGTACTGCGGCAAACAAACATGATATTTCTGTTTGTATCGATGACAGTTTATGCACTTGCCTAAAGAAAAGACTTTGCTTTTCTCCAAAACCATTTTTACTGTGATTTTCTCGGTCCATTGCATACGAATTCCACACCAGTTTGTCCGGATATGACTGGATGAAACCAGAAATATCCGGTTGTGTTTTGGCTAACTCAATCCCAGATATTGCTACAGCCTCTGTGTTTGTGTTTTCCGGATATTATCCTCAGACTTTATCGTTTTGAATTTTTTTTATCGGGGAACACTTAATTTTGAGCTTAGGTACACTAATTGGTTCCACATGGAGATACCAGCTCTACATTTTCATATTTTCTAGGGAGAAAGCCAGAGGAAGTGCGGCAAACAAACATGATATGTCTGTTTGTATCGATGACATTTTATGCACTTGCCTAACGAACAGACTTTGCTTTTTTCCAAAACCATTTTTACTATGATTTTCTCGGTCCATTGCATACAAAATCCAAACTACTTTTTCTGGATATGACTGGATGAAACCAGAAATATCCGGTTGTGTTCTGGCTAACCCAATGCGATATATTGTGAATGGCTCTGTGTTTGTGTTTTCTGGAGATTATCGAAGGACTTTATTTTTTTGAATATTTTTATCAGGGAACATTTAATTTTGTGATGGGAAACACTAATTGGTTCCACAGGGAGACACCAGCTCTACACATTCATATTTTCTAGGGAGAAAGCTAGAGGAACTGTCGCAAACAAACATGATATTTCTGTTTGTATCGATAACATTTTATGCACTTGCCTAACGAAAAGACTTTGCTTTTCAGCAAAGCCATTTTTACTCTGATTTTCTTGCTCCATTCCATACGAATTCCACACCACTTTGACTGGATATGACTGGATGAGACCAGAAATATCCGGTTTTGTTTTGGCTAACTCAATCTCAGATATTGCTACAGCCTCTGTGTTTGTGTTTTCCGGATATTATCCTCGGACTTTATCGTTTTGAATGTTTTTTTATCGGGGAACATTTAATTTTGAGCTTAGGTACACTAGTTGGTTCCACATGGAGATACCAGCTCTACATTTTCATATTTTCTAGGGAGAAAGCCAGAGGAACTGCGGCAAACAAACATGATATTTCTGTTTGTATCCATGACATTTTATGCACTTGCCTAACGAAAAGACTTTGCTTTTCTCCAAAACAATTTTTACTGTGATTTTTTCGGTCCATTGCATACGAATTCCACTCCAGTTTGTCCGGATATGACTGGATGAAACCGGAATTATCCGCTTTTTTTTTTTTGGCTAACTCAATCCCAGATATTGCTACAGCCTCTGTGTTTGTGTATTCCTGATTTTTTCCACGGACTTTATAGTTTTGAATATATTTATCAGGGAACATTTAATTTTGTGCTTGGAAACACTAACTGGTTCCACATGGAGACACCAGCTCTACACAATCACAGTTTCTAGGGAGAAAGCTAGAGGTACTGCGGCAAACAAACATGATATTTCTGTTTGTATCGATGACAGTTTATGCACTTGCCTAAAGAAAAGACTTTGCTTTTCTCCAAAACTATTTTTACTATGATTTTCTCGGTCCATTGCATACGAAATCCAAACTACTTTTTCCGGATATGACTGGATGAAACCAGAAATATCCGGTTGTATTCTGGCTAACCCAATGCGATATATTGTGAATGGCTCTGTGTTTGTGTTTTCTGGAGATTATCGATGGACTTTATGGCTTTTCATGTTTTTATCAGGGAACATTTAATTTTGTACCGTTGAAACACTAATTGGTTCATCATGGGGACACCAGCTCTACACATTCGTATTTTCTAGGGAGAAAGCTAGAGGAACTGTGGCAAACAAACATGATATTTCTGTTTGTATCGATGACAGTTTATGCACTTGCCTAACGAAAAGTTTTTGCTTTTCTCCAAAACCATTTTTACTGTGATTTTCTCGGTCCATTGCATACGAATTCCACACCAGTTTGTCCGGATATGACTGGATGAAACCAGAAATATCCGGTTGTGTTTTGGCTAACTCAATCCAAGGTATTGCTACAGACTCTGTGTTTGTGTTTTCCGGATGTTATCAACGGACTATATTGTTTTGAATATTTTTTTATCGGGGAACATGTAATTTTGAGCTTAGATACACTAATTGGTTCCACATGGAGACACCGGCTCTACACATTCGTATTTTCTAGAGAGAAAGCTAGAGGAACTGCGGCAAACAAACATGACATTTCTGTGTGTATAGATGACATTTTATGCACTTGCCTAATGAAAAGACTTTGCTTTTCTCCAAAACTATTTTTACTGTGATTTTCTCGGTCCATTGCGTATTAAATCCACACCAGTTTGTCCGCATATGACTGCATTAAACCAGAAATATTTTTGGATATTTTCCATGGACTTTATAGTTTTGAATGTTTTTTATCCGGGAACATTTAATATTGTGCTTGAAAACACTAATTGGTTCCACATGGAGACACCAGCTCTACACATTTGTATTTTCTAGGGAGAAAGCTCAAGGAACTGCGGCAAACAAACATGAAATTTCTGTTGTCTAGATGACATTTTAAGCAATTGCCTAACGAAAAGACTTTGCTTTTCCCCAAAACCATTTTTACTGTGATTTTCTCGGTCCATTGCATGCGAAATCCACTCCACTTTGTCCGGATATGACTGGATGAAACCAGAAATATCCGGTTGTGTTTTGGGTAACTGAATCCGAAATATTGCTACAGCCCCTTTGTTTGTGCATTCTGGATATTATCAATGGACTTATTTTTTGAATTTTTTTTCAGGGAACATTTAATTGTGTACCGATGAAACACTATTTGGTTCATAATGGGAACACCAGCTCTACACATTCGTATTTTCTAAGGAGAAAGCTAGAGGAACTGCGGCAAACAAACATGATATTTCTGTGTGTATAGATGACATTTTATGCACTTGCCTAACGAAAAGACTTTGCTTTTCTCCAAAAACATTTTTTCTGCGATTTTCTCGGTCTATTGCATATGAATTCCACACCACTTTTTCTGGATATGACTGGATGAAAAAGGAAATATACGATTGTGTTTTGGCTGACTCTATCCCAGATATTGTTACAGCCTCTTTGTTTGTTTTTTCTGCATATTATCAATTTCTTTATTGTTTTGAATGTTTTTTCATCGGGGAACATTTTATTTTGAGCTTGCATACAGTAATTGGTTCCACATGGAGACACCAGGTCTACATATTCATATTTTCTAGGGAAAAAGCTCGAGGAACTGCGGCACACAAACATGATGTTTCTGTTTGTCTAGATGACTTTTTAAGCAATTGCCTAATGAAAAGACTTTGCTTTTCCCCAAAACCATTTTTACTGTGATTTTCTCGGTCCATTGCATGCGAATTCCACACCACTTTGTCCGGATATGACTGGATGAAACCACAAATATCCGGTTGTGTTTTGGCTAACTCAATCTCAGATATTGCTACAGCCTCTGTGTTTGTGTTTTCCGGATATTATCCTCGGACTTTATCGTTTTGAATGTATTTTATCGGGGAACATTTAATTTTGAGCTTAGGTACACTAATTGGTTCCACATTGGGACACCAGCTCTACATATTCGTATTTTCTAGGGAGAAAGCTAGAGGAAGTGCGGCAAACAAACATGATATTTCTGTTGGTATCGATGCCATTTTATGCACTTGCCTAACGAAAAGACTTTGTTTTTTTCCAAAACCATTTGTACTGTGATTTTCTCGGTCCATTGCATGCGAATTCCACACCACTTTGTCCGGATATGAGTGGATGAAACCGGAAATATACGTTTTTTTTGTTTTTTTTTTTTTTTGGCTAACTCAATCCCAAATATTGCTACAGCCTCTGTGTTTGTGCATTCTGGGTATTATCAATGGACTTATTTTTTGAATTTCTTTCGGGGGAACATTTAATTTTGTACCGTTGAAACACTATTTGGTTCATAAAGGGAACACCAGCTCTACACATTTGTATTTTCTAAGGAGAAAGCTAGAGGAACTGCGGCAAATAAACATGATATGTCTGTTTGTATAGATGACATTTTATACACTTGCCTAAAGAAAAGACTTTGCTTTTCTCCAAAACTATTTTTACTGTGATTTTCTCGGTCCATTGCATACGAATTCCACACCAGTTTGTCCGGATATGACTGGATGAAACCAGAAATATCCGGTTGTGTTTTGGCTAACTCAATCCCAGATATTGCTACAGCCTCTGTGTTTGTGTTTTCCCAATATTATCAACAGACTTTATAGTTTTGAATGTTTTTTATCAGGGAACATTTTATTTTGATCTTGGATACACTAATTAGTTCCACATGGAGCCACCAGCTCTACATATTTGTATTTTCTAGGGAGAAAGCTAGAGGAAACTGCGGTAAAGAAACATGATATTTCTGTTTGTATAGATGACATTTTATGCACTTGCATAATGAAAAGACTTTGCTTTTCTACAAAAGCATTTTTACTGTGATTTTCTCAGTCCATTGCATATGAATTCCACACCACTTTTCCGGATATGACTGGATGAAACCAGAAATATCCGGTTGTGTTTTGCCTAACTCAATCAGAAATATTGTGAAAGCCTCTGTGTTTGTGTTTTCTGGATATTATCGATGGACTTTACTGTTTTGAATATTTTTATCAGGGAACATTTAATTTTGTACCATTGAAACACCAATTGGTTCATCATGTGGACACCAGCTCTACACATTCATATTTTCTAGGGAGAAAGCTACAGGAACTGCGGCAAACAAACATCATATGTCTGTTTGTATCGATGCCATTTTATGCACTTGCCGAAAGAAAAGACTTGCTTTTCTCCAAATCCATTTTTACTGTGATTTTCTCGGTCCATTGCATACGAATTCCACACTAGTTTGTCCTCATATGACAGGATGAAACCGGAAATATCTGCATTTATTTTGGCTAACTCAATCGCAGATATTGCTACAGCCTCTGTGTTTGTGTTTTCCGGATATTAACAAGGGACTATGTTTTTTATCCGGGAACATTTAATTTTGTACCGTTGAAACACTAACTGGTTCATCATGGAGACACCAGCTCTACACATTCGTACTTTCTGGGGAGAAAGCTACAGGAACTGCGGCAAACAAACATCATATGTCTGTTTGTATTGATGACATTTTATGCACTTGCCTAACGAACAGACTTTGCTTTTTTCCAAAACCATTTTTACTATGATATTCTCGGTCCATTGCATACAAAATCCAAACTACTTTTTCCGGATATGACTGGATGAAACCAGAAATATCCGGTTGTGTTCTGGCTAACCCAATGCGATATATTGTGAATGGCTCTGTGTTTGTGTTTTCTGGAGATTATCGAAGGACTTTATTTTTTTGAATATTTTTATCAGGGAACATTTAATTTTGTGATGGGAAACACTAATTGGTTCCACAGGGAGACACCAGCTCTACACATTCATATTTTCTAGGGAGAAAGCTAGAGGAACTGTCGCAAACAAACATGGTATTTCTGTTTGTATCGATAACATTTTATGCACTTGCCTAACGAAAAGACTTTGCTTTTCAGCAAAGCCATTTTTACTCTGATTTTCTTGCTCCATTCCATACGAATTCCACACCACTTTGACTGGATATGACTGGATGAGACCAGAATTATCCGGTTTTGTTTTGGCTAACTCAATCTCAGATATTGCTACAGCCTCTGTGTTTGTGTTTTCCGGATATTATCCTCGGACTTTATCGTTTTGAATGTTTTTTTATCGGGGAACATTTAATTTTGAGCTTAGGTACACTAGTTGGTTCCACATGGAGATACCAGCTCTACATTTTCATATTTTCTAGGGAGAAAGCCAGAGGAACTGCGGCAAACAAACATGATATTTCTGTTTGTATCCATGACATTTTATGCACTTGCCTAACGAAAAGACTTTGCTTTTCTCCAAAACAATTTTTACTGTGATTTTTTCGGTCCATTGCATACGAATTCCACTCCAGTTTGTCCGGATATGACTGGATGAAACCGGAATTATCCGCTTTTTTTTTTTTGGCTAACTCAATCCCAGATATTGCTACAGCCTCTGTGTTTGTGTATTCCTGATTTTTTCCACGGACTTTATAGTTTTGAATATATTTATCAGGGAACATTTAATTTTGTGCTTGGAAACACTAACTGGTTCCACATGGAGACACCAGCTCTACACAATCACAGTTTCTAGGGAGAAAGCTAGAGGTACTGCGGCAAACAAACATGATATTTCTGTTTGTATCGATGACAGTTTATGCACTTGCCTAAAGAAAAGACTTTGCTTTTCTCCAAAACTATTTTTACTATGATTTTCTCGGTCCATTGCATACGAAATCCAAACTACTTTTTCCGGATATGACTGGATGAAACCAGAAATATCCGGTTGTATTCTGGCTAACCCAATGCGATATATTGTGAATGGCTCTGTGTTTGTGTTTTCTGGAGATTATCGATGGACTTTATGGCTTTTCATGTTTTTATCAGGGAACATTTAATTTTGTACCGTTGAAACACTAATTGGTTCATCATGGGGACACCAGCTCTACACATTCGTATTTTCTAGGGAGAAAGCTAGAGGAACTGTGGCAAACAAACATGATATTTCTGTTTGTATCGATGACAGTTTATGCACTTGCCTAACGAAAAGTTTTTGCTTTTCTCCAAAACCATTTTTACTGTGATTTTCTCGGTCCATTGCATACGAATTCCACACCAGTTTGTCCGGATATGACTGGATGAAACCAGAAATATCCGGTTGTGTTTTGGCTAACTCAATCCAAGGTATTGCTACAGACTCTGTGTTTGTGTTTTCCGGATGTTATCAACGGACTATATTGTTTTGAATATTTTTTTATCGGGGAACATGTAATTTTGAACTTAGATACACTAATTGGTTCCACATGGAGACACCGGCTCTACACATTCGTATTTTCTAGAGAGAAAGCTAGAGGAACTGCGGCAAACAAACATGACATTTCTGTGTGTATAGATGACATTTTATGCACTTGCCTAATGAAAAGACTTTGCTTTTCTCCAAAACTATTTTTACTGTGATTTTCTCGGTCCATTGCGTATTAAATCCACACCAGTTTGTCCGCATATGACTGCATTAAACCAGAAATATTTTTGGATATTTTCCATGGACTTTATAGTTTTGAATGTTTTTTATCCGGGAACATTTAATATTGTGCTTGAAAACACTAATTGGTTCCACATGGAGACACCAGCTCTACACATTTGTATTTTCTAGGGAGAAAGCTCAAGGAACTGCGGCAAACAAACATGAAATTTCTGTTGTCTAGATGACATTTTAAGCAATTGCCTAACGAAAAGACTTTGCTTTTCCCCAAAACCATTTTTACTGTGATTTTCTCGGTCCATTGCATGCGAAATCCACTCCACTTTGTCCGGATATGACTGGATGAAACCAGAAATATCCGGTTGTGTTTTGGGTAACTGAATCCGAAATATTGCTACAGCCCCTTTGTTTGTGCATTCTGGATATTATCAATGGACTTATTTTTTGAATTTTTTTTCAGGGAACATTTAATTGTGTACCGATGAAACACTATTTGGTTCATAATGGGAACACCAGCTCTACACATTCGTATTTTCTAAGGAGAAAGCTAGAGGAACTGCGGCAAACAAACATGATATTTCTGTGTGTATAGATGACATTTTATGCACTTGCCTAACGAAAAGACTTTGCTTTTCTCCAAAAACATTTTTTCTGCGATTTTCTCGGTCTATTGCATATGAATTCCACACCACTTTTTCTGGATATGACTGGATGAAAAAGGAAATATACGATTGTGTTTTGGCTGACTCTATCCCAGATATTGTTACAGCCTCTTTGTTTGTTTTTTCTGCATATTATCAATTTCTTTATTGTTTTGAATGTTTTTTCATCGGGGAACATTTTATTTTGAGCTTGCATACAGTAATTGGTTCCACATGGAGACACCAGGTCTACATATTCATATTTTCTAGGGAAAAAGCTCGAGGAACTGCGGCACACAAACATGATGTTTCTGTTTGTCTAGATGACTTTTTAAGCAATTGCCTAATGAAAAGACTTTGCTTTTCCCCAAAACCATTTTTACTGTGATTTTCTCGGTCCATTGCATGCGAATTCCACACCACTTTGTCCGGATATGACTGGATGAAACCACAAATATCCGGTTGTGTTTTGGCTAACTCAATCTCAGATATTGCTACAGCCTCTGTGTTTGTGTTTTCCGGATATTATCCTCGGACTTTATCGTTTTGAATGTATTTTATCGGGGAACATTTAATTTTGAGCTTAGGTACACTAATTGGTTCCACATTGGGACACCAGCTCTACATATTCGTATTTTCTAGGGAGAAAGCTAGAGGAAGTGCGGCAAACAAACATGATATTTCTGTTGGTATCGATGCCATTTTATGCACTTGCCTAACGAAAAGACTTTGTTTTTTTCCAAAACCATTTGTACTGTGATTTTCTCGGTCCATTGCATGCGAATTCCACACCACTTTGTCCGGATATGAGTGGATGAAACCGGAAATATACGTTTTTTTTTTTTTTTTTTTTTTTTTTGGCTAACTCAATCCCAAATATTGCTACAGCCTCTGTGTTTGTGCGTTCTGGGTATTATCAATGGACTTATTTTTTGAATTTCTTTTTCAGGGAACATTTAATTTTGTACCGTTGAAACACTATTTGGTTCATAAAGGGAACACCAGCTCTACACATTTGTATTTTCTAAGGAGAAAGCTAGAGGAACTGCGGCAAATAAACATGATATGTCTGTTTGTATAGATGACATTTTATACACTTGCCTAAAGAAAAGACTTTGCTTTTCTCCAAAACTATTTTTACTGTGATTTTCTCGGTCCATTGCATACGAATTCCACACCAGTTTGTCCGGATATGACTGGATGAAACCAGAAATATCCGGTTGTGTTTTGGCTAACTCAATCCCAGATATTGCTACAGCCTCTGTGTTTGTGTTTTCCCAATATTATCAACAGACTTTATAGTTTTGAATGTTTTTTATCAGGGAACATTTTATTTTGATCTTGGATACACTAATTAGTTCCACATGGAGCCACCAGCTCTACATATTTGTATTTTCTAGGGAGAAAGCTAGAGGAAACTGCGGTAAAGAAACATGATATTTCTGTTTGTATAGATGACATTTTATGCACTTGCATAATGAAAAGACTTTGCTTTTCTACAAAAGCATTTTTACTGTGATTTTCTCAGTCCATTGCATATGAATTCCACACCACTTTTCCGGATATGACTGGATGAAACCAGAAATATCCGGTTGTGTTTTGCCTAACTCAATCAGAAATATTGTGAAAGCCTCTGTGTTTGTGTTTTCTGGATATTATCGATGGACTTTACTGTTTTGAATATTTTTATCAGGGAACATTTAATTTTGTACCGTTGAAACACCAATTGGTTCATCATGTGGACACCAGCTCTACACATTCATATTTTCTAGGGAGAAAGCTACAGGAACTGCGGCAAACAAACATCATATGTCTGTTTGTATCGATGCCATTTTATGCACTTGCCGAAAGAAAAGACTTGCTTTTCTCCAAATCCATTTTTACTGTGATTTTCTCGGTCCATTGCATACGAATTCCACACTAGTTTGTCCTCATATGACAGGATGAAACCGGAAATATCTGCATTTATTTTGGCTAACTCAATCGCAGATATTGCTACAGCCTCTGTGTTTGTGTTTTCCGGATATTAACAAGGGACTATGTTTTTTATCCGGGAACATTTAATTTTGTACCGTTGAAACACTAACTGGTTCATCATGGAGACACCAGCTCTACACATTCGTACTTTCTGGGGAGAAAGCTACAGGAACTGCGGCAAACAAACATCATATGTCTGTTTGTATTGATGACATTTTATGCACTTGCCTAACGAACAGACTTTGCTTTTTTCCAAAACCATTTTTACTATGATTTTCTCGGTCCATTGCATACAAAATCCAAACTACTTTTTCCGGATATGACTGGATGAAACCAGAAATATCCGGTTGTGTTCTGGCTAACCCAATGCGATATATTGTGAATGGCTCTGTGTTTGTGTTTTCTGGAGATTATCGAAGGACTTTATTTTTTTGAATATTTTTATCAGGGAACATTTAATTTTGTGATGGGAAACACTAATTGGTTCCACAGGGAGACACCAGCTCTACACATTCATATTTTCTAGGGAGAAAGCTAGAGGAACTGTCGCAAACAAACATGGTATTTCTGTTTGTATCGATAACATTTTATGCACTTGCCTAACGAAAAGACTTTGCTTTTCAGCAAAGCCATTTTTACTCTGATTTTCTTGCTCCATTCCATACGAATTCCACACCACTTTGACTGGATATGACTGGATGAGACCAGAATTATCCGGTTTTGTTTTGGCTAACTCAATCTCAGATATTGCTACAGCCTCTGTGTTTGTGTTTTCCGGATATTATCCTCGGACTTTATCGTTTTGAATGTTTTTTTATCGGGGAACATTTAATTTTGAGCTTAGGTACACTAGTTGGTTCCACATGGAGATACCAGCTCTACATTTTCATATTTTCTAGGGAAAAAGCCAGAGGAACTGCGGCAAACAAACATGATATTTCTGTTTGTATCCATGACATTTTATGCACTTGCCTAACGAAAAGACTTTGCTTTTCTCCAAAACAATTTTTACTGTGATTTTTTCGGTCCATTGCATACGAATTCCACTCCAGTTTGTCCGGATATGACTGGATGAAACCGGAATTATCCGCTTTTTTTTTTTTTGGCTAACTCAATCCCAGATATTGCTACAGCCTCTGTGTTTGTGTATTCCTGATTTTTTCCACGGACTTTATAGTTTTGAATATATTTATCAGGGAACATTTAATTTTGTGCTTGGAAACACTAACTGGTTCCACATGGAGACACCAGCTCTACACAATCACAGTTTCTAGGGAGAAAGCTAGAGGTACTGCGGCAAACAAACATGATATTTCTGTTTGTATCGATGACAGTTTATGCACTTGCCTAAAGAAAAGACTTTGCTTTTCTCCAAAACTATTTTTACTATGATTTTCTCGGTCCATTGCATACGAAATCCAAACTACTTTTTCCGGATATGACTGGATGAAACCAGAAATATCCGGTTGTATTCTGGCTAACCCAATGCGATATATTGTGAATGGCTCTGTGTTTGTGTTTTCTGGAGATTATCGATGGACTTTATGGCTTTTCATGTTTTTATCAGGGAACATTTAATTTTGTACCGTTGAAACACTAATTGGTTCATCATGGGGACACCAGCTCTACACATTCGTATTTTCTAGGGAGAAAGCTAGAGGAACTGTGGCAAACAAACATGATATTTCTGTTTGTATCGATGACAGTTTATGCACTTGCCTAACGAAAAGTTTTTGCTTTTCTCCAAAACCATTTTTACTGTGATTTTCTCGGTCCATTGCATACGAATTCCACACCAGTTTGTCCGGATATGACTGGATGAAACCAGAAATATCCGGTTGTGTTTTGGCTAACTCAATCCAAGGTATTGCTACAGACTCTGTGTTTGTGTTTTCCGGATGTTATCAACGGACTATATTGTTTTGAATATTTTTTTATCGGGGAACATGTAATTTTGAGCTTAGATACACTAATTGGTTCCACATGGAGACACCGGCTCTACACATTCGTATTTTCTAGAGAGAAAGCTAGAGGAACTGCGGCAAACAAACATGACATTTCTGTGTGTATAGATGACATTTTATGCACTTGCCTAATGAAAAGACTTTGCTTTTCTCCAAAACTATTTTTACTGTGATTTTCTCGGTCCATTGCGTATTAAATCCACACCAGTTTGTCCGCATATGACTGCATTAAACCAGAAATATTTTTGGATATTTTCCATGGACTTTATAGTTTTGAATGTTTTTTATCCGGGAACATTTAATATTGTGCTTGGAAACACTAATTGGTTCCACATGGAGACACCAGCTCTACACATTTGTATTTTCTAGGGAGAAAGCTCGAGGAACTGCGGCAAACAAACATGAAATTTCTGTTGTCTAGATGACATTTTAAGCAATTGCCTAACGAAAAGACTTTGCTTTTCCCCAAAACCATTTTTACTGTGATTTTCTCGGTCCATTGCATGCGAAATCCACTCCACTTTGTCCGGATATGACTGGATGAAACCAGAAATATCCGGTTGTGTTTTGGGTAACTGAATCCGAAATATTGCTACAGCCCCTTTGTTTGTGCATTCTGGATATTATCAATGGACTTATTTTTTGAATTTTTTTTCAGGGAACATTTAATTGTGTACCGATGAAACACTATTTGGTTCATAATGGGAACACCAGCTCTACACATTCGTATTTTCTAAGGAGAAAGCTAGAGGAACTGCGGCAAACAAACATGATATTTCTGTGTGTATAGATGACATTTTATGCACTTGCCTAACGAAAAGACTTTGCTTTTCTCCAAAAACATTTTTTCTGCGATTTTCTCGGTCTATTGCATATGAATTCCACACCACTTTTTCTGGATATGACTGGATGAAAAAGGAAATATACGATTGTGTTTTGGCTGACTCTATCCCAGATATTGTTACAGCCTCTTTGTTTGTTTTTTCTGCATATTATCAATTTCTTTATTGTTTTGAATGTTTTTTCATCGGGGAACATTTTATTTTGAGCTTGCATACAGTAATTGGTTCCACATGGAGACACCAGGTCTACATATTCATATTTTCTAGGGAAAAAGCTCGAGGAACTGCGGCACACAAACATGATGTTTCTGTTTGTCTAGATGACTTTTTAAGCAATTGCCTAATGAAAAGACTTTGCTTTTCCCCAAAACCACTTTTACTGTGATTTTCTCGGTCCATTGCATGCGAATTCCACACCACTTTGTCCGGATATGACTGGATGAAACCACAAATATCCGGTTGTGTTTTGGCTAACTCAATCTCAGATATTGCTACAGCCTCTGTGTTTGTGTTTTCCGGATATTATCCTCGGACTTTATCGTTTTGAATGTATTTTATCGGGGAACATTTAATTTTGAGCTTAGGTACACTAATTGGTTCCACATTGGGACACCAGCTCTACATATTCGTATTTTCTAGGGAGAAAGCTAGAGGAAGTGCGGCAAACAAACATGATATTTCTGTTGGTATCGATGCCATTTTATGCACTTGCCTAACGAAAAGACTTTGTTTTTTTCCAAAACCATTTGTACTGTGATTTTCTCGGTCCATTGCATACGAATTCCACACCACTTTGTCCGGATATGAGTGGATGAAACCGGAAATATACGTTTTTTTTGTTTTTTTTTTTTGTTTTTTTTTTTTTTTTTTTGGCTAACTCAATCCCAGATATTGCTACAGCCTCTGTGTTTGTGCGTTCTGGGTATTATCAATGGACTTATTTTTTGAATTTTTTTTTCAGGGAACATTTAATTTTGTACCGTTGAAACACTATTTGGTTCATAAAGGGAACACCAGCTCTACACATTCGTATTTTCTAAGGAGAAAGCTAGAGGAACTGCGGCAAATAAACATGATATGTCTGTTTGTATAGATGACATTTTATACACTTGCCTAAAGAAAAGACTTTGCTTTTCTCCAAAACTATTTTTACTGTGATTTTCTCGGTCCATTGCATACGAATTCCACACCAGTTTGTCCGGATATGACTGGATGAAACCAGAAATATCCGGTTGTGTTTTGGCTAACTCAATCCCAGATATTGCTACAGCCTCTGTGTTTGTGTTTTCCCAATATTATCAACAGACTTTATAGTTTTGAATGTTTTTTATCAGGGAACATTTTATTTTGATCTTGGATACACTAATTAGTTCCACATGGAGCCACCAGCTCTACATATTTGTATTTTCTAGGGAGAAAGCTAGAGGAAACTGCGGTAAAGAAACATGATATTTCTGTTTGTATAGATGACATTTTATGCACTTGCATAATGAAAAGACTTTGCTTTTCTACAAAAGCATTTTTACTGTGATTTTCTCAGTCCATTGCATATGAATTCCACACCACTTTTCCGGATATGACTGGATGAAACCAGAAATATCCGGTTGTGTTTTGCCTAACTCAATCAGAAATATTGTGAAAGCCTCTGTGTTTGTGTTTTCTGGATATTATCGATGGACTTTACTGTTTTGAATATTTTTATCAGGGAACATTTAATTTTGTACCGTTGAAACACCAATTGGTTCATCATGTGGACACCAGCTCTACACATTCATATTTTCTAGGGAGAAAGCTACAGGAACTGCGGCAAACAAACATCATATGTCTGTTTGTATCGATGCCATTTTATGCACTTGCCGAAAGAAAAGACTTGCTTTTCTCCAAATCCATTTTTACTGTGATTTTCTCGGTCCATTGCATACGAATTCCACACTAGTTTGTCCTCATATGACAGGATGAAACCGGAAATATCTGCATTTATTTTGGCTAACTCAATCGCAGATATTGCTACAGCCTCTGTGTTTGTGTTTTCCGGATATTAACAAGGGACTATGTTTTTTATCCGGGAACATTTAATTTTGTACCGTTGAAACACTAACTGGTTCATCATGGAGACACCAGCTCTACACATTCGTACTTTCTGGGGAGAAAGCTACAGGAACTGCGGCAAACAAACATCATATGTCTGTTTGTATTGATGACATTTTATGCACTTGCGTAACGAAAAGACTTTCTCGGTGCATTGCATACTAAGTACACACCAGTTTGTCCTGGTATGACTGGATGAAAACAGAAATATCCGGTTGTGTTTTGGCTAACTCAATCTGAAATATTGTGAAAGCCTCTGTGTTTGTGTTTTCCCACTATTATCAAAGGACTTTATTGTTTTGAATGTTTTTATCAGGCAACATTTTATTTTGATCTTGGATACACTAATTGGTTCCACATGGAGCCACCAGCTCTACATATTTGTATATTCTAGGGAGAAGCTAGAGAAACTGTGGCAAACAAACATGATATTTCTGTTTGTATAGATGACATTTTATGCACTTGCCTAACGAAAAGACTTTGCTTTTCTCCAAAACCATTTTTACTGTGATTTTCTCGGTCCATTGCATACGAATTCCAAAGACTTTTTCCGGATATGCCTGGTGGAAACCAGAAATATCCGGTTGTGTTTTGGCTAACTCAATGCCAAATATTGTGAAAGTTTCTGTGTTTGTGTTTTATGGTTATTTTCGATGCACTTTACTGTTTTGAATGTTTTTATCAGGGAATATTTCTGGATATTATTGATGGACTTTATTGTTTTGAATATTTTTATCAGGGAACATTTAATTTTGTACCGTAGAAACAATAATTGGTTCATCATGGGGACACCAGTTCTACACATTCGTATTTTCTAGGGAGAAAGCTAGAGGAACTGCCGCAAACAAACATGATATTTCTGTTTGTCTAGATGAGATTATATGCACTTGCCTAACGAAAAGACTTTGCTTTTCAGCAAAGCCATTTTTACTCTGATTTTCTTGGTCCATTGCATACGAATTCCACACCACTTTGTCCAGATATGATTGGATGAAAACAGAAATATCCGGTTGTTCTGTATAACTCAATCAGAAATATTGCGACAGCCTCTGTTTTTCTGTATTCCTGATATTATCCACGGACTATATTGTTTTGAATGTTTTTTTTTTTATGAAGGAACATTTAATTTCGTGCTTGGAAACACTAATTGGTTCCACATGGAGATACCAGCTAAACACATTCGAGTTTTCTAGGGAGAAACCTAGAGGAACTGTGGCAAACAAACATGATATTTCTGTTTGTATAGATGACATTTTATCTACTTGCATAGTGAAAAGACTTTGCTTTTCTCCAAAACCATGTTTACTGTGATTTTCTCGGCCAACTGTATACGAATTCCAAACCACTTTCTGTGGATATGACTGGATGAAACCAGAAATATCCGGTTGTGCTTTGGCTAACTCAACCCGAAATATTGTGAAAGCCTCTGTTTTTGTGTCTTCTTGATATTATCGATGGACTTTATTGTTTAGAATGTTTTTTATCAGGGAACATTTAATTTTGTGCTGCAAAACACTGATTGGTTCCACATGCAGACACCAGCTCTACACATTCCTATTTTCTAAGGAGAAAGCTAGAAGAACTACGGCAAAAAAACATGATATTTCTGTTTGTACAAATGACATTTTATGCACTTGCCTAACTAAAAGGCTTTGCTTTTCTCCAAAAACATTTTTACTGTGATTTTCTCGGTCCATTGCATACGAATTCCAAACCACTTTGTCCGGATATGACTGGATGAAACCGGAAATATCCAGTTGTGTTTTGGCTAACTCAATCCGAAATATTGCTACAGCCTCTCTGTTTGTGTTTTCCTGATATTATTGATGGACTTTATTGTTTTGAATATATTTATCAGGGAACATTTAATTTTGTACCGTTGAAACACTAATTGGTTCATCATGTGGACACCAGCTCCAGACATTCGTATTTTCTAGGGAGAAACCTAGAGGAACTGCCGCAAACAAACATGATATTTCTGTTTGTCTAGATGAGATTATATGCACTTGCCTAACGAAAAGACTTTGCTGTTCTCCAAAACCATTTTTACTTTGATTTTCTCGGTCCATTGCATACGAATTCCAAACCAGTTTCTCCGGATATGACTGGGTGAAACCGGAAATATCCGGGGTTTTTTTTGGCTAACTCAATCCCAGATATTGCTACAGCCTCTGTGTTTGTGTTTTCCTGATATTATCCATGGACTTTATTGTTTTGAATGTTTTTTTAATCAAGGAACATGTAATTTTGTACTGCGAAACACTAATTGTTTCCACATGCAGACACCAGCTCTACACATTCCTATTTTCTAGGGAGAAAGCTAGAGGAAGTGGGGCAAACAAGCATGATATATCTGTTTATATAGATGACATTTTATGCACTTGCACAATGAAAAGACTTTGCTTTTCTCCAAAACCATTTTTACTGTGATTTTCTCGGTCCATTGCATACGAATTCCACACCACTATGTCCGGATATGACTGGATGAAACCAGAAATGTCCGGTTGCGTTTTGGCTAACTCAATCCCAGATATTGATACAACCTCTGTGTTTGTGTTTTCTGGATATTATCGATGGACTTTATTGTTTTGAATGTTTTTTTATTAGGGAACATTTTATTTTGAGCTTGGATACAGTAATTCATTTCACATGGAGACACCAGTTCTACACTTTCGTATTTTCTAGGGAGAAAGCTAGAGGAACTGCGGTAAACAAACATGATATTTCTGTTTGTACAAATGACATTTTATGCACTTGCCTAACTAAAAGGCTTTGCTTTACTCCAAAATCAATTTTACTGTGATTTTCTCTGTCCATTGCATACGAATTCCACACCAGTTTGTCTGGATATGACTGGATGAAACCGGAAATATCCGGTTTTGTTTTGGCTTACTCAATCCGAAATATTGCTACAGCCTCTGTGTTTGTGTTTTCCTGATATTATTGATGGACTTTATTGTTTTGAATATATTTATCAGGGAACATTTATTTTGAACCGTTGAAACACTAGTTCGTTCATCATGTGGACACCAACTCCAGACATTCGTATTTTTTAGTGGAAAGCTAGAGGAACTGTGGCAAACAAACATGATATTTCTGTTTCTATAGATGACATTTGATGCATTTGCCTAACAAAAAGACTTTGCTTTTCTCCAAAACCATTTTTACATTGATTTTCTCGGTCCATTGCATACGAATTCCACACCAGTTTCTCCGGATATGACTGGGTGAAACCAGAAATATCCGGTGTTTTTTTGCCTACTCAATCCCAGATATTGCTACAGCCTCTCTGTTTGTGTTTTCTGGATATTATCGATGGACTTTATTGTTTGAATGTTTTTTTTATTAGGGGACATTTTATTTTGAGCTTGGAAACACTAATTGGTTCCACATGGAGAAACCAGATCTACACATTCCTATTTTCTAGGGAGAAATCTACTGGAACTGCGGCAAGCAAACATGATATTTCTGTTTGTATAGATCACATATTATGCACTTGCCTAACGAAAAGACTTTGCTTTTCTCCAATCCATTTTTACTGTGATTTTCTCGGTCCATTGCATACGAATTCCCCACCATTTTCTCCGGATATGACTGGATGAAACCGGATATATCCAGTTTAGTTTTGGCTAACTCAATCCCAGATATTGCTACATCCTCTGTGTTTGTGTTTTCCTGATATTATCCAGGGACTTTATTGGTTTGAATATTTTTTCTCAGGGAACATTTAATTTTGTGCTTGGAAACACTAATTGGTTCCACATGGAGACACCAGATCTACACATTCCTATTTTCTAGGGAGAAAGCTAGAAGAACTGCGGCAAACAAACATGATATTTCTGTTTGTATAGATGACATTTTATGTACTTGCCTAATGAAAAGACTTTGCTTTTCTCCAAAACCATATTTACTGTGATTTTCTCGGTCCATTGCATACGAATTCCACACCACTTTGCCCGGATATGACTGGATGAAACCAGAAATATCCGGTTGTGCTTTGGCTAACTCAACCCGAAATATTGTGAAAGCCTCTGTTTTTGTGTCTTCTTGATATTATCGATGGACTTTATTGTTTAGAATGTTTTTTATCAGGGAACATTTAATTTTGTGCTGCAAAACACTGATTGGTTCCACATGCAGACACCAGCTCTACACATTCCTATTTTCTAAGGAGAAAGCTAGAAGAACTACGGCAAAAAAACATGATATTTCTGTTTGTACAAATGACATTTTATGCACTTGCCTAACTAAAAGGCTTTGCTTTTCTCCAAAAACATTTTTACTGTGATTTTCTCGGTCCATTGCATACGAATTCCAAACCACTTTGTCCGGATATGACTGGATGAAACCGGAAATATCCAGTTGTGTTTTGGCTAACTCAATCCGAAATATTGCTACAGCCTCTCTGTTTGTGTTTTCCTGATATTATTGATGGACTTTATTGTTTTGAATATATTTATCAGGGAACATTTAATTTTGTACCGTTGAAACACTAATTCGTTCATCATGTGGACACCAGCTCCAGACATTCGTATTTTCTAGGGAGAAAGCTAGAGGAACTGCCGCAAACAAACATGATATTTCTGTTTGTCTAGATGAGATTATATGCACTTGCCTAACGAAAAGACTTTGCTGTTCTCCAAAACCATTTTTACTGTGATTTTCTCGGTCCATTGCATACGAATTCCAAACCAGTTTCTCCGGATATGACTGGGTGAAACCGGAAATATCCGGGGTTTTTTTTGGCTAACTCAATCCCAGATATTGCTACAGCCTCTGTGTTTGTGTTTTCCTGATATTATCCATGGACTTTATTGTTTTGAATGTTTTTTTAATCAAGGAACATGTAATTTTGTACTGCGAAACACTAATTGTTTCCACATGCAGACACCAGCTCTACACATTCCTATTTTCTAGGGAGAAATCTAGAGGAACTGCGGCAAACAAACATGATATTTCTGTTTGTATCGATGACATTTTATGCACTTGCCTAATGAAAAGAGTTTGCTTTTCTCCAAAACTATTTTTACTGTGATTTTGTCCGTCCATTGCATATGAATTCCACACAACTTTGACATGATATGACAGGATGAAACCGGAAATATCCAGCTGTGTTTTGGCTAACTCAATCCGAAATATTGTGAAAACCTCTGTGTTCGTGTTTTCTGGATATTGTCGATGGACTTTACAGTTTTGAATGTTTTTATCAGGGAACATTTAATTTTGTACCATTGAAACACTAATTTTTTCCACATGGAGACACCAGCTCCACACATTCGAATATTCTAGGGAGAAAGCTAGAGGAACTCTGGCAAACAAACATGATATTACTGTTTTTATAGATGGCATTTTATGCACTTGCCTAAGGAAAAGACTTTGCTTTCCTCCACAACAATTTTTTTTCTGTGATTTTCTCGGTCCATTGCATTCGAATTCCACACCATTTTCTCCAGATATAACTGGAATAAACCGGAAATATCCGTTTCTGTTCTGGCTAACCCAATGTGATATATTGTGAATGGCTCTGTGTTTCTGTTTTCCTTATGTTACCAACGGACTTTATGGCTTTTCATGTTTTTATCAGGGAACATTTAATTTTGTACCGTTGAAACACTAATTGGTTCATCATGGGGACACCAGCTCTACACATTCGTATTTTCTAGGGAGAAAGCTAGAGGAACTGCGGCAAACAGACATGATATTTCTGTTTGTATAGATGACATTTTATCTACTTGCCTAATGAAAAGACTTTGCTTTTCTCCAAAACAATTTTTACTGTGATTTTATCGGTCCACTGCATATGAATTCCACACCAGTTTGTCCATATATGACTGGATGAAACAGAAATATGCAGTTGTGTTTTGGCTAACTCAATCCGAAATAGTGTGAAAGTTTCAGTGTGTGTGTTTTCTGGATATTATTGATGGACTTTATTGCTTTGAATATTTTTATCAAGGAACATTTAATTTTTTACCGTAGAAACAATAATTGGTTCATCATGGGGACACCAGTTCTACACATTCGTATTTTCTAGGGAGAAAGCTAGAGGAACTGCCGCAAACAAACATGATATTTCTGTTTGTCTAGATGAGATTATATGCACTTGCATAATGAAAAGACTTTGCTTTTCTACAAAAGCATTTTTACTGTGATTTTCTCGGTCCATTGCATACGAATTCCACACCACTTTGTCCAGATATGATTGGATGAAAACAGAAATATCCGGTTGTTCTGTATAACTCAATCAGAAATATTGCGACAGCCTCTGTTTTTCTGTATTCCTGATATTATCCACGGACTTTATTGTTTTGAATGTTTTTTTTATGAAGGAACATTTAATTTCGTGCTTGGAAACACTAATTGGTTCCACATTGAGATACCAGCTCCACATATTCGAGTTTTCTAGGGAGAAACCTAGAGGAACTGTGGCAAACAAACATGATATTTCTGTTTGTATAGATGACATTTTATCTACTTGCATAATGAAAAGACTTTGCTTTTCTCCAAAACCATGTTTACTGTGATTTTCTCGGCCAACTGCATACGAATTCCAAACCACTTTCTCTGGATATGACTGGATGAAACAGAAATATCCGGTTGTGCTTTGGCTAACTCAACCCGAAATATTGTGAAAGCCTCTGTTTTTGTGTCTTCTTGATATTATCGATGGACTTTATTGTTTAGAATGTTTTTTATCAGGGAACATTTAATTTTGTGCTGCAAAACACTAATTGGTTCCACATGCAGACACCAGCTCTACACATTCCTATTTTCTAAGGAGAAAGCTAGAAGAACTACGGCAAAAAAACATGATATTTCTGTTTGTACAAATGACATTTTATGCACTTGCCTAACTAAAAGGCTTTGCTTTTCTCCAAAAACATTTTTACTGTGATTTTCTCGGTCCATTGCATACGAATTCCAAACCACTTTGTCCGGATATGACTGGATGAAACCGGAAATATCCAGTTGTGTTTTGGCTAACTCAATCCGAAATATTGCTACAGCCTCTCTGTTTGTGTTTTCCTGATATTATTGATGGACTTTATTGTTTTGAATATATTTATCAGGGAACATTTAATTTTGTACCGTTGAAACACTAATTCGTTCATCATGTGGACACCAGCTCCAGACATTCGTATTTTCTAGGGAGAAAGCTAGAGGAACTGCCGCAAACAAACATGATATTTCTGTTTGTCTAGATGAGATTATATGCACTTGCCTAACGAAAAGACTTTGCTGTTCTCCAAAACCATTTTTACTGTGATTTTCTCGGTCCATTGCATACGAATTCCAAACCAGTTTCTCCGGATATGACTAGGTGAAACCGGAAATATCCGGGGTTTTTTTTGGCTAACTCAATCCCAGATATTGCTACAGCCTCTGTGTTTGTGTTTTCCTGATATTATCCATGGACTTTATTGTTTTGAATGTTTTTTTAATCAAGGAACATGTAATTTTGTACTGCGAAACACTAATTGTTTCCACATGCAGACACCAGCTCTACACATTCCTATTTTCTAGGGAGAAATCTAGAGGAACTGCGGCAAACAAACATGATATTTCTGTTTGTATCGATGACATTTTATGCACTTGCCTAATGAAAAGAGTTTGCTTTTCTCCAAAACTATTTTTACTGTGATTTTGTCCGTCCATTGCATATGAATTCCACACAACTTTGACATGATATGACAGGATGAAACCGGAAATATCCGGCTGTGTTTTGGCTAACTCAATCCGAAATATTGTGAAAACCTCTGTGTTCGTGTTTTCTGGATATTGTCGATGGACTTTACAGTTTTGAATGTTTTTATCAGGGAACATTTAATTTTGTACCATTGAAACACTAATTTTTTCCACATGGAGACACCAGCTCCACACATTCGAATATTCTAGGGAGAAAGCTAGAGGAACTCTGGCAAACAAACATGATATTACTGTTTTTATAGATGGCATTTTATGCACTTGCCTAAGGAAAAGACTTTGCTTTCCTCCACAACAATTTTTTTTCTGTGATTTTCTCGGTCCATTGCATTCGAATTCCACACCATTTTCTCCAGATATAACTGGAATAAACCGGAAATATCCGCTTCTGTTCTGGCTAACCCAATGTGATATATTGTGAATGCCTCTGTGTTTCTGTTTTCCTTATGTTACCAACGGACTTTATGGCTTTTCATGTTTTTATCAGGGAACATTTAATTTTGTACCGTTGAAACACTAATTGGTTCATCATGGGGACACCAGCTCTACACATTCGTATTTTCTAGGGAGAAAGCTAGAGGAACTGCGGCAAACAGACATGATATTTCTGTTTGTATAGATGACATTTTATCTACTTGCCTAATGAAAAGACTTTGCTTTTCTCCAAAACAATTTTTACTGTGATTTTATCGGTCCACTGCATATGAATTCCACACCAGTTTGTCCATATATGACTGGATGAAACAGAAATATGCAGTTGTGTTTTGGCTAACTCAATCCGAAATAGTGTGAAAGTTTCAGTGTGTGTGTTTTCTGGATATTATTGATGGACTTTATTGCTTTGAATATTTTTATCAAGGAACATTTAATTTTTTACCGTAGAAACAATAATTGGTTCATCATGGGGACACCAGTTCTACACATTCGTATTTTCTAGGGAGAAAGCTAGAGGAACTGCCGCAAACAAACATGATATTTCTGTTTGTCTAGATGAGATTATATGCACTTGCATAATGAAAAGACTTTGCTTTTCTACAAAAGCATTTTTACTGTGATTTTCTCGGTCCATTGCATACGAATTCCACACCACTTTGTCCAGATATGATTGGATGAAAACAGAAATATCCGGTTGTTCTGTATAACTCAATCAGAAATATTGCGACAGCCTCTGTTTTTCTGTATTCCTGATATTATCCACGGACTTTATTGTTTTGAATGTTTTTTTTATGAAGGAACATTTAATTTCGTGCTTGGAAACACTAATTGGTTCCACATTGAGATACCAGCTCCACATATTCGAGTTTTCTAGGGAGAAACCTAGAGGAACTGTGGCAAACAAACATGATATTTCTGTTTGTATAGATGACATTTTATCTACTTGCATAATGAAAAGACTTTGCTTTTCTCCAAAACCATGTTTACTGTGATTTTCTCGGCCAACTGCATACGAATTCCAAACCACTTTCTCTGGATATGACTGGATGAAACAGAAATATCCGGTTGTGCTTTGGCTAACTCAACCCGAAATATTGTGAAAGCCTCTGTTTTTGTGTCTTCTTGATATTATCGATGGACTTTATTGTTTAGAATGTTTTTTATCAGGGAACATTTAATTTTGTGCTGCAAAACACTAATTGGTTCCACATGCAGACACCAGCTCTACACATTCCTATTTTCTAAGGAGAAAGCTAGAAGAACTACGGCAAAAAAACATGATATTTCTGTTTGTACAAATGACATTTTATGCACTTGCCTAACTAAAAGGCTTTGCTTTTCTCCAAAAAACATTTTTACTGTGATTTTCTCGGTCCATTGCATACGAATTCCAAACCACTTTGTCCGGATATGACTGGATGAAACCGGAAATATCCAGTTGTGTTTTGGCTAACTCAATCCGAAATATTGCTACAGCCTCTCTGTTTGTGTTTTCCTGATATTATTGATGGACTTTATTGTTTTGAATATATTTATCAGGGAACATTTAATTTTGTACCGTTGAAACACTAATTCGTTCATCATGTGGACACCAGCTCCAGACATTCGTATTTTCTAGGGAGAAAGCTAGAGGAACTGCCGCAAACAAACATGATATTTCTGTTTGTCTAGATGAGATTATATGCACTTGCCTAACGAAAAGACTTTGCTGTTCTCCAAAACCATTTTTACTGTGATTTTCTCGGTCCATTGCATACGAATTCCAAACCAGTTTCTCCGGATATGACTAGGTGAAACCGGAAATATCCGGGGTTTTTTTTGGCTAACTCAATCCCAGATATTGCTACAGCCTCTGTGTTTGTGTTTTCCTGATATTATCCATGGACTTTATTGTTTTGAATGTTTTTTTAATCAAGGAACATGTAATTTTGTACTGCGAAACACTAATTGTTTCCACATGCAGACACCAGCTCTACACATTCCTATTTTCTAGGGAGAAATCTAGAGGAACTGCGGCAAACAAACATGATATTTCTGTTTGTATCGATGACATTTTATGCACTTGCCTAATGAAAAGAGTTTGCTTTTCTCCAAAACTATTTTTACTGTGATTTTGTCCGTCCATTGCATATGAATTCCACACAACTTTGACATGATATGACAGGATGAAACCGGAAATATCCGGCTGTGTTTTGGCTAACTCAATCCGAAATATTGTGAAAACCTCTGTGTTCGTGTTTTCTGGATATTGTCGATGGACTTTACAGTTTTGAATGTTTTTATCAGGGAACATTTAATTTTGTACCATTGAAACACTAATTTTTTCCACATGGAGACACCAGCTCCACACATTCGAATATTCTAGGGAGAAAGCTAGAGGAACTCTGGCAAACAAACATGATATTACTGTTTTTATAGATGGCATTTTATGCACTTGCCTAAGGAAAAGACTTTGCTTTCCTCCACAACAATTTTTTTTCTGTGATTTTCTCGGTCCATTGCATTCGAATTCCACACCATTTTCTCCAGATATAACTGGAATAAACCGGAAATATCCGCTTCTGTTCTGGCTAACCCAATGTGATATATTGTGAATGCCTCTGTGTTTCTGTTTTCCTTATGTTACCAACGGACTTTATGGCTTTTCATGTTTTTATCAGGGAACATTTAATTTTGTACCGTTGAAACACTAATTGGTTCATCATGGGGACACCAGCTCTACACATTCGTATTTTCTAGGGAGAAAGCTAGAGGAACTGCGGCAAACAGACATGATATTTCTGTTTGTATAGATGACATTTTATCTACTTGCCTAATGAAAAGACTTTGCTTTTCTCCAAAACAATTTTTACTGTGATTTTATCGGTCCACTGCATATGAATTCCACACCAGTTTGTCCATATATGACTGGATGAAACAGAAATATGCAGTTGTGTTTTGGCTAACTCAATCCGAAATAGTGTGAAAGTTTCAGTGTGTGTGTTTTCTGGATATTATTGATGGACTTTATTGCTTTGAATATTTTTATCAAGGAACATTTAATTTTTTACCGTAGAAACAATAATTGGTTCATCATGGGGACACCAGTTCTACACATTCGTATTTTCTAGGGAGAAAGCTAGAGGAACTGCCGCAAACAAACATGATATTTCTGTTTGTCTAGATGAGATTATATGCACTTGCATAATGAAAAGACTTTGCTTTTCTACAAAAGCATTTTTACTGTGATTTTCTCGGTCCATTGCATACGAATTCCACACCACTTTGTCCAGATATGATTGGATGAAAACAGAAATATCCGGTTGTTCTGTATAACTCAATCAGAAATATTGCGACAGCCTCTGTTTTTCTGTATTCCTGATATTATCCACGGACTTTATTGTTTTGAATGTTTTTTTTATGAAGGAACATTTAATTTCGTGCTTGGAAACACTAATTGGTTCCACATTGAGATACCAGCTCCACATATTCGAGTTTTCTAGGGAGAAACCTAGAGGAACTGTGGCAAACAAACATGATATTTCTGTTTGTATAGATGACATTTTATCTACTTGCATAATGAAAAGACTTTGCTTTTCTCCAAAACCATGTTTACTGTGATTTTCTCGGCCAACTGCATACGAATTCCAAACCACTTTCTCTGGATATGACTGGATGAAACAGAAATATCCGGTTGTGCTTTGGCTAACTCAACCCGAAATATTGTGAAAGCCTCTGTTTTTGTGTCTTCTTGATATTATCGATGGACTTTATTGTTTAGAATGTTTTTTATCAGGGAACATTTAATTTTGTGCTGCAAAACACTAATTGGTTCCACATGCAGACACCAGCTCTACACATTCCTATTTTCTAAGGAGAAAGCTAGAAGAACTACGGCAAAAAAACATGATATTTCTGTTTGTACAAATGACATTTTATGCACTTGCCTAACTAAAAGGCTTTGCTTTTCTCCAAAAACATTTTTACTGTGATTTTCTCGGTCCATTGCATACGAATTCCAAACCACTTTGTCCGGATATGACTGGATGAAACCGGAAATATCCAGTTGTGTTTTGGCTAACTCAATCCGAAATATTGCTACAGCCTCTCTGTTTGTGTTTTCCTGATATTATTGATGGACTTTATTGTTTTGAATATATTTATCAGGGAACATTTAATTTTGTACCGTTGAAACACTAATTCGTTCATCATGTGGACACCAGCTCCAGACATTCGTATTTTCTAGGGAGAAAGCTAGAGGAACTGCCGCAAACAAACATGATATTTCTGTTTGTCTAGATGAGATTATATGCACTTGCCTAACGAAAAGACTTTGCTGTTCTCCAAAACCATTTTTACTGTGATTTTCTCGGTCCATTGCATACGAATTCCAAACCAGTTTCTCCGGATATGACTAGGTGAAACCGGAAATATCCGGGGTTTTTTTTGGCTAACTCAATCCCAGATATTGCTACAGCCTCTGTGTTTGTGTTTTCCTGATATTATCCATGGACTTTATTGTTTTGAATGTTTTTTTAATCAAGGAACATGTAATTTTGTACTGCGAAACACTAATTGTTTCCACATGCAGACACCAGCTCTACACATTCCTATTTTCTAGGGAGAAATCTAGAGGAACTGCGGCAAACAAACATGATATTTCTGTTTGTATCGATGACATTTTATGCACTTGCCTAATGAAAAGAGTTTGCTTTTCTCCAAAACTATTTTTACTGTGATTTTGTCCGTCCATTGCATATGAATTCCACACAACTTTGACATGATATGACAGGATGAAACCGGAAATATCCGGCTGTGTTTTGGCTAACTCAATCCGAAATATTGTGAAAACATCTGTGTTAGTGTTTTCTTGATATTATCGATGCACTTTATTTTTTTGAATGTTTTCTTAAGGGAACATTTAATTTTGTACCGTAGAAACACTAATTGGTTCATCATGGGGACACCAGCTCTACATATTTGTATTTTCTAGGGAGAAAGCTAGAGGAACTGCGACAAACAAACCTGACATTTCTGTTTGTCTAGATGACATTTTATGCAATGGCCTAATGAAAAGATTTTGCTTTTCTCCAAAACCATTTTTACTGTGATTTTCTTGGTTCATGGCATAAGAATTCCAAATGACTTTGTCCGGAAATGACTGGATGAAACCAGAAATATCCGGTTGTGTTTTGGCTAACTGAATCCGAAATATTGTGAAAGACTCTGTGTTTGTGTTTTCTGGATATTATCGATGGACTTTATTGTTCTGAATGTTTTTATCAGGGAACATTTAGTTTTGTATTGTTGAAACACTAATTAGTTCATCATGTGGACACCAGCTCCAGACATTCGTATTTTCTAGGGAGAATGCTAGAGGAACTGCGGCAAACAAACATGATATTTCTATTTGTATAGATGACATTTTATGTACTTGCCTAATGAAAAGACTTTGCTTTTCTCCAAAATATTTTACTGTGATTTTCTCTGTCCATTGCCTACGAATTCCACACCACTTTGTCCGGTAGGACTGGATGAAACCAGAAATATCCGGTTTTGTTTTGGCTAACTCAATCCAAAATATTGTGAAAGCCTCTGTGTTTGTGTTTTCTGGATATTATCGATGGACTTTATTGGTTTGAATGTTTTTTATCAGGGAACATTTAATTTTGTCTTTTTAATCACTAATTGGTTCCACATAGAGACACAAGCTCTACACATTCGTATTTTCCAAGGAGAAAGCTAGAGGAACTGCCGCAAACAAACATGATATTTCTGTTTGTATAGATGACATTTTATGCACTTGCCTAATGAAAAGACTTTGCTTTTCTACAAAACCATTATTAGTGTGTTTTTCTATGTACATTGCATAGGAATTCCAGACCACTATCTCCGGATATGACTGGATGAAAACGGAAATATCCGGTTTTGTTTTGGCTAACTCAATCCCAGATATTGCTACAGCCTCTGGGTTTGTGTTTTCCTGATATTATGCATGGTCTTTATAAGTTTGAATGTTTTTTATCAGGGCACATTTAATTTTGTGTTTGGAAACACTAATTGGTTCCACATGGAGACACCAGCTCTACACATTCCTATTTTCTAGGGAGAAAGTTAGAGGAACTGCGGCAAACAAACATGATATTTCTGTTAGTGTCGATGACATTTGATGAACTTGCCTAACGAAATGACTTTGCTTTTCTCCAAAACCATTTTCACTGTGATTTTCTCAGTCCATTGCATACGAATTCCACTCCACTTTGTCCAGATATGACTGGATGAAACCAGAAATATCCGGTTGTGTTTTGGCTATATCAATCCGAAATATTGTGAAAGCCTCTATGTTTGTGTTTTCTGGATATTATCGATGGAATTTACAATTTTGAATGTTTTTATCAGGGAACATTTAATTTTGTACCATTGAAACACTAATTGATTCATCATGGGAACACCAGCTCTACACATTCCTATTTTCTAGGTAGAAAGCTAGAGGAACTGTGGCAAACAAACATGATATTTCTGTATAAATGGCATTTTATGCACTTGCCTAAGGAAAAGACTTTGCTTTCCTCCACCACAATTTTTTTTTCTGTGATTTTCTCAGTCCATTGCATACGAATTCCACACCAGTTTCTCCAGATATGACTGGATTAAACCGGAAATATCCGATTTTGTTTAGGCGAACTCAATCCGAAATATTGTGAAAACCTCTGTGTTCGTGTTTTCTGGATATTATGGATGGACTTTATTGTTTTGAATGTTTTTTATCAGGGAACATTTAATTTTGTGCTTGGAAACACTATTTGGTTCCACATGCAGACACAAGCTCTACACATTCGTATTTTCTAAGGAGAAACTAGAGGAACTGTTGCAAACAAACATGAGATTTCTGTTGGTATAGATGACATTTTATGCACTTGCCTAATGAAGCGAATTTGCTTTTCTACAAAACCATTTTTACTGTGATTTTCTCGGTCCATTACATACGAATTCCACACCAGTTTCTCCGGATATGATTGGATGAAACAGGAAATATCCGCTTTTGTTTTGGCTAACAAAACCCCAGATATTGCAACAGCCTCTGTGTTTGTGTTTTCCTTATATTATCCACGGACTTTATTGGTTTGAATGTTTTTTATCAGGGAACATTTGATTTTGTGCTTGAAAACACTAATTGGTTCCACATGGAGACACCAGATCTACACATTCGTATTTTCTAGGGAGAAAGCTAGAGGAACTGCGGCAAAGAAACATGATATTTCTGTTGGTATCGATGACATTTGATGCACTTGCCTAATGAAAGGCTTTGCTTTTCTCCAAAACCATTTTTACTGTGATTTTCTCGGTCCATTGCATACGAATTCAACTCATGTTTGTCCGGATATGACTGGATGAATCCGGAAATATCCGGTTGTGTTTTGGCTATCTCAATCCCAGATATTGCTATAGCCTCTGTGTTTGTGTATTCCTGATATTATCCATGGACGTTATTGTTTTGAATGTTTTTTATCAGGGAACATTTAATTTTGTGCTTGGAAACACTAATTGGTTCCATATGGAGACACCAGCTCTACACATTCGTATTTTCTAGGGAGAAAGCTAGAGGAACTGCGGTAAACAAACATCATATTTCTGTTTGCATAGATAACATTTTATGCACTTGCCTAATGAAAAGACTTTGCTTTTCTCCAAAACCATTTTCACTGTGATTTTCTCGGTCCATGAATACGAATTCCACACCACTATGTCCATTTATGACTGGATGAAACTGGAATTATCTGGTTTTGTTTTGGCTAACTCAACCCCAGATATGCTACAGCCTCTGTGTTTGTTTTTTTCTGGATATTATCCATGGACTTTATTGTTTTGAATTTTTTTTATCGGGGAACATTTTATTTTGAGCTTGGATACAGTAATTGGTTTCACATGGAGACACCAGCGCACATATTTGAATTTTCTAGGGAGAAATCTAGTGGAACTGTGGCAAAGAAACATGATATTTCTGTTAGTATCGATGACATTTTATTCACTTGCCGAACGAAAAGACTTTGCTTTTCTCCAAAATCATTTTTATTCTGAATTCTCGGTCCATTGCATACGAATTCCACACCTGTTTGTCCGGATATGACTGGATGAAACTGGAAATATCAGGTTGTTTTTTCGTTAACTCAATCCGAAATATTGCTACAGCCTCTGTGTTTGTGTTTTCTGGATATTATCGATGGCCTTTATTGTTTTGAATGTTTTTATCAGGGAACTTTTAATTTTCTACCATTGAAACACTAATTGGTTCATCATGTGGACACCAGCTCTACACAATCGTATTTTCTAGGGAGAAAGCTAGAGGAACTGCGGCAAACTAACATGATATGTCTGTTTGTATCGATGACATTTTATGCACTAGCCTAATGAAAAGACTTTGCTTTTCTCCAAAACCATTTTTACTGTGATTTTCTCGGTCCATTGCATACGAATTCCACACCACTTTGTCCGGATATGACTGGATGAAACCAGAAATATCCGGTTCTGTTTTGGCTAACTAAATTAGAAATATTGCTACAGCCTCTGTGTTTGTGTGATGTGGATATTGTCGATGGACTTTCTTGTTTTGAATATTTTTATCAGGGAACATTTAATTTTGTACCGTAGAAAAACTAATTTGTTCATCATGTGGACACCAGCTCCAGACATTCGTATTTTCTAGGGAGAACGCTACAGGATTTGCGGCAAACAAACATATTTCTGTTTGTATAGATGACATTTTATACACTTGTCTAATGAAAAGACATTGCTTCTCCCGAAAACCATTTTTACTGTGATTTTCGCGGTCCAATGCATACTAATTCCACACCACTTTTTCCGGATATGACTTGAGAAAACCAGAAATATCTAGTTGTGCTTTGGCTAACTTAATCCGAAATATTGTGAAAGCCTCTGTGTTTGTGTTTTCTGGATATTATCGATGGACTTTATTGTTTTGAATGCTTTTATCAGGGAACATTTAATTTTGTATCATTGAAACATTAATTGGTTCATCATGGGAACACCAGCTCTACACATTCCTATTTTCTAGGGAGAAAGCTAGAGGAACTGCGGCAAACAAACATGATATTTCTGTTTCCATAGATGGCATTTTATGCACTTCCCTAATGAAACGAATTTGCTTTTCTACAAAAACATTTGTACTGTGATTTTCTTGGTCCATTGCATACGAATTCCACACCAGTTTGTCCGGATATGACTGGATGAATACAGAAATCTCCGGTTTTGTTTTGGCTAACTCAATCCCAGATATTGCTACAGCCTCTGTGTTTGTTTATTCCTGTTATTATCCACAGACTTTATTGTTTTGAATGTTTTTTATCAGGGAACATTTAATTTTGTACCGTGAAACATTAATAGGTTCATAATGGGAACACCAGCTCTACACATTCCTTTGTTCTAGAAAAAAGCTAGAGGAACTGCGACAAACAAACATGATATTTCTGTTTGTATAGATGACATGTTATGCACTTTCCTAATGAAAAGACTTTGCTTTTCTCTAAAACCATTTTTACTCTGATTTTCTTGGTCCATTGCATGCGAATTCCACACCGCTTTTTCCGGATATGATTGGATGAAACCAAAAATATCCGGTTGTATTTTGGCTAACTCAATCCGAAATATTGTGATAGCCTCTGTGTTTGTGTTTTCTGAATATTATCGATGGACTTTATTGTTTTGAATGTTTTTATCAGGGAACATTTCAATTTGTACCTTTGAAACAGTAATTGGTTCATTATGGGGACAACAGCTCTATACATTCGTATGTTGTAGGGAGAAAGCTAAAGGAAATGCGGCAAACAAACATCATATTTCTGTTTGTATAGATGATATTTTATGCACTTGCCTAACGAAAAGACTTTGTTTTTCTCCAAATCCATTTTTAGTCTGATTTTCTTGGTCCATTGCATATGAATTCCGAACAACTTTGTCCGGATATGACTGGATGAAACCAGAAATATACAGTTGTGTTTTGGCTAACACAATCCGAAATATTGTGATACCCTCTGTGTTTGTGTTTTCTTGATATTATCCACGGACTTTAATGTTTTGAATGTTTTTTTCTGGGAACATTTATTTTGTACCATAGAAGCACTAATTGGTTCATCATGGGGCACCAGCTCTACACATTCGTATTTTCTAAGGAGTAAGCTAGAGGAACTGCGGCAAAAAAACATGATATTTCTGTTTGTATAGATGACATTTTATGCACTTGCCTAACGAAAAGCCTTTTCTTTTCTCCAAAACCATTTGAACTGTGATTTTCGCGGTCCATTGCATACGTTTCCAAACCACTTTTTCCGGATATGACTGGAAGAAACCAGAAATATCCGGTTGTGTTTTGGCTAACTCAATCAGAAATATTGCTACAACCTCTGTGTTTGTGTTTTTTGGATATTATCGATGGACTTTATTGTTTTGAATATTTTATCTGGGAACATTTAATTTTGTACCGTTGAAACACTAATTCGTTCATCATGTGGACACCAGCTCCAGACATTCTTATTTTCTAGGGAGAACGCTAGAGGAACTGCGGCAAACAAACATGATATTTCTGTTTGTATAGATGACACTTTATGCACTTGCCTAACGAAAAGACTTTGCTTTTCTCCAAAAACATTTTTACTGTGATTTTCTCGGTCCATTGCATACGATTTCCACACCAGTTTCTCCGGATATGACTGGATGAAACCTGAAAAATGCGGTTTTGTTTTGGCTAACTCAATACCAGATATTTCTACAGCCTCTGTGCTTGTGTTTTCCTGATATTATCCACGGACTTTATTGGTTTGAATGTTTTTTGTTGGGGTATATTTTATTTTTAGATTGGATACAGTAATTGGTTCTACCTGGAGACACCAGCTCTACATATTCGTGTTTTCTAGGGAGAAAGCTAGTGGAACTGCGGCAAAGAAACATGATATTTCTGTTTGTATAGATGACACTTTATCCACTTGCCTAATGAAAAGACTTTACTTTTCTCCAAAACCATTTTTACTGTGATTTTCTCGGTCCATTGCATACGAATTCCACACCAGCTTGTCCAGATATGACTGGATGAAACCGGAAATATCCGGTTGTGTTCTGGCTAACTCAATCCCAGATATTGCTACAGACTCTGTGTTTGTGTTTTCCAGATATTTTCATGGATTTTGTTGTTTTGAATGTTTTTCATCGGGGAACATTTTATTTTGAGCTTGTATACAGTAATTCGTTCCACATAGAGACAGCAGCTATATATACTCGTATTTTCTAGGGAGAAAGCTAGAGGAACTGCGGCAAACAAACATGATATTTCTGTTTGTATAGATGACATTTTATGCACTTGCCTAATGAAAAGTCTTTGCTTTTCTCCAAAACCATTTTTACTCTGATTTTCTCGGTCCATTGCATACGATTTCCACACTAGTTTCTCCGGATATGAGTGGATGAAACCGGAAAAATGCGGTTTTGTTTTAGCTAACTCAATCCCAGATATTTCTACAGCCTGTGTGTTTGTGTTTTCCTGATATTATCCACGGACTTTATTGGTTTGAATGTTTTTTGTCGAGCTACATTTTATTTTTAGATTGGATACAGTAATTGGTTCCACCTGGAGACACCAGCTCTACATATTCGTATTTTCTAAGGAGAAAGCTAGAGGAAATGTGGCAAACAAACATAATATTTCGATTTGTACAGATGACTTTGCATGCACTTGCCTAATGAAAAGACTTTGCTTTTCTCCAAAACCATTTTTACTGTGATTTTCTCGGTCCATTGCATACGAATTCCAAACCACTTTGTCCGGATATGATTGGATGAAACCAGAAATATCCAGTTGGGTTTCGGCTAATTCAATCTGAAATATTCCCACAGCCTCTGTGTTTGTGTTTTCTGGATATTATCGATGGATTTTATTGTTTTGAATATTTTTATCAGGGAACATTTAATTTTGTACCGTTGAAACACTAATTGGTTCATCATGTGGACACCAGCTCCAGTCATTCGTATTTTCTAGGGAGAAAGCTAGAGGAACTGCCGCAAACAAACATGATATTTCTGTTTGTATAGATGACATTTTATGCACTTGCCTAACGAAAAGACTTTGCTATTCTACAAAACCATTTTTACTGTGATTTTCTCGATCCATTGCATACGAATTCCACACCAGTTTGTCCAGATATGACTGGATGAAACCGGAAATATCCGGTTTTCTTTTGGCTAACTCAATCCCAGATATTGCTACAGCCTCTGTGTTTGTGTTTTCCTGATATTATCCACGGACTTTATTGTTTTGAATGTTTTTTATTAAGGAACATGTAATTTTGTGCTGCGAAACACTAATTGTTTCCACATGGAGACACCAGCTCTACACATTCCTATTTTCTAGGGAGAAAGCTAGAGGAACTGAGGCAAACAAACCTGATATTTCTGTTTCTATAGATGACATTTTATGCACTTGCCTAACGAAAATACTTTGATTTTCTCCAAAACCATTTTTAATGTTATTTTCTCGGTCCATTGCATACGAATTGCACACCTGTTTTTCCGGATATGACTGGATGAAACTGGAAATATCCGTTTTTGTTCTGCCTAACTCAATCCCAGATATTGCTACAGCCTCTGTGTTTGTGTTTTCTGGATATTATCCATGGATTTTATTTTATTGAATGTTTTTTTATCGGGGAACATTTTATTTTGAGCTTGTATAGAGTAATTTGTTACACATAGAGACAGCAGCTCTACATTATTGTATTTTCTTGCAAGAAAGCTAGAGGAACTGCAGCAAACAAACATGATATATCTGTTTGTATAGATGACATTTTAGGCACTTGCCTAATGAAAAGACTTTGCTTTTCTCCAATCGATTTTTACTGTGATTTTCTAGGTCCATTGTATACGAATTCCACACCAGTTTCACCGGATATGACTGGATTAAACCTGAAATATCCATCTTTCTTTTGTCTAACTCAATCCTCAATATTTTGAAAGCCTCTGTGTTTGTGTGTTCTGGATATTATCGATGGACTTCATTGTTTTGAATGTTTTTTATCAGGGAACATTTAATTTTGAGCTTAGATACACTAATTGGTTCCACATGGAAACACAAGCTCTACACATTCGTATTTTCTAAGGAGAAAGCTAGAGGAACTGTGGCAAACAAACATGACATTTCGGTTTGTCTAGATGACATTTTATGCACTTGCCTAATGAAACGACTTTGCTTTTCTACAAAACCATTTGTACTGTGATTTTCTCGGTCCACTGCATACGAATTCCACACAACTTTCCGCATATGACTGGATGAAACCGGAAATATCCGGTTTTGTTCTGGCTAACGCAATCCTAGATATTGCTACAGCCTCTGTGTTTGTATTTTATGGATATTATCCATGGATTTTATTGTTTTGAATGTTTTTCATCGGGGAACATTTTATTTTGAGCTTGGATACAGTAATTGGTTCCACATAGACACAGCAGCTCTACATACTCGTATTTTCTAGGAAGAAAGCTTGAGGAACTGCAGCAAATAAACATGATATTTCTATTTGTATAGATGACATTTTATGCACTTGCCTAACGAAAAGACTTTGCTTTTCTCCAAAACCATTTTTACTGTGATATTCTCGGTCCATTGCATACGAATTCCACACCACTTTATCCGTATATTACTGGATGAAACCAGAAACATCCGGTTGTGTTTTGTCTAACTCAATCTGACATATTGTGAAAGCCTCTGTGTTGGTTTTTTCTGCATATTATCGATGGACTTTATTGTTTTGAATATTTTTATCAGGGAACATTTAATTTTGTACGTTGAAACACTAATTGGTTCATCATGTGGACACCAGCTCTACACATTCATATTTTCTAGGCATTAAGCTAGAGGAACTGCGGCAAACAAACATGATATTTCGTTTGTATAGATGACATTTTATGCACTTGCCTAACGAAAAGAGTTTGCTTTTCTCCAAAACCATATTTACTGTGATTTTCTCGCTCCATTGCATACGAATTACACAGAAATTTGTCCGGATATGACTGGATGAAATGAGAAATATCTGCTTATGTTTTGCTAACTCAATCAGAGATATTGCTACAGCCACTGTGTTTCTGTTTTCTGGATATTGTCAACGGACTTTATTGTTTTGAATGTTTTTTATCTGGGACCCTGTGAACTTGAGCTGAAATACAATAATTGTTTCCACATGGAGACACCAGCTCTACACATTCTTATTTTCTAGGGAGAAAGCTAGAGGAACTGTGGCAAAAAAACCTGATATTTCTGTTTGTATCGAAGATATTTTATGCACTTGCCTAACGAAAAGACTTTGCTTTTCTCCAAAACCATTGTTACTCTGATTTTCTGGATCATTGCAAACGAATTCCACAGCAGTTTGTCTGGATATGACTGGATTATACCGGAAATATCCGGGTGTGTTTTGGCTAACACAATCCCAGATATTGCTACAGCCTCTGTGTTTGTGTATTCCTGATATTATAAACGGACTTTATTATTTTGAATGTTTTTATAGGGAACATTTAATATTGTACCATAGAAACACTAATTGGTTCATCATGCGGACACCAGCTTTACACATTCGTATTTTCTAGGGAGAAATCTAGAGGAACTGCGGCAAACAAACATGATATTTCTGTTTGTATCGATGACATTTTATGCACTTGCCTAATGAAAAGACTTTGCTTTTCTCCAAAACCATTTTTACTGATTTTCTCGTTTCATTACATACGAATTCCTCACCAGTTTGTCCGGATATGACTGAATGAACCCAGAAATATCCGATTTTCTTCTGGCTAACTCAATCCCAGATATAGCTACAGCCTCTGTGTTTGTGTTTTCTGGATATTATCGATGGACTTTATTGTTTTCAATGTGTTTATCAGGGAACATTTAATTTTGTACCGTACAAACACTAATTGGTTCATCAGGGGGACACCAGCTCTACACATTCTTATTTTTAGGGAGAAAGCTAGAGGAACTGCGGCAAACAAACATGATATTTCTGTTTGTATCGATGACTTTTTATGCACTTGCCTAATGAAAAGGCTTTGCTTTTCTCCAAACCATTTTTACTGATTTTCTCGTCCCAGTACATACGAATTCCAAACCACTTTGTCCGGATATGACTGAATGAAACCAGAAATATCCGGTTGTGTTCTGGCTAATTCAATCCCAGATATTGCTACAGCCTCTGTGTTTGTGTTTTCTGGATATTATCGATGGACTTTATTGTTTTGAATATTTTTATGAGGGAACATTTAATTTTGTGCTTGGAAACACTAATTGGTTCCACATGGAGGCACCAGCTCTACACATTCATATTTTCTAGAGAGAAAGTAGAGGAACTGCGGCAAACACACATGATATTTCTGTTTGTATGGATGGCATTTTATGCACTTGCCTAACGAAAAGAGTTTGCTTTTCTCCCAAACCATTTTTACTGATTTTCTCGTTCCGGTACATATGAATTCCTCACCAGTTTGTCCGGATATGACTGAATGAAACCAGAAATATCCGGTTGTGTTCTGGCTAACTCAATGCGAAATATTGTGAAAGTTTCTGTGTTTGTTTTTTCTGGATATTATCGATGGACTTTATTGTTTTGAATGTTTTTTATCGGGTAACATGGAAATTTGAGGTTAGATACACTAATTGGTTCACATGGAGACACTAGCTCTACACATTCGTATTTAATAAGGAGAAAGCTAGAGGAACTGCGACAAACAAACATGATATTTCTGTTCGTATCAATGACATTTTATGCACTTGCCTAACGAAAAGACTTTGCTTTTCTCCAAAACCATTTTTACTGTGATTTTCTCGGTCCATTGCATAGAAATTCCACATCATTTTGTCTGCATATGACTGGATTAAACCAGAAATATCCGGTTGTGTTTTGCTAATTCAATCCCAGAATTTGCTACAGCCTCTGTGTTTGTGTTTCCTGAATATTGTCAATGGACTTTATAGTTTTGAATGTTTCTTATGGGGGACCATGTAATTTTGAGCTTAAATACAATAATTGGTTCCACTTGGTGAAACCAGATCTACACATTTGTATTTTCTAGGGAGAAAGCTAGAGGAACTGCAGCAAACAAACATGATATTTCTGTTTCTATCAATGACATTTTATGCATTTGCCTAACGAAAAGACTTTGCTTTTCTCCAAAACCATTTTTACTGTGATTTTCTCATTCCATAGCATACGAATTCCAAACGACTTTTTCCGGATATGACTGGATGAAAACAGAAATATCTGGTTGTGTTTTGGCTAACTCAATCCTAAATATTGTGAAAGACTCTGTGTTTGTGTTTTCTGGATATTATCGAGGGAGTTTGTTGTTTTGAATGTTTTCCTCAGGGAACATTTAATGTTGTACCGTTGAAACAGTAATTGGTTCATCATGGGGACACCAGCTCTACACATTCCTATTTTCTAGGGAGTAAGCTAGAAGAATGGCAGCAAACAAGCATGATATTTCTGTTTGTATAGATGACATTTTATGCACTTGCCTAACGAAAAGACTTTGCTTTTCTCCAAAACCATTTTTATGTGATTTTTTCGGTCCATTGCATATGAATTCCAAATTACTCTTTCCAGATGTGACTGGATGAAACCGGAAATATCCGGTTGTGATTTCGCTAACCCAATGCGATATTGTGAAAGAATCTGTGTTTGTTTTTTCTGGATATTGTCGATGGGCTTTATTGTTTTGAATGTTTTTGTCAGGGAACATTTAATTTTGTACCGTTGAAACACTAATTGGTGCATCATGGGGACCCCAGATCTACACATTGCTATTTTCTAGAGACAAAGGTAGAGGAAATGCGGCAAACAAAGATGATATTTCTCTTTGTATAGATGATATTTTATGCACTTGCCTAACGAAAAGGCTTTGATTTTCTCCAAAACCATTATTACTGTGATTTTCTCGTTCCATAGCATACGAATTCCAAACGACTTTTTCCGGATATGACTGGATGAACCCAGAAATATCCTGTTGTGTTTTGGCTAACTCAAACCCAGATATAGCTACAGCCTCTGTGTTTGTGTATTCCCGATATTATCCACGGACTTTATTGTTTTGAATAATTTTTATCAGGGAACACTTAATTTTGTGCTTGGAAACACTAATAAGTTCATCATGAGGACACCAGCTCTATACATTCGTATTTTCTAGGGAGAAAGCTAGAGGAACTGTGGCAAACAAGCATGATATTTCTGTTTGTATAGATGACATTTTATGCACTTGACTGAAGAAAAGAATTTGCTTTTCTCCAAAACCAATTTTACTGTGATTTCCTCGGTCCATTACATACGAATACCACCCCACTTTGTCGGGATATGCCTGGATGAATAAAGAAATATCCGGTTGTTTTTTGACTAACTCAATCCTATATAATGTGAAAGCATCTGTGTTTGAATGTTCTGGATATTCTCGATGGACTTTTTGGTTTTGAATGTTTTGAAGGAACATTTAATTTTGCACTGTTGAAACACTAATTGTTTCAACAGGGATAAATCTCCTCTACAAATTTGTAAGTTTGAGTGGGAAAGCTAGATGAATTGTGGCAAACAAACATGATATTTCTGTTTGTATAGATGACATTTTATGCACTTGCCTAACGAAAATACTTTGCTTTTCTCCAAAACCATTTTTACTGATTTTCTCATTCCATTACATATGAATTCCTCACCAGTTTCTCTGGATATGACTGAAAGAAACCAGAAATATCCGGTTGTGTTCTGGCTAACTCAATGCGAAATATTGTGAAAGTTTCTGTGTTTGTTTTTTCTGGCTATTCTCGATGGACTTTATTGTTTTGAATGTTTTTTATCGGGGAACATGGAAATTTGAGCTTAGATACACTAATTGGTTCCACATGGAGACACTAGCTCTACACATTCTTATTTTCTAGGGAGAAAGCTAGAGGAACTGCGGCAAACAAACATGATATTTCTGTTTATATCGATGACATTTTATGTACTTGCCTAACGAAAAGACTTTGCTTTTCTCCAAAACCATTTTTACTCTGATTTTCTCAATCCATTGCATAAGAATTCCACACCAGTTTGTCTGGATATGACTGGATCAAAACGCAAATATCCGGTTGTGTTTTGGCTAACACAATCCCAGATATTGCTACAGGCTCTGTGTTTGTGTATTCCTGATATTATCCACGGACTTTATTATTTTGAATGTTTTTATAGGGAACATTTAAATTTGTACCGTAGAAACACTAATTGGTTCATAATGCGGACACCAGCTTTACACATTCGTATTTTCTAGGGAGAATGCTAGAGGAACTGTGGCAAACAAACATGATATTTCTGTTTGTATCGATGACATTTTATGCACTTGCCTAACGAAAAGACTTTGCTTTTCTGCAAAACAATTTTTACTGATTTTCTCGTTCCATTACATAGGAATTCCTCACCAGGTTCTCTGGATATGACTGAATGAAACCAGAAATATCCGGTTGTGTTCTGGCTAACTCAATGCGAAATATTGTGAAAGTTTCTGTGTTTTTTTTTTCTGGATATTATCGATGGACTTTATTGTTTTGAATGTTTTTTATCGGGGAACATGGAAATTTGAGCTTAGATACACTAATTGGTCCCACATGGAGACACTAGCTCTACACATTCGTATTTTCTAGGGAGAAAGCTAGAGGAACTGCGGCAAACAAACATGATATTTGTTTGTATCGATGACATTTTATGTACTTGCCTAACGAAAAGACTTTGCTTTTCTCCAAAACCATTTTTTCTGTGATTTTCTCAATCCATTGCATAAGAATTCCACACCAGTTTGTCCGGATATGACTGGATCAAAACGCAAATATCCGGTTGTGTTTTGGCTAACACAATCCCAGATATTGCTACAGGCTCTGTGTTTGTGTATTCCTGATATTATCCACGGACTTTATTATTTTGAATGTTTTTATAGGGAACATTTAAATTTGTACCGTAGAAACACTAATTGGTTCATCATGCGGACACCAGCTTTACACTTTCGTATTTTCTAGGGAGAAAGCTAGAGGAACTGCGGCAAACAAACATGATATTTCTGTTTGTATCGAATACTTTTTATGCACTTGCCTAACGAAAAGAGTTTGCTTTTCTCCAAAACCATTTTTACTGATTTTCTCGTTCCATTACATATGAATTCCTCACCAGTTTCTCTGGATATGACTGAATGAAACCAGAAATATCCGGTTGTGTTCTGGCTAACTCAATGCGCAATATTGTGAAAGTTTCTGTGTTTGTTTTTTTCTGGATATTATCGATGGACTTTATTGTTTTGAATGTTTTTTATTGGGGAACATGGAAATTTGAGCTTAGATACACTAATTGGTTCCACATGGAGACACTAGCTCTACACATTCGTATTTTCTAGGGAGAAAGCTAGAGGAACTGTGGCAAACAAACATGATATTTCTGTTTGTATCAATGACATTTTATGCTCTTGCCTAACGAAAAGACTTTTCTCCAAAACCATTTTTACTGTGATTTTCTCGGTCCATTGCATAGAAATTCCACATCATTTTGTCTGGATATGACTGGATTAAACCAGAAATATCCGGTTGTGTTTTGCTAATTCAATCCCAGAATTTGCTACAGCCTCTGTGTTTGTGTTTCCTGAATATTGTCAATGGACTTTATAGTTTTGAATGTTTCTTATGGGGGACCATGTAATTTTGAGCTTAAATACAATAATTGGTTCCACATGGAGACACCAGATCTACACATTTGTATTTTCTAGGGAGAAAGCTAGAGGAACTGCGGCAAACAAACATGATATTTCTGTTTCTATCGATGACATTTTATGCACTTGCCTAACGAAAAGACTTTGCTTTTCTCCAAAACCATTTTTAATGTGATTTTCTCGTTCCATAGCATACAAATTCCAAACGAATTTTTCCGGATATGACTGAATGAAACCAGAAATATCCGGTTGTGTTCTGGCTAACTCAATGCGAAATATTGTGAAAGTTTCTGTGTTTGTTATTTCAAGGTATTCTCCATGGACTTTATTGTTTTGAATGTTTTTTATCAGGGAACATTGAAATTTGAGCTTAGATACACTAATTGGTTCCACATGGAGACACTAGCTCTACACATTCGTATTTTCTACGGAGAAAGCTAGAGGAACTGTGACAAACAAACATGATATTTTTGTTTGTATCGATGATATTTTATGCACTTGCATAACGAAACGACTTTGCTTTTCTCCAAAATCATTTTTACTCTGATTTTCTCGGTCCATTGCTTATGAATTCCACACCACTTTGTCAGGATATGACCTGATGAAACCGGAAATATCCGGTTGTGTTTTGGCTAACTCAATCCCAGATATTGCTACAGCCTCTGTGTTTGTCTTTTCTGGATATTATCAATGGACTTTATTGTTTTGATTATTTTTATTAGGGAACATTTAATTTTGCACCGGTGAAACACTAATTGGTTCCACATGGAGGCACCAGCTCTACACATTCATATTTTCTAGAGAGAAAGTAGAGGAACTGGGACAAACAAACATCATATTTCTGTGTGTATGGATGGCATTTTATGCACTTGCCTAACGAAAAGAGTTTGCTTTTCTCCAAAACCATTTTTGCTGATTTTCTCATTCCAGTACATATGAATTCCTCACCAGTTTCTCTGGATATGACTGAATGAAACCAGAAATATCCGGTTTTGTTCTGGCTAACTCAATGCGCAATATTGTGAAAGTTTCTGTGTTTGTTTTTTCTGGCTATTCTCGATGGACTTTATTGTTTTGAATGTTTTTTATCAGGGAACATTGAAATTTGAGCTTAGATACACTAATTGGTTCCACATGGAGACACTGGCTCTACACATTCATATTTTCTACGGAGAAAGCTAGAGGAACTGCGACAAACAAACATGATATTTTTGTTTGTATCGATGACATTTTATGCACTTGCCTAAAGAAAAGACTTTGCTTTTCTCCAAAACCATTTTTACTGTGATTTTCTCGGTCCATTGCATAGAAATTCCACATCTTTTTGTCTGGATATGACTGGATTAAACCAGAAATATCCGGTTGTGTTTTGCTAATTCAATCCCAGAATTTGCTACAGCCTCTGTGTTTGTGTTTCCTGAATATTGTCAATGGACTTTATAGTTTTGAATGTTTCTTATGCGGACCGTGTAATTTTGAGCTTAAATACAATAATTGGTTCCACATGGAGACACCAGATCTACACATTTGTATTTTCTAGGGAGAAAGCTAGAGGAACTGTGGCAAACAAACATGATATTTCTGTTAGCATCGATGACTTTTTATGCACTTGCCTAACGAAAAGACTTTGCTTTTCTCCAAAACGATTTTTAATGTGATTTTCTCATTCCATAGCATACGAATTCCAAACGACTTTTTCCGGATATGACTGAATGAAACCAGAAATATCCGGTTGTGTTCTGGCTAACTCAATGCGAAAAATTATGAAAGTTTCTGTGTTTTTTTTTTTTTCTGGATATTTTCGATGGACTTTATTGTTTTGAATGTTTTTTATCGGGGAACATGGAAATTTGAGCTTAGATACACTAATTGGTTCCACATGGAGACACTAGCTCTACACATTCGTATTTTCTAGGGAGAAAGCTAGAGGAACTGCGGCAAACAAACATGATATTTCTGATTGTATCGAATACTTTTTATGCACTTGCCTAACGAAAAGACTTTGCTTTTCTCCAAAACCATTTTTACTGATTTTCTCGTTCCATTACATATGAATTCCTCACCAGTTTCTCTGGATATGACTGAATGAAACCAGAAATATCCGGTTGTGTTCTGGCTAACTCAATGCGAAATATTGTGAAAGTTTCTGTGTTTGTTTTTTTCTGGATATTATCGATGGACTTTATTGTTTTGAATGTTTTTTATCGGGGAACATGGAAATTTGAGCTTAGATACACTAATTGGTTCCACATGGAGACACTAGCTCTACACATTCGTATTTTCTACGGAGAAAGCTAGAGGAACTGCGACAAACAAACATGATATTTCTGTTTGTATCAATGACATTTTATGCTCTTGCCTAACGAAAAGGCTTTGCTTTTCTCCAAAACCATTTTTACTGTGATTTTCTCGGTCCATTGCATAGAAATTCCACATCATTTTGTCTGGATATGACTGGATTAAACCAGAAATATCCGGTTGTGTTTTGCTAATTCAATCCCAGAATTTGCTACAGCCTCTGTGTTTGTGTTTCCTGAATATTGTCAATGGACTTTATAGTTTTGAATGTTTCTCATGGGGGACCATGTAATTTTGAGCTTAAATACAATAATTGGTTCCACATGGAGACACCCGATCTACACATTTGTATTTTCTAGGGAGAAAGCTAGAGGAACTGCAGCAAACAAACATGATATTTCTGTTTCTATCGATGACAATTTATGCATTTGCCTAACGAAAAGACTTTGCTTTTCTCCAAAACCATTTTTAATGTGATTTTCTCGTTCCATAGCATACGAATTCCAAATGACTTTTTCCGGATATGACTGAATGAAACCATAAAATCCAGTTGTGTTCTGGCTAACTCAATGCGAAATATTGTGAAAGTTTCTGTGTTTGTTTTTCTGGATATTATCGAAGGACTTTATTGTTTTGAATGTTTTTTATCGGGGAACATGGAAATTTGAGCTTAGATACACTAATTGGTTCCACATGGAGACACTAGCTCTACACATTCTTATTTTCTAGGGAGAAAGCTAGAGGAACTGCGGCAAACAAACATCATATTTCTGTTTGTATCGATGACTTTTTATGCACTTGCCTAACGAAAAGAGTTTGCTTTTCTCCAAAATCATTTTTACTGATTTTCTCATTCCATTACATAGGAAGTCCTCAACAGTTTGTCCGGATATGACTGAATGAAACCAGAAATATCCGGTTGTGTTCTGGCTAACTCAATGCGAAATATTGTGAAAGTTTCTGTGTTTGTTATTTCAAGGTATTCTCCATGGACTTTATTGTTTTGAATGTTTTTTATCAGGGAACATTGAAATTTGAGCTTAGATACACTAATTGGTTCACATGGAGACACTAGCTCTCCACATTCGTATTTTCTACGGAGAAAGCTAGAGGAACTGCGACAAACAAACATGATATTTTTGTTTGTATCGATGATATTTTATGCACTTGCGTAACGAAACGACTTTGCTTTTCTCCAAAACCATTTTAACTCTGATTTTCTCGGTCCATTGCTTATGAATTCCACACCACTTTGTCAGGATATGACCTGATGAAACCGGAAATATCCGGTTGTGTTTTGGCTAACTCAATCCGAGATATTGCTACAGCCTCTGTGTTTGTGTTTTATGGATATTATCAATGGACTTTATTGTTTTGAATATTTTTATTAGGGAACATTTAATTTTGTACCGTTGAAACACTAATTGGTTCCACATGGAGGCACCAGCTCTACACATTCATATTTTCTAGAGAGAAAGTAGAGGACTGCGGCAAACAAACATGATATTTCTGTTTGTATCAATGACATTTTATGCACTTGCCTAACGAAAAGACTTTGTTTTCTCCAAAACCATTTTTAATGTGATTTTCTCGTTCCATAGCATATGAATTCCAAACGACTTTTTCCGGATATGACTGAATGAAACCAGAAATATCCGGTTGTGTTCTGGCTAACTCAATGCGAAATATTGTGAAAGTTTCTGTGTTTGTTTTTTCTGGCTATTCTCGATGGACTTTATTGTTTTGAATGTTTTTTATCAGGGAACATGGAAATTTGAGCTTAGATACACTAATTGGTTCCACATGGAGACACTAGCTCTACACATTCGTATTTTCTAGGGAGAAAGATAGAGGAACTGCGACAAACAAACATGATATTTCTGTTTGTATCAATGACATTTTATGCACTTGCCTAACGAAAAGGCTTTGCTTTTCTCCAAAACCATTTTTACTGTGATTTTCTCGGTCCATTGCATAGAAATTCCACATCATTTTGTCTGGATATGACTGGATTAAACCAGAAATATCCGGTTGTGTTTTGCTAATTCAATCCCAGAATTTGCTACAGCCTCTGTGTTTGTGTTTCCTGAATATTGTCAATGGACTTTATAGTTTTGAATGTTTCTCATGGGGGACCATGTAATTTTGAGCTTAAATACAATAATTGGTTCCACATGGAGACACCAGATCTACACATTTGTATTTTCTAGGGAGAAAGCTAGAGGAACTGTGGCAAACAAACATGATATTTCTGTTAGCATCGATGACTTTTTATGCACTTGCCTAACGAAAAGACTTTGCTTTTCTCCAAAACCATTTTTACTGATTTTCTCGTTCCATTACATAGGAAGTCCTCAACAGTTTGTACGGATATGACTGAATGAAACCAGAAATATCCGGTTGTGTTCTGGCTAATTCAATGCGAAATATTGTGAAAGTTTCTGTGTTTGTTTTTTCTGGCTATTCTCGATGGACTTTATTGTTTTGAATGTTTTTTATCAGGGAACATTGAAATTTGAGCTTAGATACACTAATTGGTTCCACATGGTTCTACACATTCATATTTTCTACGGAGAAAGCTAGAGGAACTGCGACAAACAAACATGATATTTTTGTTTGTATCGATGACATTTTATGCACTTATGTCACGAAACGACTTTGCTTTTCTCCAAAACCATTTTTACTCTGATTTTCTCGGTCCATTGCTTATGAATTCCACACCACTTTGTCAGGATATGACCTGATGAAACTGGAAATATCCGGTTGTGTTTTGGCTAACTCAATCCCAGATATTGCTACAGCCTCTGTGTTTGTGTTTTCTGGATATTATCAATGGACTTTATTGTTTTGAATATTTTTATTAGGGAACATTTAATTTTGTACCGTTGAAACACTAATTGGTTCCACATGGAGGCACCAGTTCTACACATTCATATTTTCTAGAGAGAAAGTAGAGGAACTGCGGCAAACACACATGATATTTCTGTTTGTATGGATGGCATTTTATGCTCTTGCCTAACGAAAAGAGTTTGCTTTTCTCCAAAACTATTTTTGCTGATTTTCTCATTCCATTACATATGAATTCCTAACCAGTTTCTCTGGATATGACTGAATGAAACCAGAAATATCCGGTTGTGTTCTGGCTAACTCAATGCGAAATATTGTGAAAGTTTCTGTGTTTGTTTTTTCTGGCTATTCTCGATGGACTTTATTGTTTAGAATGTTTTTTATCAAGGAACATGGAAATTTGAGCTTAGATACATTAATTGATTCCACATGGAGACACTAGCTCTACACATTCATATTTTCTACGGAGAAAGCTAGAGGAACTGCGACAAACAAACATGATATTTTTGTTTGTTTTGATGACATTTTATGCACTTACGTAACGAAACGACTTTGCTTTTCTCCGAAACCATTTTAACTCTGATTTTCTCGGTCCATTGTTTATGAATTCCACACCACTTTGTCAGGATATGACCTGATGAAACCGGAAATATCCGGTTGTGTTTTGGCTAACTCAATCCCAGATATTGCTACAGCTTCTGTGTTTGTGTTTTCTGGATATTATCAATGGACTTTATTGTTTTGAATATTTTTATTAGGGGACATTTAATTTTGTACCGTTGAAACACTAATTGGTTCCACATGGAGGCACCAGCTCTACACATTCATATTTTCTAGAGAGAAAGTAGAGGACTGCGGCAAACAAACATGATATTTCTGCTTGTATGGATGGCATTTTATGCACTTGCCTAACGAAAAGGCTTTGTTTTCTCCAAAACCATTTTTAATGTGATTTTCTCGTTCCATAGCATATGAATTCCAAACGACTTTTTCCGGATATGACTGAATGAAACCAGAAATATCCGGTTGTGTTCTGGCTAACTCAATGCGAAATATTGTGAAAGTTTCTGTGTTTGTTTTTTCTGGCTATTCTCGATGGACTTTATTGTTTTGAATGTTTTTTATCGGGGAACATGGAAATTTGAGCTTAGATACACTAATTGGTTCCACATGGAGACACTAGCTCTACACATTCGTATTTTCTACGGAGAAAGCTAGAGGAACTGCGACAAACAAACATGATATTTCTGTTTGTATCAATGACATTTTATGCACTTGCCTAACGAAAAGGCTTTGCTTTTCTCCAAAACCATTTTACTGTGATTTTCTCGGTCCATTGCATAGAAATTCCACATCATTTTGTCTGGATATGACTGGATTAAACCAGAAATATCCGGTTGTGTTTTGCTAATTCAATCCCAGAATTTGCTACAGCCTCTGTGTTTGTGTTTCCTGAATATTGTCAATGGACTTTATAGTTTTGAATGTTTCTTATGGGGGACCATGTAATTTTGAGCTTAAATACAATAATTGGTTCCACATGGAGACACCAGATCTACACATTTGTATTTTCTAGGGAGAAAGCTAGAGGAACTGTGGCAAACAAACATGATATTTCAGTTAGCATCGATGACTTTTTATGCACTTGCCTAACGAAAAGACTTTGCTTTTCTCCAAAACCATTTTTACTGATTTTCTCATTCCATTACATAGGAAGTCCTCAACAGTTTGTCCGGATATGACTGAATGAAACCAGAAATATCCGGTTGTGTTCTGGCTAACTCAATGCGAAATATTGTGAAAGTTTCTGTGTTTGTTTTTTCTGGCTATTCTCGATGGACTTTATTGTTTTGAATGTTTTTTTATCAGGGAACATGGAAATTTGAGCTTAGATACACTAATTGGTTCCACATGGTTCTACACATTCATATTTTCTACGGAGAAAGCTAGAGGAACTGCGACAAACAAACATAATATTTCTGTTAGTATCAATGACATTTTATGCACTTATGTAACGAAACGACTTTGCTTTTCTCCAAAACCATTTTTACTCTGATTTTCTCGGTCCATTGCTTATGAATTCCACACCACTTTGTCAGGATATGACCTGATGAAACCGGAAATATCTGGTTGTGTTTTGGCTAACTCAATCCCAGATATTGCTACAGCCTCTGTGTTTGTGTTTTCTGGATATTGTCAATGGACTTTATTGTTTTGAATATTTTTATTAGGGAACATTTAATTTTGTACCGTTGAAACACTAATTGGTTCCACATGGAGGCACCAGCTCTACACATTCATATTTTCTAGAGAGAAAGTAGAGGAACTGCGGCAAACACACATGATATTTCTGTTTGTATGGATGGCATTTTATGCACTTGCCTAACGAAAAGAGTTTGCTTTTCTCCAAAACCATTTTTACTGATTTTCTCATTCCATTACATATGAATTCCTCACCAGTTTGTCCGGATATGACTGAATGAAACCAGAAATATCCGGTTGTGTTCTGGCTAACTCAATGCGCAATATTGTGAAAGTTTCTGTGTTTGTTTTTTCTGGCTATTCTCGATGGACTTTATTGTTTTGAATGTTTTTTATCAGGGAACATTGAAATTTGAGCTTAGATACACTAATTGGTTCCACATGGAGACACTAGCTCTACACATTCGTATTTTCTAGGGAGAAAGCTACAGGAACTGCGACAAACAAACATGATATTTTTGTTTGTATCGATGACATTTTATGCACTTGCCCAAAGAAAAGGCTTTGCTTTTCTCCAAAACCATTTTAACTCTGATTTTCTCGGTCCATTGCTTATGAATTCCACACCACTTTGTCAGGATATGACCTGATGAAACCGGAAATATCTGGTTGTGTTTTGGATAACTCAATCCCAGATATTGCTACAGCCTCTGTGTTTGTGTTTTCTGGATATCATCAATGGACTTTATTGTTTTGAATATTTTTATTAGGGAACATTTAATTTTGTACCGTTGAAACACTAATTGGTTCCACATGGAGGCACCAGCTCTACACATTCATATTTTCTAGAGAGAAAATAGAGGACTGCGGCAAACACACATGATATTTCTGTTTGTATCAATGACATTTTATGCACTTGCCTAACGAAAAGACTTTGTTTTCTCCAAAACCATTTTTAATGTGATTTTCTCGTTCCATAGCATATGAATTCCAAACGACTTTTTCCGGATATGACTGAATGAAACCAGAAATATCCGGTTGTGTTCTGGCTAACTCAATGCGCAATACTGTGAAAGTTTCTGTGTTTGTTTTTTCTGGCTATTCTCGATGGACTTTATTGTTTTGAATGTTTTTTATCGGGGAACATGGAAATTTGAGCTTAGATACACTAATTGGTTCCACATGGAGACACTAGCTCTACACATTCGTATTTTCTAGGGAGAAAGCTAGAGGAACTGCGGCAAACAAACATGATATTTCTGTTTGTATCAATGACATTTTATGCACTTGCCTAAAGAAAAGACTTTGCTTTTCTCCAAAACCATTTTTACTGTGATTTTCTCGGTCCATTGCATAGAAATTCCACATCATTTTGTCTGGATATGACTGGATTAAACCAGAAATATCCGGTTGTGTTTTGCTAATTCAATCCCAGAATTTGCTACAGCCTCTGTGTTTGTGTTTCCTGAATATTGTCAATGGACTTTATAGTTTTGAATGTTTCTTATGGGGGACCATGTAATTTTGAGCTTAAATACAATAATTGGTTCCACATGGAGACACCAGATCTACACATTTGTATTTTCTAGGGAGAAAGCTAGAGGAACTGTGGCAAACAAACATGATATTTCTGTTAGCATCGATGACTTTTTATGCACTTGCCTAACGAAAAGACTTTGCTTTTCTCCAAAACCATTTTTACTGATTTTCTCATTCCATTACATAGGAGTCCTCAACAGTTTGTACGGATATGACTGAATGAAACCAGAAATATCCGGTTGTGTTCTGGCTAACTCAATGCGAAATATTGTGAAAGTTTCTGTGTTTGTTTTTTCTGGCTATTCTCGATGGACTTTACTGTTTTGAGTGTTTTTTATCAGGGAACATTGAAATTTGAGCTTAGATACACTAATTGGTTCCACATGGAGACACTAGCTCTACACATTCATATTTTCTACGGAGAAAGCTAGAGGAACTGCGACAAACAAACATGATATTTTTGTTTGTATCGATGACATTTTATGCACTTATGTAACCAAACGACTTTGCTTTTCTCCAAAACCATTTTAACTCTGATTTTCTCGGTCCATTGCTTATGAATTCCACACCACTTTGTCAGGATATGACCTGATGGAACCGGAAATATCCGGTTGTGTTTTGGCTAACACAATCCCAGATATTGCTACAGCCTCTGTGTTTGTGTAGTCCTGATATTATCCACGGACTTTATTATTTTGAATGTTTTTATAGGGAACATTTAAATTTGTACCGTAGAAATACTAATTGGTTCATCATGCGGACACCAGCTTTACACTTTCGATTTTCTAGGGAGAAAGCTAGAGGAACTGCGGCAAACACACATGATATTTCTGTTTGTATGGATGGCATTTTTATGCACTTGCCTAACGAAAAGACTTTGTTTTCTCCAAAACCATTTTTGCTGATTTTCTCATTCCAGTACATATGAATTCCTCACCAGTTTGTCCGGATATGACTGAATGAAACCAGAAATATCCGGTTGTGTTCTGGCTAACTCAATGCACAATATTGTGAAAGTTTCTGTGTTTGTTTTTTCTGGATATTCTCGATGGACTTTATTGTTTTGAATGTTTTTTTATCGGGGAACATGGAAATTTGAGCTTAGATACACTAATTGGTTCCACATGGAGACACTAGCTCTACACATTCTTATTTTCTAGGGAGAAAGCTAGAGGAACTGCGGCAAACAAACATGATATTTCTGTTTGTATCGATGACATTTTATGTACTTGCCTAACGAAAAGACTTTGCTTTTCTCCAAAACCATTTTTACTGTGATTTTCTCAATCCATTGCATAAGAATTCCACACCAGTTTGTCCGGATATGACTGGATCAAAACGCAAATATCCGGTTGTGTTTTGGCTAACACAATCCCAGATATTGCTACAGGCTCTGTGTTTGTGTATTCCTGATATTATCCATGGAATTTATTATTTTGAATGTTTTTATAGGGAACATTTAAATTTGTACCGTAGAAACACTAATTGGTTCATCATGCGGACACCAGCTTTACACTTTCGATTTTGTAGGGAGAAAGCTAGAGGAACTGCGGCAAACAAACATGATATTTCTGTTTGTATCGAATACTTTTTATGCACTTGCCTAACGAAAAGACTTTGCTTTTCTGCAAAACAATTTTTACTGATTTTCTCGTTCCATTACATAGGAATTCCTCACCAGGTTCTCTGGATATGACTGAATGAAACCAGAAATATCCGGTTGTGTTCTGGCTAACTCAATGCGAAATATTGTGAAAGTTTCTGTGTTTGTTTTTTCTGGCTATTCTCGATGGACTTTATTGTTTTGAATGTTTTTTATCAGGGAACATTGAAATTTGAGCTTAGATACACTAATTGGTTCCACATGGAGACACTAGCTCTACACATTCATATTTTCTACGGAGAAAGCTAGAGGAACTGCGACAAACAAACATGATATTTTTGTTTGTATGATGACATTTTATGCACTTACGTAACGAAATGACTTTGCTTTTCTCCAAAACCATTTTAACTCTGATTTTCTCGGTCCATTGCTTATGAATTCCACACCACTTTGTCAGGATATGACCTGATGAAACCAGAAATATCTGGTTGTGTTTTGGCTAACTCAATCCCAGATATTGCTACAGCCTCTGTGTTTGTGTTTTCTGGATATTATCAATGGACTTTATTGTTTTAAATATTTTTATTAGGGAACGTTTAATTTTGTACCGTTGAAACACTAATTGGTTCCACATGGAGGCACCAGATCTACACATTCATATTTTCTAGAGAGAAAGTAGAGGAACTGCGGCAAACAAACATGATATTTCTGTTTGTATGGATGGCATTTTATGCACTTGCCTAACGAAAAGAGTTTGCTTTTCTCCAAAACCATTTTTGCTGATTTTCTCATTCCAGTACATATGAATTCGTCACCAGTTTGTCCGGATATGACTGAATGAAACCAGAAATATCCGGTTGTGTTTTGCTAATTCAATCCCAGAATTTGCTACAGCCTCTGTGTTTGTGTTTCCTGAATATTGTCAATGGACTTTATAGATTTGAATGTTTCTTATGGGGGACCATGTAATTTTGAGCTTAAATACAATAATTGGTTCCACATGGAGACACCAGATCTACACATTTGTATTTTCTAGGGAGAAAGCTAGAGGAACTGTGGCAAACAAACATGATATTTCTGTTAGCATCGATGACTTTTTATGCACTTGCCTAACGAAAAGACTTTGCTTTTCTCCAAAACCATTTTTACTGATTTTCTCGTTCCATTACATAGGAAGTCCTCAACAGTTTGTACGGATATGACTGAATGAAACCAGAAATATCCAGTTGTGTTCTGGCTAACTCAATGCGAAATATTGTGAAAGTTTCTGTGTTTGTTTTTTCTGGCTATTCTCGATGGACTTTACTGTTTTGAATGTTTTTTATCAGGGAACATTGAAATTTGAGCTTAGATACACTAATTGGTTTCACATGGAGACACTAGCTCTACACATTCATATTTTCTACGGAGAAAGCTAGAGGAACTGCGACAAACAAACATGATATTTTTGTTTGTATCGATGACATTTTATGCACTTATGTAACCAAACGACTTTGCTTTTCTCCAAAACCATTTTAACTCTGATTTTCTCGGTCCATTGCTTATGAATTCCACACCACTTTGTCAGGATATGACCTGATGAAACCGGAAATATCCGGTTGTGTTTTGGCTAACTCAATCCGAGATATTGCTACAGCCTCTGTGTTTGTGTTTTGTGGATATTATCAATGGACTTATTGTTTTGAATATTTTTATTAGGAAACATTTAATTTTGTACCGTTGAAACACTAATTGGTTCCACATGGAGGCACCAGCTCTACACATTCATATTTTCTAGAGAGAAAGTAGAGGAACTGCGGCAAACACACATGATATTTCTGTTTGTATGGATGGCATTTTATGCACTTGCCTAACGAAAAGAGTTTGCTTTTCTCCAAAACCATTTTTGCTGATTTTCTCATTCCAGTACATATGAATTCCTCACCACTTTGTCTGGATATGACTGAATGAAACCAGAAATATCCTCTTGTGTTCTGGCTAACTCAATGCGCAGTATTGTGAAAATTTCTGTGTTTGTTTTTTCTGGATATTCTCGATGGACTTTATTGTTTTGAATGTTTTTTATCAGGGAACATTGAAATTTGAGCTTAGATACACTAATTGGTTCCACATGGAGACACTAGCTCTACACATTCGTATTTTCTACTGAGAAAGCTAGAGGAACTGCGACAAACAAACATGATATTTCTGTTTGTATCAATGACATTTTATGCACTTGCCTAACGAAAAGGCTTTGCTTTTCTCCAAAACCATTTTTACTGTGATGTTCTCGGTCCATTGCATAGAAATTCCACATCATTTTGTCTGGATATGACTGGATTAAACCAGAAATATCCGGTTGTGTTTTGCTAATTCAATCCCAGAATTTGCTACAGCCTCTGTGTTTGTGTTTCCTGAATATTGTCAATGGACTTTATAGTTTTGAATGTTTCTTATGGGGGACCATGTAATTTTGAGCTTAAATACAATAATTGGTTCCACATGGAGACACCAGATCTACACATTTGTATTTTCTAGGGAGAAAGCTAGAGGAACTGTGGCAAACAAACATGATATTTCTGTTAGCATCGATGACTTTTTATGCACTTGCCTAACGAAAAGACTTTGCTTTTCTCCAAAACCATTTTTACTGATTTTCTCATTCCATTACATAGGAAGTCCTCACCAGTTTGTCCGGATATGACTGAATGAAACCAGAAATATCCAGTTGTGTTCTGGCTAACTCAATGCGAAATATTGTGAAAGTTTCTGTGTTTGTTTTTTCTGGCTATTCTCGATGGACTTTACTCTTTTGAATGTTTTTTATCAGGGAACATGGAAATTTGAGCTTAGATACACTAATTGGTTCCACATGGAGACACTAGCTCTACACATTCATATTTTCTACGGAGAAAGCTAGAGGAACTGCGGCAAACAAACATGATATTTTTGTTTGTATCGATGACATTTTATGCACTTACGTAATGAAACGACTTTGCTTTTCTCCAAAACCATTTTTACTGTGATTTTCTCAATCCATTGCATAAGAATTCCACACCAGTTTGTCCGGATATGACTGGATCAAAACGCAAATATCCGGATGTGTTTTGGCTAACACAATCCCAGATATTGCTACAGCCTCTGTGTTTGTGTAGTCCTGATATTATCCACGGACTTTATTATTTTGAATGTTTTTATAGGGAACATTTAAATTTGTACCGTAGAAATACTAATTGGTTCATCATGCGGACACCAGCTTTACACTTTCGATTTTCTAGGGAGAAAGCTAGAGGAACTGCTGCAAACAAACATGATATTTCTGTTTGTATCGAATACTTTTTATGCACTTGCCTAACGAAAAGACTTTGCTTTTCTCCAAAACCATTTTTACTGATTTTCTCGTTCCATTACATAGGAATTCCTCACCAGGTTCTCTGGATATGACTGAATGAAACCAGAAATATCCGGTTGTGTTCTGGCTAACTCAATGCGAAATATTGTGAAAGTTTCTGTGTTTGTTTTTTCTGGCTATTCTCGATGGACTTTATTGTTTTGAATGTTTTTTTATCAGGGAACATTGAAATTTGAGCTTAGATACACTAATTGGTTCCACATGGAGACACTAGCTCTACACATTCATATTTTCTACGGAGAAAGCTAGAGGAACTGCGACAAACAAACATGATATTTTTGTTTGTATGATGACATTTTATGCACTTACGTAACGAAATGACTTTGCTTTTCTCCAAAACCATTTTAACTCTGATTTTCTCGGTCCATTGCTTATGAATTCCACACCACTTTGTCAGGATATGACCTGATGAAATCAGAAATATCTGGTTGTGTTTTGGCTAACTCAATCCCAGATATTGCTACAGCCTCTGTGTTTGTGTTTTCTGGATATTATCAATGGACTTTATTGTTTTGAATATTTTTATTAGGGAACATTTAATTTTGTACCATTGAAACACTAATTGGTTCCACATGGAGGCACCAGCTCTACACATTCATATTTTCTAGAGAGAAAGTAGAGGAACTGCGGCAAACACACATGATATTTCTGTTTGTATGGATGGCATTTTATGCACTTGCCTAACGAAAAGAGTTTGCTTTTCTCCAAAACCATTTTTGCTGATTTTCTCATTCCAGTACATATGAATTCTTCACCAGTTTGTCCGGATATGACTGAATGAAACCAGAAATATCCGGTTGTGTTCTGGCTAACTCAATGCGCAATATTGTGAAAGTTTCTGTGTTTGTTTTTTCTGGATATTCTCGATGGACTTTATTGTTTTGAATGTTTTTTATCAGGGAACATGGAAATTTGAGCTTAGATACACTAATTGGTTCCACATGGAGACACTAGCTCTACACATTCGTATTTTCTAGGGAGAAAGCTAGAGGAACTGCGACAAACAAACATGATATTTCTGTTTGTATCAATGACATTTTATGCACTTGCCTAACGAAAAGGCTTTGCTTTTCTCCAAAACCATTTTTACTGTGATTTTCTCGGTCCATTGCATAGAAATTCCACATCATTTTGTCTGGATATGACTGGATTAAACCAGAAATATCCGGTTGTGTTTTGCTAATTCAATCCCAGAATTTGCTACAGCCTCTGTGTTTGTGTTTCCTGAATATTGTCAATGGACTTTATAGTTTTGAATGTTTCTCATGGGGGACCATGTAATTTTGAGCTTAAATACAATAATTGGTTCCACATGGAGACACCAGATCTACACATTTGTATTTTCTAGGGAGAAAGCTAGAGGAACTGTGGCAAACAAACATGATATTTCTGTTACCATCGATGACTTTTTATGCACTTGCCTAACGAAAAGACTTTGTTTTCTCCAAAACCATGTTTAATGTGATTTTCTCGTTCCATAGCATATGAATTCCAAACGACTTTTTCCGGATATGACTGAATGAAACCAGAAATATCCGGTTGTGTTCTGGCTAACTCAATGCGAAATATTGTGAAAGTTTCTGTGTTTGTTTTTTCTGGATATTCTCGATGGACTTTATTGTTTTGAATGTTTTTTATCAGGGAACATGGAAATTTGAGCTTAGATACACTAATTGGTTCCACATGGAGACACTAGCTCTACACATTCTTATTTTCTAGGGAGAAAGCTAGAGGAACTGCGGCAAACAAACATGATATTTCTGTTTGTATCGATGACATTTTATGTACTTGCCTAACGAAAAGACTTTGCTTTCCTCCAAAACCATTTTCACTGTGATTTTCTCAATCCATTGCATAAGAATTCCACACCAGTTTGTCCGGATATGACTGGATCAAAACGCAAATATCCGGTTGTGTTTTGGCTAACACAATCCCAGATATTGCTACAGGCTCTGTGTTTGTGTAGTCCTGATATTATCCACGGAATTTATTATTTTGAATGTTTTTATAGGGAACATTTAAATTTGTACCGTAGAAACACTAATTGGTTCATCATGCGGACACCAGCTTTACACAATCGTATTTTCTAGGGAGAAAGCTAGAGGAACTGCGGCAAACAAACATGATATTTCTGTTTGTATCGAATACTTTTTATGCACTTGCCTAACGAAAAGACTTTGCTTTTCTCCAAAACCATTTTTACTGATTTTCTCGTTCCATTACATAGGAATTCCTCACCAGGTTCTCTGGATATGACTGAATGAAACCAGAAATATCCGGTTGTGTTCTGGCTAACTCAATGCGAAATATTGTGAAAGTTTCTGTGTTTGTTTTTTTCTGGATATTCTCGATGGACTTTATTGTTTTGAATGTTTTTTATCAGGGAACATTGAAATTTGAGCTTAGATACACTAATTGGTTCCACATGGAGACACTAGCTCTACACATTCATATTTTCTACGGAGAAAGCTAGAGGAACTGCTACAAACAAACATGATATTTTTGTTTGTATCGATGACATTTTATGCACTTACGTAACGAAATGACTTTGCTTTTCTCCAAAACCATTTTAACTCTGATTTTCTCGGTCCATTGCTTATGAATTCCACACCACTTTGTCAGGATATGACCTGATGAAACCGGAAATATCCGGTTGTGTTTTGGCTAACTCAATCCCAGATATTGCTACAGCCTCTGTGTTTGTGTTTTCTGGATATTATCAATGGACTTTATTGTTTTGAATATTTTTATTAGGGAACATTTAATTTTGTACCGTTGAAACACTAATTGGTTCCACATGGAGGCACCAGATCTACACATTCATATTTTCTAGAGAGAAAGTAGAGGAACTGCGGCAAACAAACATGATATTTCTGTTTGTATGGATGGCATTTTATGCACTTGCCTAACGAAAAGACTTTGTTTTCTCCAAAACCATTTTTGCTGATTTTCTCATTCCAGTACATATGAATTCCTCACCACTTTGTCCGGATATGACTGAATGAAACCAGAAATATCCTCTTGTGTTCTGGCTAACTCAATGCGAAATATTGTGAAAGTTTCTGTGTTTGTTTTATCTGGATATTCTCGGACTTTATTGTTTTGAATGTTTTTTATTGGGGAACATGGAAATTTGAGCTTAGATACACTAATTGGTTGCACATGGAGACACTAGCTCTACACATTCGTATTTTCTACGGAGAAAGCTAGAGGAACTGCGACAAACAAACATGATATTTCTGTTTGTATCAATGACATTTTATGCACTTGCCTAATGAAAAGGCTTTGCTTTTCTCCAAAACCATTTTTACTGTGATGTTCTCGGTCCATTGCATAGAAATTCCACATCATTTTGTCTGGATATGACTGGATTAAACCAGAAATATCCGGTTGTGTTTTGCTAATTCAATCCCAGAATTTGCTACAGCCTCTGTGTTTGTGTTTCCTGAATATTGTCAATGGACTTTATAGTTTTGAATGTTTCTTATGGGGGACCATGTAATTTTGAGCTTAAATACAATAATTGGTTCCACATGGAGACACCAGATCTACACATTTGTATTTTCTAGGGAGAAACCTAGAGGAACTGTGGCAAACAAACATGATATTTCTGTTAGCATCGATGACTTTTTATGCACTTGCCTAACGAAAAGACTTTGCTTTTCTCCAAAGCCATTTTTACTGATTTTCTCATTCCATTACATAGGAAGTCCTCAACAGTTTGTCTGGATATGACTGAATGAAACCAGAAATATCCGGTTGTGTTCTGGCTAACTCAATGCGAAATATTGTGAAAGTTTCTGTGTTTGTTTTTTCTGGATATTCTCGATGGACTTTATTGTTTTGAATGTTTTTTATCGGGGAACATTGAAATTTGAGCTTAGATACACTAATTGGTTCCACATGGAGACACTAGCTCTACACATTCGTATTTTCTACGGAGAAAGCTAGAGGAACTGCTACAAACAAACATGATATTTTTGTTTGTATCGATGACATTTTATGCACTTACGTAACGAAATGACTTTGCTTTTCTCCAAAACCATTTTAACTCTGATTTTCTCGGTCCATTGCTTATGAATTCCACACCACTTTGTCAGGATATGACCTGATGAAACCGGAAATATCCGGTTGTGTTTTGGCTAACTCAATCCCAGATATTGCTACAGCCTCTGTGTTTGTGTTTTCTGGATATTATCAATGGACTTTATTGTTTCGAATATTTTTATTAGGGAACATTTAATTTTGTACCGTTGAAACACTAATTGGTTCCACATGGAGGCACCAGCTCTACACATTCATATTTTCTAGAGAGAAAGTAGAGGAACTGCGGCAAACAAACATGATATTTCTGTTTGTATGGATGGCATTTTATGCACTTGCCTAACGAAAAGACTTTGCTTTTCTCCAAAACCATTTTTGCTGATTTTCTCATTCCATTACATATGAATTCCTAACCAGTTTGTCCGGATATGACTGAATGAAACCAGAAATATCCAGTTGTGTTCTGGCTAACTCAATGCGAAATATTGTGAAAGTTTCTGTGTTTGTTTTTTCTGGATATTCTCGATGGACTTTATTGTTTTGAATGTTTTTTATCGGGGAACATGGAAATTTGAGCTTAGATACACTAATTGGTTGCACATGGAGACACTAGCTCTACACATTCGTATTTTCTAGGGAGAAAGCTACAGGAACTGCGACAAACAAACATGATATTTCTGTTTGTATCAATGACATTTTATGCACTTGCCTAACGAAAAGGCTTTGCTTTTCTCCAAAACCATTTTTACTGTGATTTTCTCGGTCCATTGCATAGAAATTCCACATCATTTTGTCTGGATATGACTGGATTAAACCAGAAATATCCGGTTGTGTTTTGCTAATTCAATCCCAGAATTTGCTACAGCATCTGTGTTTGTGTTTCCTGAATATTGTCAATGGACTTTATAGTTTTGAATGTTTCTTATGGGGGACCATGTAATTTTGAGCTTAAATACAATAATTGGTTCCACATGGAGACACCAGATCTACACATTTGTATTTTCTAGGGAGAAAGCTAGAGGAACTGTGGCAAACAAACATGATATTTCTGTTAGCATCGATGACTTTTTATGCACTTGCCTAATGAAAAGACTTTGCTTTTCACCAAAACCATTTTTAATGTGATTTTCTCGTTCTATAGCATACGAATTCCAAACGACTTTTTCCGGATATGACTGAATGAAACCAGAAATATCCGGTTGTGTTCTGGCTAACTCAATGCGAAATATTGTGAAAGTTTCTGTTTGTTTTTTTTTTTTTTCTGGATATTATCGATGGACTTTGTTTTGAATGTTTTTTATCGGGGAACATGGAAATTTGAGCTTAGATACACTAATTGGTTCCACATGGAGACACTAGCTCTACCCATTCTTATTTTCTAGGGAGAAAGCTAGAGGAACTGCGGCAAACAAACATGATATTTCTGTTTGTATCGATGACACTTTATGTCCTTGCCTAATGAAAAGACTTTGCTTTTCTCCAAAACCATTTTTACTGTGATTTTCTCAATCCATTGCATAAGAATTCCACACCAGTTTGTCCGGATATGACTGGATCAAAACGCAAATATCCGGTTGTGTTTTGGCCTACACAATCCCAGATATTGCTACAGGCTCTGTGTTTGTTTAGTCCTGATATTATCCACGGACTTTATTATTTTGAATGTTTTTATAGGGAACATTTAAATTTGTACCGTAGAAACACTAATTGGTTCATCATGCGGACACCAGCTTTACACATTCGTATTTTCTAGCGAGAAAGCTAGAGTAACTGCGGCAAACAAACATGATATTTCTGTTTGTATCGAATACTTTTTATGCACTTGCCTAACGAAAAGACTTTGCTTTTCTCCAAAACCATTTCTGCTGATTTTCTCATTCCATTACATAGGAAGTCCTCAACAGTTTGTCCGGATATGACTGAATGAAACCAGAAATATCCGGTTGTGTTCTGGCTAACTCAATGCGAAATATTGTGAAAGTTTCTGTGTTTGTTTTTTCTGGCTATTCTCGATGGACTTTATTGTTTTGAATGTTTTTTATCGGGGAACATTGAAATTTGAGCTTAGATACACTAATTGGTTCCACATGGAGACACTAGCTCTACACATTCATATTTTCTACGGAGAAAGCTAGAGGAACTGCGACAAACAAACATGATATTTTTGTTTGTATCGATGACATTTTATGCACTTACGTAACGAAATGACTTTGCTTTTCTCCAAAACCATTTTAACTCTGATTTTCTCGGTCCATTGCTTATGAATTCCACACCACTTTGTCAGGATATGACCTGATGAAACCGGAAATATCCGGTTGTGTTTTGGCTAACTCAATCCCAGATATTGCTACAGCCTCTGTGTTTGTGTTTTCTGGATATTATCAATGGACTTTATTGTTTTGAATATTTTTATTAGGGAACATTTAATTTTGTACCGTTGAAACACTAATTGGTTCCACATGGAGGCACCAGCTCTACACATTCATATTTTCTAGAGAGAAAGTAGAGGAACTGCGGCAAACAAACATGATATTTCTGTTTGTATGGATGGCATTTTATGCACTTGCCTAACGAAAAGACTTTGTTTTCTCCAAAACCATTTTTGCTGATTTTCTCATTCCAGTACATATGAATTCCTCACCAGTTTGTCCGGATATGACTGAATGAAACCAGAAATATCCGGTTGTGTTCTGGCTAACTCAATGCGAAATATTGTGAAAGTTTCTGTGTTTGTTTTTTCTGGATATTCTCGATGGACTTTATTGTTTTGAATGTTTTTTATCGGGGAACATGGAAATTTGAGCTTAGATACACTAATTGGTTCCACATGGAGACACTAGCTCTACACATTCGTATTTTCTAGGGAGAAAGCTAGAGGAACTGCGGCAAACAAACATGATATTTCTGTTTGTATCGATGACATTATATACTTGCCTAACGAAAAGACTTTGCTTTCCTCCAAAACCATTTTCACTGTGATTTTCTCAATCCATTGCATAAGAATTCCACACCAGTTTGTCCGGATATGACTGGATCAAAACGCAAATATCCGGTTGTGTTTTGGCCTACACAATCCCAGATATTGCTACAGGCTCTGTGTTTGTGTAGTCCTGATATTATCCACGGACTTTATTATTTTGAATGTTTTTATAGGGAACATTTAAATTTGTACCGTAGAAACACTAATTGGTTCATCATGCGGACACCAGCTTTACACATTCGTATTTTCTAGCGAGAAAGCTAGAGTAACTAAGCAAACAAACATAATATTTCTGTTTGTATCGAATACTTTTTATGCACTTGCCTAACGAAAAGACTTTGCTTTTCTCCAAAACCATTTTTACTGATTTTCTCGTTCCATTACATAGGAATTCCTCACCAGGTTCTCTGGATATGACTGAATGAAACCAGAAATATCCGGTTGTGTTCTGGCTAACTCAATGCGAAATATTGTGAAAGTTTCTGTGTTTGTTTTTTCTGGCTATTCTCGATGGACTTTATTGTTTTGAATGTTTTTTATCAGGGAACATTGAAATTTGAGCTTAGATACACTAATTGGTTCCACATGGAGACACTAGCTCTACACATTCATATTTTCTACGGAGAAAGCTAGAGGAACTGCGACAAACAAACATGATATTTTTGTTTGTATCGATGACATTTTATGCACTTACGTAACGAAACGACTTTGCTTTTCTCCAAAACCATTTTTACTGTGATTTTCTCAGTCCATTGCATAGAAATTCCACATCATTTTGTCTGGATATGACTGGATTAAACCAGAAATATCCGGTTGTTTTTTGGCTAATTCAATCCCAGAATTTGCTACAGCCTCTGTGTTTGTGTTTCCTGAATATTGTCAAATGACTTTATCGTTTTGAATGTTTCTTATGCGGACCATGTAATTTTGAGCTTAAATACAATAATTGGTTCCACATGGAGACACCAGATCTACACATTTGTATTTTCTAGGGAGAAAGCTAGAGGAACTGTGGCAAACAAACATGATATTTCTGTTACCATCGATGACTTTTTATGCACTTGCCTAACGAAAAGACTTTGCTTTTCTCCAAAACCATTTCTGCTGATTTTCTCATTCCATTACATAGGAAGTCCTCAACAGTTTGTCCGGATATGACTGAATGAAACCAGAAATATCCGGTTGTGTTCTGGCTAACTCAATGCGAAATATTGTGAAAGTTTCTGTGTTTGTTTTTTCTGGCTATTCTCGATGGACTTTATTGTTTTGAATGTTTTTTATCAGGGAACATTGAAATTTGAGCTTAGATACACTAATTGGTTCCACATGGAGACACTAGCTCTACACATTCATATTTTCTACGGAGAAAGCTAGAGGAACTGCGACAAACAAACATGATATTTTTGTTTGTATCGATGACATTTTATGCACTTACGTAACGAAATGACTTTGCTTTTCTCCAAAACCATTTTAACTCTGATTTTCTCGGTCCATTGCTTATGAATTCCACACCACTTTGTCAGGATATGACCTGATGAAACCGGAAATATCCGGTTGTGTTTTGGCTAACTCAATCCCAGATATTGCTACAGCCTCTGTGTTTGTGTTTTCTGGATATTATCAATGGACTTTATTGTTTTGAATATTTTTATTAGGGAACATTTAATTTTGTACCGTTGAAACACTAATTGGTTCCACATGGAGGCACCAGCTCTACACATTCATATTTTCTAGAGAGAAAGTAGAGGAACTGCGGCAAACAAACATGATATTTCTGCTTGTATGGATGGCATTTTATGCACTTGCCTAACGAAAAGACTTTGTTTTCTCCAAAACCATTTTTGCTGATTTTCTCATTCCAGTACATATGAATTCCTCACCAGTTTGTCCGGATATGACTGAATGAAACCAGAAATATCCGGTTGTGTTCTGGCTAACTCAATGCGAAATATTGTGAAAGTTTCTGTGTTTGTTTTTTCTGGATATTCTCGATGGACTTTATTGTTTTGAATGTTTTTTATCGGGGAACATGGAAATTTGAGCTTAGATACACTAATTGGTTGCACATGGAGACACTAGCTCTACACATTCGTATTTTCTAGGGAGAAAGCTAGAGGAACTGCGGCAAACAAACATGATATTTCTGTTTTTATCGATGACATTATATACTTGCCTAACGAAAAAACTTTGCTTTCCTCCAAAACCATTTTCACTGTGATTTTCTCAATCCATTGCATAAGAATTCCACACCAGTTTGTCCGGATATGACTGGATCAAAACGCAAATATCCGGTTGTGTTTTGGCCTACACAAACCCAGATATTGCTACAGGCTCTGTATTTGTTTAGTCCTGATATTATCCACGGACTTTATTATTTTGAATGTTTTTATAGGGAACATTTAAATTTGTACCGTAGAAACACTAATTGGTTCATCATGCGGACACCAGCTTTACACATTCGTATTTTCTAGCGAGAAAGCTAGATTAACTACCGCAAACAAACATGATATTTCTGTTTGTATCGAATACTTTTTATGCACTTGCCTAACGAAAAGACTTTGCTTTTCTCCAAAACCATTTTTACTGATTTTCTCGTTCCATTACATAGGAATTCCTCACCAGGTTCTCTGGATATGACTGAATGAAACCAGAAATATCCGGTTGTGTTCTGGCTAACTCAATGCGAAATATTGTGAAAGTTTCTGTGTTTGTTTTTTCTGGCTATTCTCGATGGACTTTATTGTTTTGAATGTTTTTTATCAGGGAACATTGAAATTTGAGCTTAGATACACTAATTGGTTCCACATGGAGACACTAGCTCTACACATTCATATTTTCTACGGAGAAAGCTAGAGGAACTGCGACAAACAAACATGATATTTTTGTTTGTATCGATGACATTTTATGCACTTACGTAACGAAACGACTTTGCTTTTCTCCAAAACCATTTTTACTGTGATTTTCTCGGTCCATTGCTTATGAATTCCACACCACTTTGTCAGGATATGACCTGATGAAATCAGAAATATCTGGTTGTGTTTTGGCTAACTGAATCCCAGATATTGCTACAGCCTCTGTGTTTGTGTTTTCTGGATATTATCAATGGACTTTATTGTTTTGAATATTTTTATAAGGGAACGTTTAATTTTGTACCGTTGAAACACTAATTGGTTCCACATGGAGGCACCAGCTCTACACATTCATATTTTCTAGAGAGAAAGTAGAGGAACTGCGGCAAACAAACATCATATTTCTGTTTGTATGGATGGCATTTTATGCACTTGCCTAACGAAAAGAGTTTGCTTTTCTCCAAAACCATTTTTGCTGATTTTCTCATTCCAGTACATATGAATTCCTCACCAGTTTGTCCGGATATGACTGAATGAAACCAGAAATATCCGGTTGTGTTCTGGCTAACTCAATGCACAATATTGTGAAAGTTTCTGTGTTTGTTTTTTCTGGATATTCTCGATGGACTTTATTGTTTTGAATGTTTTTTATCGGGGAACATGGAAATTTGAGCTTAGATACACTAATTGGTTCCACATGGAGACACTAGCTCTACACATTCGTATTTTAAAGGGAGAAAGCTAGAGGAACTGCGACAAACAAACATGATATTTCTGTTTGTATCAATGACATTTTATGCACTTGCCTAACGAAAAGGCTTTGCTTTTCTCCAAAACCATTTTTACTGTGATTTTCTCGGTCCATTGCATAGAAATTCCACATCATTTTGTCTGGATATGACTGGATTAAACCAGAAATATCCGGTTGTGTTTTGCTAATTCAATCCCAGAATTTGCTACAGCCTCTGTGTTTGTGTTTCCTGAATATTGTCAATGGACTTTATAGTTTTGAATGTTTCTTATGGGGGACCATGTAATTTTGAGCTTAAATACAATAATTGGTTCCACATGGAGACACCAGATCTACACATTTGTATTTTCTAGGGAGAAAGCTAGAGGAACTGTGGCAAACAAACATGATATTTCTGTTAGCATCGATGACTTTTTATGCACTTGCCTAATGAAAAGACTTTGCTTTTCTACAAAACCATTTTTAATGTGATTTTCTCGTTCCATAGCATACGAATTCCAAACGACTTTTTCCGGATATGACTGAATGAAACCAGAAATATCCGGTTGTGTTCTGGCTAACTCAATGCGAAATATTGTGAAAGTTTCTGTGTTTGTTTTTTCTGGATATTCTCGATGGACTTTACTGTTTTGAATGTTTTTTATCAGGGAACATTGAAATTTGAGCATAGATACACTAATTGGTTCCACATGGAGACACTAGCTCTACACATTCATATTTTCTACGGAGAAAGCTAGAGGAACTGCGACAAACAAACATGATATTTTTGTTTGTATCGATGACATTTTATGCACTTACGTAACGAAATGACTTTGCTTTTCTCCAAAACCATTTTAACTCTGATTTTCTCGGTCCATTGCTTATGAATTCCACACCACTTTGTCAGGATATGACCTGATGAAACCGGAAATATCCGGTTGTGTTTTGGCTAACTCAATCCCAGATATTGCTACAGCCTCTGTGTTTGTGTTTTCTGGATATTATCAATGGACTTTATTGTTTCGAATATTTTTATTAGGGAACATTTAATTTTGTACCGTTGCAGCAAACAAACCTGATATTTCTGTTTGTATAGATGACATTTTATGCACTTGCCTAACGAGAAACTCTGCTTTTCTGCTAAACCAGTTGTACTGTGATTTTCCCGGTCCATTGCATACGAATTCCACAGAAATTTCTCCGGGAAAGGACTGGATGACACCAGAAATATCCGTTTGTGTTTTGGCTAACTCAATCCCAGTTATTGCTACAGTCTGTGTTTGTGTATTCCGGATATTATCAACGGACTGTATTCTTTTGAATGTTTTTGATGGGGGAACATTTTATTTTGAGCTTAGATACACTAATTGGTTCCACATGGAGACACCAGCTAAATAATTTCGTATTTTCTAGGGAGAAAGCTAGAGGAACTGCGGCAAACTAACATGATATGTCTGTTTGTATCGATGACATTTTATGCACTTGCCTAACCAAAAGAGTTTGCTTTTCTCCAAAACCATTTTTACTGTGATTTTCTTGGTCCATTGCATAAGAATTCCACACCACTTTCTCTGGATATGCCTGGATGAAACCAGAAATATCCAGTTGTGTTTTGGCTAACTCAATCCGAAATATTGTGAAAGCCTCTGTGTTTGTGTTTTCTGGATATTATCGATGGACTTTATTGTGTTGAATGATTTTATCAGGGAACATTTAATTTTCTACCATTGAAACACAAATTGGTTCATCATGGGGACACCAGCTCTACACATTCCTATTTTCTAGGTAGAAAGCTAGAGGAACTGCGGCAAACAAGCATGATATTTCTGTTTGTATCGATGACATTTTATGCACTTGCCTAACGAAAAGACTTTGCTTTTCTCCAAAACCATTTTTACTGTGATTTTATCGGTCCATTGCATACAAGTTCCACAACACTTTATCCGAATATGACTGGATGAAACCAGAAATATCCGGTTGTGTTTTGGTTAACTCAATCCCAGATATTGCTACAGCCTCTGTGTTTTTGATTTCCTGATATTATCCACAGACTTTATTGTTTTGAATGTTTTTTATCAGGGAACATTTAATTTTGTGCTGGGAATCCCTAATTGTTTCCACATGGAGACACCAGCTAAACACTTTCGTATTTTCTAGGGAGAAAGCTACTGGAACTGCGGCAAACAAACGTGATATTTCTGTTTGTATAGATGACATTTTATGCACTTGCCTAACGAGAAGACTTTGCTTTTCTGCTAAACCAGTTGTACTGTGATTTTCCCGGTCCATTGCATACGAATTCCACAGAAATTTCTCCGGGAAAGGACCGGATGACACCAGAAATATCCGGTTGTGTTTTGGCTAACTCTATCCCAGATATTGCTACAGCCTCTGTGTTTCTTTTTTCCAGATATTATCAACGGAATTTATGGTTCTGAATGTTTTTTATCAGGGAACATTTAATTTTTAGCTTAGATACACTAATTGGTTCCACATGGAGACACCAGCTCTACACATTCCTATATTCTAGGGAGAAAGCTAGAGGAACTGTGGCAAACTAACATGATATGTCTGTTTCTATCGATGACATTTTATGCACTTGCCTAACGAAAAGAGTTTGCTTTTCTCCAAAACCATTTTTACTCTGATTTTCTTGGTCCTTATATTGCATAAGAATTCCACACCACTTTCTCTGGATATGCCTGGATGAAACCAGAAATATCCAGTTGTGTTTTGGCTAACTCAATCCGAAATATTGTGAAAGCCTCTGTGTTTGTGTTTTCTTTGTGTTATCGATGGACTTTATTGTGTTGAATGATTTTATCAGGGAACATTTAATTTTCTGCCATTGAAACACTAATTGGTTCATCATTGGGACACCAGCTCTACACATTCCTATTTTCTAGGTAGAAAGCTAGAGGAACTGCGGCAAACAAACGTGATATTTCTGTTTGTATCGATGACATTTTATGCACTTGCCTAACGAGAAGATTTTGCTTTTCTGCTAAACCAGTTGTACTGTGATTTTCCCTGTCCAATGCGTACGAATTCCACACCAGTTTGTCCGGATATGACTGGATCTAACTGGAAATATCCGGTTGTGTTTTGGCTAACTCAATCCCAGTTATTGCTACAGTCTGTGTTTGTGTATTCCTGATATTATCAATGGACTTCATTCAACTGAATGTTTTTTATTGGGGAACATTTTATTTTGAGCTTAGATACACTAATTGGTTCCACATGGAGACACCACTCTACATATTTGTATTTTCTAGGGAGAAAGCCAGAGGAACTGTGACAAATAAGCTTGAAATTTCTGTTTGCATTGATGACATTTTATGCACTTGCCTAATGAAAGGACTTTGCTTTTCTCCAAAACCATTTTCACTGTGATTTTCTCGGTCCATTGCATAGAAATTCCACACCACTTTGTCCAGATATGACTGGTTGAAACGAGAAATATCCGGTTGTGTTTTGGCTAACTCAATCTGAAATATCGTGAAAGCCTCTGTGTTTCTGTTTTCTGGATATTATCAAAGCATTTTATTGTTTTGAATGTTTTTATCAGGGAACATTTAATTTTGTACCATAGAAACACTAATTGTTTCCACATGGAGACACCAGCTCTACACATTCGTATTTTCTAGGGAGAAAGCTGGAGAGACTGCGGCAAACAAACATTATATTTCTGTTTGTATCAATGACATTTTATGCACTTGCCTAACGAGAAGACATTCCTTTTCTGCTAAACCAGTTGTACTGTGATTTTCCCGGTACATTGCATACGAATTCCACAGAAATTTCTCCAGGCAAGGACCGGATGAAACCAGAAATATCCGGTTTTGTTTTGGCTAACTCAATCCCAGATATTGCTACAGCCTCTATGTTTGTGTTTTCCGGATTTTATCAATGGAATTTATTGTTCTGAATGTTTTTTATCAGGGAACATTTAATTTTGAGCTTAGATACACTAATTGGTTACACATGGAGACACCAGCTCTACACATTCCTATATTCTAGGGAGAAAGCTAGAGGAACTGTGGCAAACTAACATGATATGTCTGTTTGTATCGATGACATTTTATGCACTTGCCTAACGAAAAGAGTTTGCTTTTCTCCAAAACCATTTTTACTCTGATTTTCTTGGTCCATTGCATAAGAATTCCACACCACTTTCTCTGGATATGCCTGGATGAAACCAGAAATATCCAGTTGTGTTTTGGCTAAGTCAATCCGAAATATTGTGAAAGCCTCTGTGTTTGTGTTTTCTGGATATTATCGAAGGACTTTATTGTGTTGAATTATTTTATCAGGGAACATTTAATTTTCTGCCATTGAAACACTAATTGGTTCATCATTGGGACACCAGCTCTACACATTCCTATTTTCTAGGTAGAAAGCTAGAGGAACTGCGGCAAACAAACGTGATATTTCTGTTTGTATCGATGACATTTTATGCACTTGCCTAACGAGAAGACTTTGCTTTTCTGCTACACAGTTGTACTGTGATTTTCCCGGTCCATTGCGTACGAATTCCACACCAGTTTGTCCGGATATGACTGGATCTAACTGGAAATATCCGGCTGTGTTTTGGTTAACTCAATCCCAGATATTGCTACAGCATCTGTGTTTTTGTTTTCCTGATATTATCAACAGACTTTATTGTTTTGAATATTTTTTATCAGGGAACATTTAATTTTGTGCTGGGAATCCCTAATTGTTTCCACATGGAGACACCAGCTAAATACTTTCATATTTTCTAGGGAGAAAGCTAGAGGAACTGCGGCACACAAACGTGATATTTCTGTTTGTATAGATGACATTTTATGCACTTGCCTAACGAGAAGACTTTGCTTTTCTGCTAAACCAGTTGTACTGTGATTTTCCTGGTCCATTGCGTACGAATTCCATAGAAATTTCTCTGGGAAAGGACCGGATGAAACCAGAAATATCTGGTTGTGTTTTGTCTAACTCGATCCCAGATATTGCTACAGCCTCTGTGTTGTGTTTTCCGAATATTATCGATTGAATTTATTGTTTTGAATGTTTTTCATCAGGGACATTTAATTTTGTGCAAGGAAATACTTATGGGTTCCACATGGAGACACCAGCGCTACACATTCATATTTTCTATGGAGAAAGCTAGAGGAGCTGTGGAAAAGAAACATGATATTTCTGTTTGTATCGATGACATTTTATGCACTTGCCTAACGAAAAGGCTTTGCTTTTCTCCAAAACCATTTTTACTGTGATTTTCTCGGTCCATTGCATAGGAATTCCACACCAGTTTGTCCGGATATGACAGGATGAAACCAGAGATATCTGGTTGTGCTTTGGTCAACACAATCCGAAATATTTTGAAAGACTCTGTGTTTGTGTTTTGTGGATATTATAGATGGAGTTTATTGTTTTGAATGTTTTTATCAGGGAACATTTAATTATTTGCTTGGAAACACTAATTCGTTCCACATGGAGACACCAGCTCTACACATTCGTATTTTCTAGGGAGAAAGGTAGAGGAACTGTGGCAAACAAACATGATATTTCTGTTTGTATAGATGACTTTTTATGCACTTGCCTAACAAAAAATTTTTTTCTTCAAAACCATTTTTACTGTTATTTTCTTGGTGCATTGCATACGAATTCCACACCAGTTTGTCCGGATATGACTGGATGAAACCGGTAATATCCGGTTTTGTTTTGGCTAACTCAATCCCAGATATTGCTACAGGCTCAGTGTTTGTGTATTCCTGATATTATCCACAGACTTTATTGTTGTCAATGATATTTATCAGGGAACATTTATATTTGTGCTTGGAAACACTAATTTTTTCCACATGGAGACACCAGCTCCACACATTCGAATGTTCTAGGGAGAAAGCTAGAGGAACTGTGGCAAACAAACATGATATTTCTATTTGTATAGATGACATTTTATGCACTTGCCTAAGGAAACGTCTTTACTTTTCTCCAAAACCATTTTTACTGTGATTTTCTCGGTCCATTGCATACGAATTCCACACTACTTTGTCAGGATATGACTGGATGGAACCGGAATTATCCGTTTTTTTTTTTTTTTTGGCCTAGTAAAACCCAGATATTGCTATAGCCTCTGTGTTTGTGTATTCCTGATATTATATATGGACCTTATTGCTTTGAATGTTTTTTATCAGGGAACATTTAATTTTGTGCTTGGAAACACTAATTGGTTCCACATGGAGACAGCAGCTCTACGTATTCGTATTTTCTACGGAGACAGCAGGAGGAACTGCGGCAAACTAACATGATATTTCTGTTGTATAGATGACATTTTATCTACTTGCCTAATGAAAAGACTTTGCTTTTCTCCAAATCCATTTTTACTGTGATTCTATCTGTCCATTGCATACGAATTCCACACCATTTTGTCCGGATATGACTGGATGAAACCAGAAATATGCGGTTTTGTTTTGGCTAACTCAATCTGAAATATGTGAAAGTTTCTGTGTTTGTGTTTTCTGGATATTATTGATGGGCTTTATTGTTTTGAATATTTTTATCAGGGAATATTTAATTTTGTACCGTAAAAACACTAATTGGTTCATCGTGGGGACACCAGTTCTACACATTCATATTTTCTAGGGAGAAAGCTAGAGGAACTGCAGCAAACAAACATGATATTTCTATTTCTATAGATGACATTTTATGCACTTGCCTAACAAAAAGACTTTGCTGTTCTCCAAAACCATTTATACTGTGATTTTCTCGGTCCATTGCATGCGAATTTCACTCCACTTTGTCCGGATATGACTGGATGAAAACAGTAATATCTGGTTGTTTTGTCTGACTCAATCAGAAATATTGTGACAGCCTCAGTTTTTCTGTATTCCTGATATTATCCACGAACTTTATTGTGTTGAATGTGTTTTTTATCAAGGAGCATTTAATTTTCTGCTTGGAAACACTAATTGGTTCAACATGGAGACACCAGCTCTACATATTTGTATTTTCTAGGGAGAAAGCTAGAGGAACTGGGACAAACATGATATTTCTGTTTGTATAGATGACATTTTATCTACTTCCCTAATGAAAAGATTTTGCTTTTCTCCAAAACCATTTTTACTGTGATTTTCTCGGTCCACTGCATACGAATTAAACAGAAGTTTGTCCGGATATGACTGGATAAAACCGGAAATATGCGGTTCTGTTTTGGCTAACTCAATCCCAGATATTGCTACCACCTCTGTGTTTGTGTACTCCTGATATTATCCACAGACCTTATTGTTTTCAATGATTTTTATCAGGGAACATTTATTTTTGTGCTTGGAAACACTAATTGGTTCCACATGGAAACACCAGCTCCACACATTTGAAGATTCTAGGGAGAAAGCTAGAGGAACTCTTGCAAACAAACATGATATTCTGTTTTTATAGATGACATTTTATGCACTTGCCTAACGAAAAGGCTTTACTTTTCTCCAAATTCATTTTTACTGTTATTTTCTCTGTCCATTGCATATGAATTCCACACTGCTTTGTCAGGATATGACTGGATGAAACCGGAATTACCCGTTTGTTTTTTTTTTTTTTTGCAAACTCAATCCCAGATATTGCTACAGCCTCTGTGTTTGTGTATTCCTGATATTATACATGGACTTTATTGCTTTGAATGTTTTTTATCAGGGAACCTTTAATTTAGTGCTTGGAAACACTAATTGGTTCCACATGGAGACACAAGCTCTACACATTCATATTTTCTAGGGAGAAAGCTAGAGGAACTGCGACAAACATACATGATATTTCTGTTTGTATAGATGACATTTTATGCACTTGCCTAATGAAAAGACTTTGCTTTTGTCCAAAACCATTTTTACTGTGATTTTATCGGTCAATTCAATATGAATTCCACACCAGTTTGTCCGGATATGACTGGATCAAAACAGAAATATGCGGTTTTGTTTTGGCTAACTCAATCCGAAATAGGCTGAAAGATTCTGTGTTTGTGTTTTCTGGATATTATTGATGGAGTTTATTGTTTTGAATATTTTTTCAGGGAACATTTAATTTTGTACTGTAGAAACACTAATTAGTTTCCCATGGAAACACCAGCTGCACACATTCGTATTTTCTAGGGAGAAAGCTAGAGGAACTGCGGCAAACATACATGATATTTCTGTTTGTATCGATGACGTTTTATGCACTTGCCTAATGAAAAGACTTTGCTTTTCTCCCAAACCATTTTTACTGTGATTTTTTCGGTCCATTGCATACGAATTCCTCCCCAGTTTGTCCGGATATGACTGGATGAAACAGGAAATATTTGGGTTTTTTTTTTGGCTAACTCAATCCCAGATATTGCTACAGCCTCTGTGTTTGTGTATTCTTGATATTATCCACGGACTTTATTATTTTGGATGCTTTTTTTATCAGGGAACATTTAATTTTGTACTGTTGAAACACTAATTGGTTCATAATGGGAACACCAGCTCTACACATTCGTATTTTCTAGGGAGAAACCTAGAGGAACTGCGGCAAACAAACATGATATTTCTGTTTGTATCGATGACATTTTATGCACTTGCCTAACAAAAAACTTTGTTTTTCTCCAAAACCATTTTTACTGTGATTTTCTCGGTCCATTGCATATGAATTCCACACCGGTTTGTCCGGATATGACTGGATGAACCCGGAAATATCTGGTTTTGTTTTGGCTAACTCAATCCCAGCTATTGCTACCACCTCTGTGTTCGTGTATTCCTGATATTATCCACAGACTTTATTTTCAAATATTTTTATCAGGGAACATGTATTTTTTTGCTTGGAAACACTAATTTTTTCACTTGGAGACACCAGCTCCACACATTCGAATATTCTAGGGAGAAAGCTAGAGGAACTGTGGCAAACAAACATGATATTGCTGTTTGTATCGATGACATTTTACCTACTTGCCTAACAAAAAGACTTTTCTCCAAAACCATTTTTACTGTGATTTTCTCGGTCCATTGCATACGAATTCCTCACCACTTTTTCCGGATATGACTGGATGAAACCACAAATATCCGTTTGTGTATTGGCTAACTCAATGTGAAAGATTGTGAAAGTTTCTGTGTTTGTTTTTTCTGGATATTATCAATGGACTTGAATGTTTTGAATATTTTTATAAGGGAACATCTAATTTTGTACCATTGAAACACTAATTGGTTCATCATGGCAACACCAGCTCTACACATTCGTATTTTCTAGGGAGAAAGCTAGAGTAACTGCGGCAAACAAACATGATATTTCATTTGTATCGATGACAGTTTATGCACTAGCCTAACAAAAAGAATTTGCTTTTCTCCAAAACCAATTTTACTGTGATTTTCTCGGTCCATTGCTTACGAATTCCACACAATTTTGTCCGGATATCACTGGATGAAACCAGAAATATCCGTTTGTCTATTGGCTAACTCAATGCGAAATATTGTGAAAGTTTCTGTGTTTGTGTATTCTGGATATTATCGATGGACTTTATTGTTTGAATGTTTTTATCAGGGAACCTTTAATTGTGTACCGTAGAAACACTAATTGGTTCATCATGTGGACACCAGCTTAAACATTCGTATTTTCTAAGGAGAAACCTAGAGGAACTGCGGCAAACAAACATGATATTTCTGCTTGTATAGATTACATTTTATGCACATGCCTAATGAAAAGATAATGCTTTTCCCGAAAACCATTTTTACTGTGATTTTCTCGGTCCATTGCATACAAATTCCACAACAGTTTCTCCAGATATGACTGGATGAAACCGTAAATATCCGTTTTTTTTTTTTTTTTTTTTTTTTTTTTTTTTGGCTAACTCAATCCCATATATTGCTACAGCCTCTTTGTTTATGATTTCTGGATATTATGGATGGACTTTATTGTTTTGAATATTTTTATCAGGAAACATTTAATGTTGTACCGTAGAAACACTAATTGGTTCATCGTGGGGACAGCAGCGCTACACTTTCGTATATTATAAGGAGAAAGCTAGAGCAACTGCGCGAAAGAAACATGACATTTCTGTGTGTATAGATGACATTTTATGCACTTGCCTAACGAAAAGCCTTTGCTTTTCTACTAAACCATTTTTACTGTGATTTTCTCGGTCCATTGCATACGAATTCCACACCAGTTTGTCCGGATATGACTGGATGAAACCGGAAATATCCGCTTTTGTTTTGGCTAACTCAATGCCAGATATTGCTACAGACTCTGTGTTTGTGTATTCCTGATATTATACATGGATCTTATTGCTTTGAATGTTTCTTATCAGGGAACATTTAATTTTGTACTTGGAAACACTAATTGGTTCCACATGGAGATCCAGCTTTACACATTTATATTTTCTAAGGCGAAAACTAGAGGAACTGCATTAAACAAACATGATATTTCTGTTTGTATAGATGACATTTTATGCACTTGACTAAGGAAAAGACTTTGCTTTTCTCCAAAACCATTTTTACTTTGATATTATCGGTCCATTACATACAAATTCCACACCAGTTTGTCCGGATATGACTGGATGAAACCGGAAATACCCGGGATTGTTCTGGCTAACTCAATCCCAGGTTTTGCTACAGCCACCTTGTTGGTGTTTTTCGGATATTTTCCATGGACTTTATTGTTTGAATGTTTTTTATCAGGGAACATTAAATTTTGTACCGTAGAAACACTAATTGGTTCATCATGTGGACATCAGCTCTACACATTCGTATTTTCTAGGGAGAAAGCTAGAGAAACTGCGGCAAACAAACACGATATTTCTGTTTGTATAGATGACATTTTATGTACTTGCCTAACGAAAAGACTTTGCTTTTCTCCAAAACCATTTGTACTGTGATTTTCTCTGTCCATTGCATACGAATTCCACAGCACTTTGTCCCGATATGACTGGATGAAACCAGAAATATCCGGTTTTGTTTTGGCTAAAAAACCCCAGATATTGCTACAACCTCTGTGCTTGTGTTTTCCTGGTATTATCCATGGACTTTATTGGTTTGAATATTTTTTTATCAAGGAACATTTAATTTTGTGCTGCAAAACACTAATTGTTTCCACATGGAGACACCGGCTCTACACATTCCTATTTTCTAGGCAGAAAGCTAGAGGAACTGCGGCAAACAAACATGATATTTCTGTTTGTATAGATGACATTTTATGCACTTGCCCAATGAGAAGACTTTGCTTTTCTCCAAAACCATTTGTACTGTGATTTTCTCGGTCCATTGCATACGAATTCCTCACCACTATGTCCGGTTATGACAGGATGAAATGGGAAATGTCCAGTTCTGTTTTGCCTAAGTCAACCACAGATATTGCTACAGCCTCTGTGTTTGTTTTTTCTGTATATTATCAATGGACTTTATTTTTTTAATGCTTTTAATCGGGGAACATTTTATTTTGAGCTTGTATACAGTAATTGGTTCCACATAGAGACAGCAGCTCTACATACTCGTATTTTCTAGGGAGAAAGCTAGGGGAACTGCGGCAAACAAACATGATATTTCTGTTTGTATACATGACATTTTATGCACTTGCCCAACGAAAAGACTTTGCTTTTCTCCAAAACCATTTTTACTGTGATTTTCTCGGTCCATTGCATACGAATTCCACAACAGTTTCTCCGGATATGACTGCATGAAACTGGAAATATCCGTTTTTTTTTTTTTTTTTGCTAACTCAATTCCAGATATTGCTACAGCCTCTGTGTTTATGTTTTCCTGATATTTTCCACGGACTTTATTATTTTGGATGCTTTTTTATCAGGGAACATTTAATTTTGGGCTTGGAAACAATAATTGGTTCCACATGGAGACACCAGCTCTACACATTCGTATTTTCCAGGGAGAAAGCTAGAGGAACTGAGGAAAAAAACATGATATTTCTGTTTGTATAGATGACATTTTATGCACTTTCCTAACGAAAAGACACTACTTTTCTCCAAAACCATTTTTACTGTGATTTTCTCGGTCCATTGCATATGAATTCCACAGCACTTTGTTCAGATATGACTGGATGAAACCAGAAATATCCGGTTTTGTTTTGGCTAACTCAATGTGAAATATTGTGATAGATTCTGTGTTTGAATTTTCCTGATATTATCCACGAACTTTATTGTTTTGAAGGTTTTTTATCAGGAAACATTTAATTTTGTGCTTGGAAACACTAATTGGTTCCACATGCAGACACCAGCTCTACACATTCGTATTTTCTAGGGAGAAAGCTAGAGGAACTGCGGCAAACAAACCTGATATTTCTGTTGGTATCGTTGATATTTTATGCACTTGCCTAACGAAAAGACTTTGCTTTTTTCCAGAACAAATTTTACTGTGATTTTCTCGGTGCATTGCATACGAATTCCACACTACTTTGTCCGGATATGACTGGATGAGACTGCAAATATCCGGTTTTGTTTTGCCTAACTCAATCCGAAATATTGTGAAAGCCTCTGCGTTTATGTTTTCTGGATATTATTTTTTGAATGTTTTTATCAGGGAATATTTAATTTTGTACCGTAGAAACAATAATTGGTTCACTTTGGGACACCAGTTCTACACATTCGTATTTTCAAAGGAGAAAGCTAGAGGAACTGTGGGAAATAAACGTGATATTTCTGTTTGTATAGATGACATTTTATGCACTTGCCTATTGAAAAGATTTGCTTTTCTCCAAAACCATTTTTACTGTGATTTTCTCGGTCCATTGCAAACGAATTCCACACCACTTTGTCAGGATATGACTGGATGAAACCAGAATTATCCGGTTGTGTTTTGGCTAACTCAATCCGAAATATTGTGAAAGCCTCTGTGTTTGTGTTTTCTGGATATTATCGGTTGACTTTATTGTTTTGAATGTTTTTATCAGGGAACATTTAATTTGGTACCGTTGAAACACTAATTGGTTCATCATGGGAACACCAGCTCTACACATTCGTATTTTCTAGGGAGAAAGCTAGAGGAACTGCGGTAAAGAAACATGATATTTCTGTTTGTATAGATGACATTTTAGGCACTTGCCTAATGAAAAGACTTTGCTTTTCTCCAAAACCATCTTTACTGTGATTTTCCCGTCCATTGCATACGAATTCCACACCAGTTTGTCCAGATATGCCTGGATGAAACCAGAAATATCCAGTTTTGTTTTGGCTAATGTAATCCCAGATATTGCTACAGCCTCTGTGTTTGTGTATTCCTGATATTATCCATGGATTTTATTGTTTTGAATTTTTTTATCAGGGAATATTTAATTTCATTCTTGGAAACACTAATTGGTTCCATTTGGCGACACCAGCTCTACATTTTCATATTTTCTAGGGAGAAAGCTAGAGGAACTGCGGCAAACAAACATGATATTTCTGTTTGTATAGATGACATTTCATGCACTTGCCTAACGAAAAGACTTTTCTTTTCTCCAAAACAATTTTCCTGTGATTTTCTCGGTCCATTGCATACGAATTCCACTCAACTTTGTCCGGATATGACTGGATGAAACCAGAATTATCCGGTTGTGTTTTGGCTAACTCAATCTGAAATATTGTGAAACCCTCTGTGTTTGTGTTTTCTGGATATTATCGATGGAATTTATTGTTTTGAATGTTTTTATCAGGGAACATTTCAATTTTTACCGTTGAAACACTAATTGGTTCATCATGGGGACACCAGCTCTACACATTTGTATTTTCTAGGGAGAAAGCTAGAGGAACTGTGGCAAACAAACATGATATTTCTGTTTGTCTAGATGACATTTTATGCACTTGCCTAACGAAAAGACTTTTGTTTTCTATAAAACCATTTTTACTGTGATTTTTTGGTTCATTGCATATGAATTCCCAACCACTTTGTCCGAATATGACTGGATTAAACCAGGAATATCCAGCTGTGTTTTGGCTAACTCAATCTGAAATATTGTGAAAGCCTCTGTGTTTGTGTTTTCTGGATATTGTCGAAGGACTTTATTGTTTGCATGTTTTTATTAGAAACATTTAATTTTGTACCGCAGAAACACTAATTGGTTTATCATGGGGACACCAGTTCTACACATTCGTATTTTCTACGTAGAAATCTAGAGGAACTGCCGCAAACAAACATGATATTTCTGTTCGTCTAGATGACATTTTATGCGCTTGCCTAACGAAAAGACTTTGCTTTTCTCCAAAACCCTTTTTACTGTGTTTTTCTCGGTCCATTGCATATGAAATCCACACCAGTTTGTCCGGATATGACTGGATGAAACCTGAAATATCCAATTTTGTTTTGGCTAACTCAATCGCAGATATTGCTACAGCCTCTCTGTTTGTGTTTTTGGATATTATCCATGGACTTTATTCTTTTGAATGTTTTTTATCGGGAACATTTTATTTTGAGCTTGGATACAGTAATTGGTTCCACATGGTGAAACCAGCTCTACACATTCGTATTTTCTAGGGAGAAAGCTAGAGGTACTGCAGCAAACAAACATGATATTTCTGTTTGTATACATGATATTTTATGCACTTACCTAATGAAAAGACTTTGCTTTTCTCCAAAACTACTTTTACTGTGATTTTCTCGGTCCACTGCATACTGATTACACACCAGTTTGTCTAGATATGACTGGATGAAACCGGAAATATCCGGTTTTTTCTGGCTGACTCAATCCCAGATATTGCTACAGCCTCTGTGTTCATTTATTCCTGATATTATCCACGGACTTTATTGTTGTGAATGTTTTTATCGGAGAAAAATTTATTTTGTTCTTGGTTACACAAATTGGTTCCACATGGAGACACAGGCTCTACGTATTACTATTTTCTGGGGAGAAAACTAGAGGAATTTCGACAACAATCTTGATATTTCTGTTTGTTATGATGACACTTTATCTACTTGCCTAAGGAAAAGATTTTGCTTTTCTACAAAACCATTTTTACTGTGATTTTCTCGGTCCATTGCACAGGAATTCCACACCAGTTTGTCCGGATATGACTGTATGAAACTGGAAAATCCGGTTGTGTTTTGGCTAACTCAATCCTAGATATTGCTACACCCTCTGTGTTAGTGTTTTCTGGATATTATCGATGGACTTATTGTTTTGAATATTTTTATCAGGGAACGTTTAATTTTTTACCATAGAATCACTAATTGATTCCACATGGGGACACCAGCTCTACACAGTCATATCTTTTAAGGAGAAAGGTAGAGGAACTGTGGCAAACAAACATGATATTTCTGTTTTATACATGGCATTTTATGCACTTGCCCTATGAAAAGACTTTGCTCTTCTCCAACACAATTCTTACTGTGCTTTTCTTGGTCCATTGCATATGAATTCCACAGAAGTTTCTCCGGATATGACTGGATGAATACAGAAATATCCGGTTTTGTTTTGGCTAACTCAATCCCAGATATTGGTACAGCCTATTTGTTTGTGTATTCCTGATATTATCCACGGAATTTATTGTTTTGAAAGTTTTTATCAGTGATCATTTAATTTTGTGCTGCGAAACACTAATTGTTTCCACATGGAGACACCAGCCCTACACATCCGTATTTTCTAGGGAGAAAGCTAGAGGAACTGCGGCAAACAAACATGATATTTCTGTTTGTATAGATGACATTTTATGCACTTGCCTAACGAAGACTTTGCTTTTCTCCAAAACCAATTTTACTGTGAATTTCTCGGTCCATTGCATAAGAATTCCACACCACTTTGTCCGGATATGACTGGATGAAACCAGAAAAATCTAGATGTGTTTTGCTAACTCATTCCAAAATATTGCTACAGCCTTTGTGTTGGTGTATGACTGATATTATCCACAGAATTTATTGTTTTGAATGTTTTTATCAAGGAACATTTAATTGTGTACCATTGAAACACTAATTGGTTCATCATGGGAACACCAGCTCTACACATTCGTATTTTCTAGGGAGAAAGCTAGAGGAACTGCAGCAAACAAACATGATATTTCTGTTTGTGTATATGACATTTTATGCACTTGCCTAATGAAAATACTTTGTTTTTCTCCAAAACCATTTTTGCTGTGATTTCCTCGGTCCATTGCATACGAATTCCACACCAGTTTGTCCGGATATGACTGGATGAAACTGGAAATAATCGGTTGTGTTTTGGCTAATTCAGTCCCAGATATTGCTAAAGCCTCAGTGTTTGTGTATTCCTGATATTATCCAAGGATTTTATTTTTTGAATGTTTTTTTTTCAGGGAACATTTAATTTTGTGCTTGGAAACACTAATTGGTTCCACATGGAGACACCAGCTCTACATATTCATATCTTCTAGGGAGAAATCTAGAGGACCTGCGGCAAACAAACATGATATGTCTCTTTGTATAGATGACATTTTATGCACTTGCCTAACGAAAAGACTTTGCTTTTCTAGAAAACCATTTTTACTGTGATTTTCTCGGTCCATTGCATATGAATTCCACACCAGTTTGTCCGCATATAACTGGATAAACCGGAAATATCCGTTTTTTTTTTTTTTGGCTAACTCAATCCCAGATATTGCTACAGTGTCTATGTTTGTTTTTTTCTGGATATTATCAATGGACTTTATTGTTTTGAATGGTTTTTTTAGTGGGAAACATTTTATTTTGAGCTTGGATACAGTAATTGGTTCCACATGGAGACACCAGCTCTACATATTCATATTTTCTAGGGAGAAAGCTAGAGGAACTGTCGCAAACAAACATGATATTTTTGTTAGTATCGATGACATTTTATGCACTTGCCTAACGAAAAGACTTTGCACTCTCCAAAACCATTTTTACTCTGATTTTCGATCCACTGCATACGAATTCCACACCAGTTTGTCCGGATATAACTGGATGAAACCAGAAATATCCGGTTTTGTTTTGGCTAACTAAACCCCAGATATTCCTACAGCCTCTGTGATTGTGTTTTCTGGATTTTATCAAAGGAATTCATTGTTTAGAATGTTTTCTATCGGGGAACATTTCATTTTCTACCATTGATACACTAATTGGTTCAACATGGGGACACCAGCTCTACACATTCGTATTTTCTAGGGAGAAAGCTAGAGGAACTGCGGAAAACAAAGATGATATTTCTGTTTGTATCGATGACATTTTATGCACTTGCCTAACGAAAAGTCTTTGCTTTTCTCCAAAAACATTTATACTGTGACTTTCTTGGACCATTGCATACGAATTCCACACCAGTTTGTCCGGATATGACTGGATGAAATCGGCAATATCCGGATTTCTTTTGGTTAACTCAATCCCAGATATTGCTACAGCCTCTGTGTTTGTGTTTTCTGGATATTATTGATGGACTTATTGTTTTGAATGTTTATTCAGGGAACATTTAATTTTGTACCTTTGAACCATTATTTGGTTCATAATGGGAACACCAATCTACACATTTGTATTTTCTAGGGAGAAAGCTAGAGGAGCTGCGGCAAAAAGCATGAAATTTCTGTTTGTATAGATGACATTTTATGCACTTGCCTAACGAAAATGCTTTGCTTTTCTCCAAAACCAATTTTACTGTATTTTTCTCGGTCCATTGCATAAGAATTCCACACAACTTTGTCCGGATATGACTGGATGAAACCAGAAAAATCTAGATGTGTTTTGCTAACTCATTCCAAAATATTGCTACAGCCTTTGTGTTGGTGTATGACTGATATTATCCACAGAATTTATTGTTTTGAATGTTTTTATCAAGGAACATTTAATTGTGTACCATTGAAACACTAATTGGTTCATCATGGGAACACCAGCTCTGCACATTCGTATTTTCTAGGGAGAAAGCTAGAGGAACTGCAGCAAACAAACATGATATTTCTATTTGTGTATATGACATTTTATGCACTTGCCTAATGAAAATACTTTGTTTTTCTCCAAAACCATTTTTGCTGATTTCCTCGGTCCATTGCATACGAATTCCACACCAGTTTGTCTGGATATGACTGTATGAAACTGGAAAGAATAGGTTATGTTTTCGCAAATTCAGTCCCAGATATTGCTAAAGCCTCAGTGTTTGTGTATTCCTGATATTTTCCAAGGATTTTATTTTTTTGAAATTTTTTTTTTCAGGGAACATTTAATTTTGTGCTTGGAAACACTAATTGGTTCCACATGGCGACACCAGCTCTACATATTCGTATTTTCTAGGGAGAAATCTAGAGGACCTGTGGCAAACAAACATGATATTTCTGTTTGTATCGATGACATTTTATGCACTTGCCTAACGAAAAGACTTTGCCTTTCTCCAAAACCATTTGTACTGTGATTTTCTCGGTCCATTGCATACGAATTCCACACCAATTTTCCGGATGTTACTGTATGAAACGAGAAATATCCGGTTGGGTTTTGGCTAACTCAATCCAAAATATAGTGAAAGCATCTGTGTTTGTTTTTTTCTGGAAATTATCGATGGACTTTATTGTTTTGAATATTTTTATTAGATAACATTTAATTTTGACCGTTGAAACACTGTGATATTCTCAGTCCATTGAATATGAATTCCACAGAAGTTTGTCCGGATATGACTTGTTGAATACAGAAATATCCGGTTTTGTTTTGGCTAACTCAATCTGAAATATTGCTACAGCCTCTGTGTTAGTGTTTTCCTGATATTATTGATGGACTTTATTGTTCTGAATATATTTATCAGGGAACATTTAATTTTGTACCGTTGAAACACTAATTCGTTCATCATGTGGGCACCAGCTCTACACATTCGTATTTTCTAGGGAGAAAGCTAGAGGAACTTCGGCAAACAAACATGATATTTCTGTTTGTATAGATGACATTTTATGCACTTTCCCAACGAAAAGACTTTGCTTTTCTCCAAAACCATATTTACTGTTAATTTCTCGGTCCATTGCATACGAATTCCACACCAGTTTCTCCGGATATGACTGGATGAAACCGAAATTATCCGGTTTTGTTTTGGCTAACTCAATCCCAGATATTGCTACAGCCTCTGTGTTTGTGTTTTCCTGATATTATCCACAGACCTTATTGGTTTGAATGGTTTTTTATCAAGGAACATGTAATTTTGTGCTGCGAAACACTAATTCCTTCCACATAGAGACACCAGCTCTACACATTCCTATTTTCTAGGGTGAAAGCTAGAGGAACTGCGGCAAACAAACATGATATTTCTGTTTGTATAGATGACATTTTATGTAATTGCCCAATGAAAAGCCTTTGCTTTTCTCCAAAACCATTTTTACTGTGATTTTCTCGGTCCATTGCATACGAATTCCACACCAGTTTGTCCGGATATGACTGGATGAAACCGGAAATATCTGTTTTTGTTCTTGCTAACTCCATCCCAGATATTGCTACAGCCTCTGTGTTTGTGTTTTCTGGATATTATCCATGGATTTTATTGTTTTGAATGTTTTTCTTCGGGGAACATTTTATTTTGAGCTTGTATACAGTAATTGGTTCCACATAGAGACAGCAGTTCTACATACTCGTATTTTCTAGAGATAAAGCTAGAGGAACTGGGGCAAACAAACATGATATTTCTGTTTGTATAGATGACATTTTATGCACTTGCCTAATGAAAAGACTTTGCCTTTCTCCAAAACCATTTGTACTGTGATTTTCTCGGTCCATTGCATACGAATTCCACACCACTTTTCCGGATATTACTGGAAGAAACCAGAAATATCCGGTTGTGTTTTGGCTAACTCAATCCGAAATATAGTGAAAGCATCTGTGTTTGTTTTTTCTGGAAATTATCGATGGACTTTATTGTTTTGAATATTTTTATCAGAGAACATTTAATTTTGTACCGTTGAAACACTAATTGATTCATCATGTGGACACCAGCTCTACACATTCGTATTTTCTAGGGAGAAAGCTAGAGGAACTTCGGCAAACAAACATGATATTTCTGTTTGTATAGATGACATTTTATGCACTTCCCTAATGAAAAGACTTTGCATTTCTCCAATCCATTTTTACTGTGATTTTCTTGGTCCATTGCATACGAATTAAACAGAAGTTTGTCCGGATATGACTGGATGAAACCGGAAATATCCGGTTGTGTTTTGGCTAACTCAATCCCAGTTATTGCTACAGCCTCTGGGTTTCTGTTTTCCTGATATTATCCACGGACTTTATTAGTTTGAATGTTTTTTATCAGGGAACATTTAATTTTGTGCTTGGAAACAAAAATAGGTTCCACATGGAGACACCAATCTACACATTCCTATTTTCTAGGGAGAAAGCTAGAGGTATTGTGGCAAACAAACATGATATTTCAGTTTGTCTAGATGACATTTTATGCACTTACCTAACGAAAAGAGTTTGCTTTTCTACAAACAATTTTTCCTGTGATTTTCTAGGTGCATTGCATACAAATTCCACACCACTTTTTCCGGATATGACTGGATGAAACCAGAAATATCCAGTTGTGTTTTGGGAAACTCAATCCAAAATACAGGGAACATTTAATTCTATACCATAGAAACAGTAATTGGTTAATCATGGGGACACCAACTATACACATTCGTATTATCTAAGGAGAAAGCTAGAGGAACTGCGGCAAACAAACATGATATTTCTGTTTATATAGATGACATTTTATGCACTTGCCTAACGAAGACTTTGCTTTTCTCCAAAACCATTTGTACTGTGATTTTCTGGGTCCATTGCATACGAATTCCACACCAGTTTGTCCGGATATGACTGGATGAAACCGGAAATATCCGGGTTTGTTTTGGCTAACTCAATCCCATATATTGCTACAGCCTCTGTGTTTGTGTTTTCTGGATATTATCCACGGACTTTATTGTTTTCAATGATTTTTATCGGTGAACATTTAATTTTGTGCTTGGATACAATAATTGGTTCCACATGGAGACACTGGTCTACACATTTGTATTTTCTAGGGAGAAAGCAAGAGGAACTGCGGCAAACAAACATGATATTTCTCTTTGTATAGATGACATTTTATGCACTTGCCTAATGAAAAGACTTTGCTTTTCTCCAAAACCATTTTCACAGTGATTTACTCTGTCCATTGCATACGAATTCCACACCACTTTGTCCGGATATGACTGGATGAAACCGGAAATATCCAGTTGTGTTTTGGCTTACTCAATCCAAAATATTGTGAAAGCCTCTGTGTTTGTGTTTTCTGGATATTATCAATGGACTTTATTGTTTTGAATGTTTTTTATCGGGGAACATTTTATTTTCAGCTTAGATACAGTAATTGGTTCCACATGGAGACACCAGCTCTACACATTCGTATTTCCTAAGGAGAAACTAGAGGAACTGTGCCAAACAAACATGATATTTCTGTTTGTATAGATGACATTTTATGCAGTTGCATAATGAAAAGACTTTGCTTTTCTCCAAAACCTTTTTTACTGTGATTTTCTTGGTCCATTGCATACGAATTCCACACCACTTTGTCAGGATATGACTGGATGAAACCGGAAATATATGGTTTTGTTTTGGCTAACTCAATCCCATTTTGCTATAGCCTCTGTGTTTGTGTTTTCTGGATATTATCCATGGAATTAATTGCTTTGAATATTTTTATCAGGAATAATTTAATTCTATACCGTGGAAACAGTAATTCATTCATCATGGGAACACCAGCTCTACACATTCTTATTTTCTAGGGAGAAGGCTAGAGGAACTGCGGCAAATAAACATGATATTTCTGTTTGTCTAGATTACATTTTATGCACTTGCCTAACGAAAACACTTTGCTTTTCTCCAAAACCATTTTTACTCTGATTTTATCGATCCATGGATACGAATTCCACAACAGTTTGTCCAGATATGACAGGATGAAACCAGAAATATCCGGTTTTGTTTTGGCTAACTCAATCCCAGATATTGCTACAGCCTCTGTGTTTGTGTTTTCCTACTATTATCCACGGACTTTATTGGTTTGAATGTTTTTTATCAGGTAACATTTAATTTTGTGCTTGGAAACACTAATTGGTTCCACATGGAGACACCAGCTCTACACATTCGTATTTTCTAGGGAGAAATCTAGAGGAACTGTGGCAAACAAACATGATATTTCAGTTTGTCTAGATGACATTTTATGCACTTGCATAAAGAAAAGACTTTGCTTTTCTCCAAAAAAATTTTTACTGTGATTTTCTTTGTCCATTGCATTCGAATTCCAAACCACTTTTTCCGGATATGACTGGATGAAACCCCAAATATCCGGTTGTGTTTTGGCTAACTATTTCAGAAATATTGCCACCGCATCTGTGTTTGTGTTTTTCTGATATTATTGATGGACTTTATTTTTTTGAATATATTATCAGGGAACATTTAATTTTGTACCGTTGAAACACTAATTGGTTCATCATGTGGACACCAGCTCCAGACATTCGTACTTTCTAGGGAGAAAGCTAGAGGAACTGCGGCAAACAAACATGATATTTCTGTTTGTATCGATGACATTTTATGAACTTGCCTGACGAAAAGACTTTG